>NC_135720.1:100054270-100358985 GCF_964656455.1 Halichoerus grypus | reverse complement strand
ATATTTTTTTGTCTTACAATCCTCCTAAGGATCCAAAGCAATGCTGGGAGAAATGTCCTGATCCCATCCTAAAGACATTTAATATTATTAGAGGTGAACCAAACTAAGTAAGGGGACAACCCAAGTCCAACACAGTTCAATACTAATTTGATCAAAGAGATCATCCTTTACCCTGGAATGTCTGACAGTTACAATAGTGAGTACTTTCTCACAGAAAAAGCAGTATTACATTTCCATCTCTAATAATATCTTATGCACAATATTTGACATAAAACCTTAAAAATGCAAGATACTTGAAGCAAAAATATGTCCCCATAGTCACGGAATAAAGCAATCAATGGAAGCAGACAGACAAATAAATGACTCAAGTGTCCAAAGCAGCAGATAAGGACTTTAAAATCCTTATATATTAAAGGATTTAGAGAAAAAACAAAATGAGGGAGGAGTTGGAGTATTTATAAAAATAAATAGAAACTCTAAGAAAGAACCAAATGGAAATTTAGAATTGAGAAATACATAATATTTGAAATTAAGAATTTATTGGATGGACTTTAAAATAGAATGCTCACAGAAGAATAAATGACCACTGAGTCAGACACCTGTTTGAAATGATCAATATCTAGAGTATGTGTAATAGAATCCAGAGAGAAAGAAGAAATGGTTACAAGAGAAAATGGCTGAAGGTTTTTGCAAAATTCATGAAAGACATCAGCCACATGTTCAAGAATTAAAGCAGGATAAGTACAAAGATAATCATAGTTACGCTCATCACAGTTAAGCTGCTGAAAATAAAATAAAATTGGAAAACCTTGAAGGTAACCAGTAACCAGGCATATTTACATTAATGAGAAAAAATTAGATGTCTATTTCTCATAAAAAATAATTGACATAAAAAAGGTAATTGATTGACAGCTCTGGAGAGTAGAAAGAAAAAAGTGCAACCTATAATTCTAATCTGCTGTATCTTTCACAAATAACTACAAAATAGTCACTTTCAAACAAACAAAAGCTCAGAAAATTTATTAGCAGAAGACCTGAACTACAATAAATATTAATACATATTATAAGTAAATTATATGACAATAAAATAAAGATATTTGGGGAAATAAATGGAACTATATGATTTTAAGATTTTTGCATTGTTAATGAAATAACATAAGGCTAATTAAGTTACCCTGTCATAAATTAGTATGTATATTGTAATCTGTAGTTTAACCACTATAAGAAACACAGAGGCATAGCTAAAAGATCAATAAAAAATTAAAAAGGAGCACTAATAAATATTTCATTCGTTTTTTAAAAGGCAGGAGAGATGAAACAAACAACATTTGGGTTAATTATGGTTAACAAATCGCAAGAAGGTGTACTTAATATTGAAACAAAATCAGATACTGTCATCTTGATAGCTTGGTACTCAGCGAAATACTTTCATCAAATCCTTGAAAAACAGGCAATGACACTTTAGAAATATGATTTCAACTCAAGTGATTGGAACTGATTATAGGCAGTGACTAAAATAGCACTGAACATATAGATAACTGATTCAACTTCTTAAGTACTTATATAATCTGCAAAATGCAAATGTGAATGATAGACAGATGCTTTCCATTCCCTAACCTAAGAATAATAAACAAATCACACAATGATATGCAATATCTATACAAATATATACAACAATGTAATCTTTTCACTTTAAATATGAGATATATATATATGTTATACATGTATACACACACATATATGTAGTTTTGTGGAATATACTTCAATGTGTCTGACAAGAACTGGTCCTGTGAGCTGGAAAAATAAAATTCTTTAGATTTCTATAGGAAGTTATAGCTCTCAGAATTTTCTAAGTTTATGTATAGAGCTACGTCTTTACTATGTATCTTGAATGTATCTACATTAATAATGACAATTATTTCAATGCAGGAGGCAACCAATGATCCACTAACTCTGGAACTTAATGTAAAAAATTATGAAAAAATTGATATAGTGAAGTCAATATTTTCATTTCAGAGTAGTTATGGCCCCTGAAATGGAAGTTTTGGTGCTTATTTCCCCCGTGGATGGGATTATTTATTCATAGGAAGGCATTATATCTTTAATTCTAACCCTCCATAGGCCAAGTGATAGTTGACCTCTTCCTCCTATTTAAAATTCACTGAATTCTTTCACACCTACCAAATTTCCTATTCTTTGAAGATAAATCAATCCTCTCTCTTCCACCCTTATCATCTTAGATCAGCAAAAATGATTCTTCATGGAAGTGGTGTACTAAAAGAGATTTCCATAATAACAGAATTTTTTTCCTTTTCATAAAATTTTTCAGACTGAGTCTTCTAAGTAGTCTGGTCTCTTTTATGGAAATGAGAAGTAAGTTTGAATTATGAAGAGCAACCACTAAAAAAGGTTTTTAAAAAGTATAACTGATATGCTAAAAAAAAAGAAATGGAATCATATAATATGCTCAATTAAAACTACAAGAGGAAGAAAAAGAGTGGAAGACAAAAACAAGACAAAAGAACAAGGGTAACAAATAGAAAACAGTAACAAATATGGTAGACATTAATCCAACAATATCAATAATCACTTTGAATGTGAATGGTCTAAATGTACCAAGTAAAAGACAGAAATTGTCAGAGTGCATCAGAAAACATCTCCGGTTTAAATACAAAGATACATATAGATGAAAAGTAAATGGATGGAGGAAAATATACCATATTAACACTAATCAAAATAAAGTCGGAGTAGATATATTAATTTCAGACAGAGCAGACTTTAAAGTAAGGAAATTACCAGGGATAAAAGAGGTCTTCACATAATCCAGGAGTAAATTCTGGAAGATGGCATAACAATCCTTAATACGTATGTGTCTAACAACACAGCATCAAATTATGTAAGGCAAAAACTAATAGAACTGAATTCCATATGTCAACAAGCTAAAAAAGAAAAATCACATAATCATTTCAATAGATGCAGAAAAAGCATTTGACAAAATACAACATTCATTCACAAAGAAATTCTCAGTAAGCTAGGACTAGAGGGTAATTTTCTCAACTTGATAAAACTATCCACAGAAAATCTATAGCTAACGTTATACTTAATGGTGAGAAATTCAAAGCTTTCCTGCTAAGACCAGGTACAAGGTAAGGATGTCCCTCTTATTTCACCTTTTCACCATCAAACTAGAGTCCTTTCTAATGCAATAATTCAAGAAAATAAAATGTATACAGATTGGGAAAGAAGACATAAAATTGTCTCTGTTCACAGATGACATAATTTTCTATGTAGAAAATCTGAAAGAATTGACAAAAGAATACCTGGAACTAATAAGCATTACAGCAAGTTCGCAGGATACAAGGTTATTGCACAGAATTCTATTGTTTTCCTAAAGACTAATAACAAACAAGTGGAATCTGAAATTAAAAACACAATTCCATTTACATTAGCACACTGAAAATGAAATACTTAGTGATAAATCTAACAAAATATGTTTAAGCTTTATCTGAGGAAAACTACAAAACTCAATGAATGAAATCAAAGGACAAAATAAACGGAGAGATATCCTATGTATATGGATGAGGAAGATTCAATATTGTCAAGATATCAGTTCTTCCCAACTTGATCTATAGATTTGATACAATCCCAAGTCCCAGCAAGGTATCTTATGGATAGAGACAAACTGATTCTAAAGGTGGATAGGCAAAAGACCCAGAATAGCCAATACAGTATTAAAGGAGAACAGTCAGAGGACTGACATGACCTGACTTCAAGACTTAATATAAAGCTACAGTTATCAAGAGAATATGATATTAGTGAAAGAATAAACAGATCAATGAAAAAGAATATAAAGCCCAGAAATAGATCATCATAAATATAATCAACTAATCTTTGACTAAAGAACAAAGGCAATACATTGCTACAAAGATCATCTTTCACAAAAAATAGTGCTGGAACAACTGGACATCCACATTCCAAAAATGAATCTAGATACAGACGTACACCCTTCATAAAAATGAACTCAAAAAGGATTACGGGCCTAACTGTGAAATGCAAAACTACAAAAATCCTAGAAGATAACATAGGAGAAAACCTAGATGACCTTGGCCTTTTTAAATAAAACACCTATCCATGAAGAAACAGTTGATATGCTGGACTTTATTAAAATTAAAAACTTCTGCTCTGTGAAAGACACTATCAAGAGAATTAGAAGACAAGCCATAAACTGGGAGAAAATTTTCTAAAAGACACATCTGATAGTCTTGTTATCCAAAATATACAAACAAATATGAAACTCAACATAAGAAAACATACAACTCAATTACAAGATGAGCCAAAGATCTTAATAGACATCTCACTGAAGAAGATACACAGACTGAAAAAAAGCATTTGAAAAGATATACAACAATATATATCATCAATGAAATGTAAATTAAAACAATAATAAAATACCACTACACACCCATTAGAATGGCCAAAATCTGGAACACTGCCAACACCAAATGCTGGTGAGAGTGTAGAGCAATAGGGACTCTCCTTCATTGCTGGTGGGAATATAAAATGTTACAGCCACTTTGGAAAACAGTTTGGCAGTTTCTTACAAAACTAAACATATTCTTACCATATGATTCTTCAACTGTGTTTCTTGTTATTTGCCCGAAGAGATTGAAAATACATCCACACAAAAATCAGCACACAGTTATTTATAACAGCTTTATTTGTAATTGCCAAAACTTGGGAAAAAATAAGATGTCCTTCAGTAAACAAATAGATAAATAAGCTATGGGGTATCCAGATAATGGAATATTATCCAATGCTAAGAAATGGGCTATTAAGCCATAGAAAGACATGGAGAAACTTAAATGGGTATTACTAGGTGAAAGAAGCCAATCTGAAAAGACTACATCTTGTATGATCCCAATTATATAAAATTCTGGAAAGGACAAAATTGTGAAGACACTAAAAAGATGAGTGAATGTCAGGGGTGTGGTGGCGATGGGAGCAGAGATGAATAGGCAGAGCAAGGATGATTTTTAGGACAGTGAAAATACTCTATATAATATTTTAATGATGGATATATGTCATTATACTTTTTATCCAAATGCATTGAATGTACAACATCAAGAATGAACCTTAAGGTAAACTATGGACTTTGGGTGATTATGTTTCAATATATGTTCATCCTTGATTTTTTTTTAAAGATTTTATTTATTTATTTGACAGAGAGAGACATAGCGAGAGAGGGAACACAAGCTGGGAGAGTGGCAGAAGGAGAAGCAGGCCTCCCGCCGAGCAGGGAGCCCATTGCGGGGCTCAATCCCAGGACCCTGGGACCATGACCTGAGCTGAAGGCAGGCGCTTAACGACCAGCCACCCAGGTGCCCCTGTTCATCCTTGATTTAAATAAACAAACAAACAAACAGCATTTTGATCAGTGATTTTGATAATAGGGGAGATGATACATGTGTAGGGGCCGAGGATATATGGGAAAACTCTGTATCTTCCTCTCCAATTGCTCTAAAAAATAAGTCTATTAAAAATGAAATTGTGAAAAATTAATAACAACCAATTTTTTAGGAAATTTCTTCCCATAAATATTTATTTTTTCTTTATTTTTTAATTTAAATTCAATTAACTAACATATAGTGTATTATTAGTTTCAGAGTTGGAGGTCAGTGATTCATCAGTCTTATATAATACCTAGTGCTCATTATGTCACATGCTCTCCCCAATGCCCATCACCCAGTTACCCCATCCTCCCCCACCCCCCTCCCCTCCAGCAACCCTCAGTTTTTTTCCTGTGATTAAGAGTCTCTTATGGTTTGTCTCCCTCTCTGATTTCATCTTGTTTTATTTTTCCCTCTCTTCCCCTATGATCCTCTGGGTCTTGTGTTTTTTTTTTTTAAGATTTTATTTATTTATTTATTTGACAGAGAGAGAGAGAGGGGACAAGAAGGGGGAGAGGCAGGCAGAGGGAGAAGGAGAAGTAGGCTCCCCACAGAGCAGGGAGCCTGTTAAGGGGCTCCATCCTAGGACCCTGGGATCATGACCTGAGCTGAAGGCAGACGCTTAACTGACTGAGTCACCCAGGGGCCCCTATGATCCTCTGTTTTGTTTCTTAAATTCCACATATCAGTGAGATCATAAGATAATTGCCTTTCTCTGATTGACTTATTTCACTTAGCATAATACCCTCTAGTTCCATCCACATCATTGCAAATGGCAAGATTTCATTTTTTTCAATGGCTGAGTGGTGTTCCATTGTGTGTGTGTGTGTGTGTATACCACATCTTCTTATGGGCTCTTTCCATAGTGTGGCTATTGTGGACATTGCTACTATAATAACAACCAATTTTAGTCTTATCTTTGAACTATTTTGTTTTGAAAGCCTTTCAAGATTTCAGATCTACATTAGTATCTAGGTGACGATTTCAAGCACTGGGTGAAGGCTTTAAAGGAGAGAGAGTTAGAAAAGGGGCAGAGAAGGGTAAATATCATAGCACTGTGCAACCGCTGTAAAGACATAATTGTCTTAATTTTCATCATTTGTTTCTGCTCATTTTTCATCTTGCTCCAGATAATATGCTTTTGCATTTTAACAAGTTATTCTCATGATGTTTTCATATAAGTGCAAGTTTCTTCATTTTTGCTAAAAATGATGTCATCCTTGGAGCAATGTTAACTTAAATCTTTGTTTTTGACAGTTGATTGATTGCTCTAGCTGGTATCTTATCTTGATATAGGCAAACTGATAACACTGAGACTCCAGGAAGAAATAGGCAACTACAAAGAAGATTGCTGAAGGAAAAAAGATAAGAAAACAAATAAAAGGCATAAAGATAAATCAGAAATTAATAGTTAAGTTACAGGATATAGGTGGTAATATGGTAGAAAATCAGTGCAATTAAAATGGGGTTGGAAGGATGGCTCTGAGGTTGCCTCTGGGTATATTTAGTACCACAGTAAAGCTTGATATACACTTGGCAAAAATAATTTTTAAATCATTAAAATTAACCCTAAAAATCTAAAAATCCTAATTTTATAATTACTGATCATACTCTGTGACAAGTATGCTAAGAGTAGAATATTTGCATACAGTTCATTTTGTCATTAACGTGTCAGCATGCAGTCAAACAATGTTTTTCTGAGTTAATAGATTAGTTCTTTTACTCCACACACAGTTTTGTGTGGTTTTGTTATGCATTTGTAATATAGTTAGGTTGCTTTATTACTGCTTGTACCTCATTTTGTGTTCCCCTGTTGGGAAACATTTTAATTCTTAGCATATTTGTCACAGAGTATGATCAGTAATTATAAAATTAGGATTTTTAGAATGGAACAAATAAATACGAATAATGAGATGCAGGTTTCTTACTGTAGGAGAAAGGAATTACAAATATGAATGGAGGAAGGCTAGATTGAACCCTTGGGTGTTGAACTATAACTGGATGAATCAGTATGTACTAACATTTCTTAACAAATACATAGAAAAGTACATAGAATCAATATAGATACTGTTCTAGATGTCTGTATATATCCACTGAGAAGAACTAGCAGAGTAACACCTCAGTAACAATGGACATAACTAGTGCCTGTATTTTGGTTTCTAAACACCATTCTGCAATAAAAATGAAAGAGCTCTGAGGAGATGGCTGATTTCAGGAAAAGTACCAGATGAGAGGGGAACACTTTATGTTGCCAGAAAGGATGCAAATGCTTAAAACAAATTATTGGAGATATAGAAAGGAATAAATCTGAAGGAATTTCCAATGACCAAATTGGGGATAAGTTGAGCCAAAAGATAAATAATGATAATGAACTATAAATCCTAGACTAAAATAGCCATGAGTCCATGCCAATATAGATACACCATTTCCATGTAATAAAGGAGGGAAATGGGCAGTTCTTCCTTATAGTAAAATTACAATTAATGTATGTACAAGGCATGATGGAAATAAAAGTTACTGTTTGGCAAACACCACAGTAAAAACTGTTGCAGGCAAGATTCATCAATGAACACTAAAATTAGTAGGGAAAAGTATGATACGAAACAGGATATTTACATAATTTGACAGTATCTTTCCATAAGATAATTATTAATTACAAAGAGAAAACAGTAGCATTACAATGGAGAAACTTTTTAGGCACCACCTAAACCAAGTTGTCAAAGTTAGCATCACCCTTAATAACACGTATCAACATTACATGCCTCCTCTTAGACATAGCATTAACATTTGTGGTCCTCTTACAAAGAATGCATAATCTGAATTTAATCATCCAGGAAACAAAAGACAAATCCAAATTGGGAGAGACGTTCTACAAAATAATTGGTCATTTCTCTTCAACCATAGGGTCATGAAAGACAAAAAAAAAGGATTGACATGACAACTAAATGCAATATGGGATCCTGAATTGGACAATTTGGACAACTGGCAGTTGAATAAGGTTTATAGATTAGTTAATAGTCTTGTTGCATCAGTGTTAATTTTGATTTTCATCCTTGTGTTAATTAAACTATTAATTTTTGTGCAAGAATTTGTAGTTCTATTTTTTCAACTTTTCAGTTTCTTTCAGTTCCCTCTTGTGTATGTCCAAAATTATTTCAAAATGAAATTTAAAAATAAACAAAAAGCAAATCATTTTTACAATTAATCAAAGCTCTTTTTAGCTAAAATAATAGCTACAAAAGAGTGAGAAAGATCTTTTAATAAGCATACCATAAATTACATATTAAATTGTGTTTTATATTTCACAGAAATATCTTCTTTGGAGATGATTTCAGTAACAATTCTTTTTTTAAAATGCCTCTCAAATACTTTTGCTGGAATTGCCACAAAAGTAGATCTGGTGCCAATGAGAATATTAATTACTTTATTTTAAAAGTTGGATATTTTTTCATTATTATCCAGATAGGATAGATAGATAGATAGATGATAGATAATAGAAAAATAGATGGTAGACGAATAGATGATAGATAGATAGAAACATATACATATATATTCATATATTCATTCCACCACCTTGTTCCAAAACAATTACATCTGGTTTTAAATATTATGATCATCCACAAAGTAGAGATTTTCTGCCCTTGAAGATATTTAAAGCAAGTCCACTGCAATAATTCTTAAAGTCACAAAATATGTTCGAGCAATGAGAGATATGTTGGAATTGATGCACAGACTTCTAAAGTGACCGCTTCAAGTGTGGTAGCACCCATAATTTCTGCTATGTTTATAAAATTGGTTTCATTCAAGGTTTGGTGATACACACTCTAAGGACCCAGGGGTGCATTTTGAAAGCTGTAATTCAACAGCATCAGGCTAAGAGGGCTTGACTGACTTGTCAAATAGGACTTGCCCTGCTCTAATTGCTATGCTTATGTCATAAATCAGCATAACTGAAAACAGTTCACATTTGTTGGTTACATTTTTAAAAGATAGAAGAGTTATGGATAACAGCAGTAACTGAATGTTCCTATAAAAATCTACATTATGGCATCCTCTACCCAATAAAATGGGAATGACTAGCTTTTGCATTTCAATTATTGCACAAAAGCATTTTTAAGATATTAACAACCAGCTGATAATGGCCTTTTCCATTTCATGGCATAACATTGTTTAACTGTAAAATAATAATCATGTTTTATTCCACTCTTTGCCATTAGTTTTTCCCCTCTTGCCCTCATCAATCTTTGTAATTTCTATGTAAAAATCAACTTGCAAGTTCTTTAATGGCTTAGCTGTGTGAAACATCAACTTAGTATTATTTACGTACTTGGAGAACATAAATACAATTATCAATTAATTCGATTAATTTTATTAATTCAACATAGCTGCATATTAGGAAAATGTCATTTTCCTTTCTTTTTGTATTAATTTTGTGTTAATTATATAAAATCTACAATAATTATATTATTCTAAACATCACAATAAGCTTGAGGTGTCATTTATTATTATTCAAAATAAATTTACTCATCATTCTTTACAGTATGAAATAATTTGGAATATTCTCTCAAAAAGATGTGTTTTTAAACATAAAAAGAAATAGTAAAATTCAATATTCGTTTGAAATAACATTAAGTTAAAAATTCATTATGTCTTTTCCTCATTTAATATTTGGCTTCACATCTCAAGGCTGTCCTAGAACTTAGGACCTAGCCACTATTTTTGGCTCTGCATATAATTGAAAAGATTTGAGTCAGTTAGCTAATGAAGATCACAGCTCATACTTTAAAAGTGCTTTATGGCTTAGAAAGAATGTATTATTGTGTCATTACATAGATAAGAAAGCTAAGTCTCAGAAAAGTGAGTGTTTTATACAAGGCTATACAAGTATGAAGTATCTTTTCCCCAACATAACATAGCTACCTTTATAATAAGGCAATTTGACAACTCTTACAGCTTCTCATGGCTAAGGAAAAAAAGCATTCAAAGAACAATTTGGCTAAAGGAAATATTTTTGTAAAGAAAAAGCATTCTATAGCTAATATAGCCAAGTTATAGGTTTTATACTCCAGGTATACATATATGTAAGGATCATGATGAGCTAGAGATCAATCCTCACTCCTACATTTCATTTATAATTTTTCTATGAAGTAATCTAACAACTTCATTCACATTAATTGTTCCTTTCTTAAAAATCCTTGGTGTAGTTTTGGACAATACTAATCTGTTTTATTGTTATTTAATTTTATTTTTTATTTTTTATTTTTTTAATTATTATCTAATTTTACCATGATCAATTATTTTCTTTCCCTCAGTACATTGTAAATCTTATGAATGGAATGTTCAATACTGGTAATATTGTAATGAATATATTATAGTTCATACCATGATATATATATAATAGCAAAAAATAAATATTATTGATTTATTGATTGACTCATTCATTCAGGACAATGAGTATTACATATTTATACTATTTGCAAACTAGTCAAACAGTATGTGATCCATGTCAGTTATTTTATATTTCAAAATAATATAAACTGGATCCAGTTATTTTATATTTCAGGCAGTAGAAGGGATTACCTTCATGCCACATACTAAAAGGGGCTTGTGTGCAGGGCTACAAATAAACATTTAAGTGAAGATGAAGTAACTAGAAAAAAGACTAATCCAGCATCAGAATTATTATTTTCTAAGCATAAGACAAAGTAAAACGGTAGTGATTTGTGCTGGTTGTTGGAACTAGGAAATACAATCTAATATATGGGTCTGTCCCCAAAGACAGCCAGAGCATGGTGACAAGGACTACAGTAATGGAAGACAAGGGGACGGTGAAAACACCCCGTTGGAGCACAAATACCAATTTTGTAAAGGGAAGAAGGAAGTAAGTCTGGCAAGCCATCAATCAAGGCACAGACAGCGAGTGTGTTGGCCCCTCTAACAAAGCTGGGAGAGTTCTAGGAAGGGCTTTAGGAAAGACATTGTAGTTAGCGGTTTTTAAAAAATAAAAATTCATATTGAATAATATGGAAATAAAGGAAAATGTAAATAAATCCTAAAGCTTTGTCATTGGGCACAAACCTTTATGGTTACAATGTTTGCCTATTGAATTGACTCTTTTATCATTATGAAGAGTCCCTCTTTATTTCTGATAATGCACCTAATTTTGAAATGTATTTCATCTGATATTATACGCAAGCAAAGCTTCATATTTTTACTTTTTGCATTCTATATATTTTTCTGTCTATTTACTTTCGACCTTTCTATCATTATATTTAAAGAACATTTCTTTTAGATAGCAAGTAATTGGATTTTGTTTCAATTTTTATCCATTCTAACAATTTCTAAATTAAATTAGCATGCTCAGTCCATTAATATTTAATGCAATTACCAAATGTATCCCAGAAAGCTCATGAGTGGGCTTCTTGATAGAGTCTGCGGTATGACTAGTAGGATCTGCATCCCTTTAAGGCCCTCTGAGAGTCCTATCTGCTGCTCTGCCGGCCTCTTTCCACCCCACAGTCATGCAACTCATGACTCAGTATTCTGGATGAGGAAATGGGCTCTTTGGCAGCACCATGCACAGATAAGGAAGCAGGCACCCACTCACATGCCCTTATTCTCCCCCACAAGAGAAATCACAGGCCAAGAACCCCTGGCACTTAGCTGTGACAACTCGTGGAAGAGGTGATGCAGGTAAAGTCAAATGTTCCTCTTACCCTCTCCCATGCATCCAAACTCACATTTTTTTTCCCCTCCAACAGTGTGCAAGAGTTATTCCACTAGACGTGTGGACTGTGGATTTCCCCAGAGGTTCCCTCATCTGTGATTGTCTAAGAAAGTATTCTCCAGGAGCTCCTAGACTATGGCCAACAGGGGCTAGAGCTAGTTTGCAGGCCACAGTACAGTTCAGAGACGGGACCGAGGTCTGTATGCCTAATACTTGACTCACTAGTTCGTGAGACTTGTCCTGGGTCCCTTGGTATATGGTGCTAAGTCCCATGTCTCCCACAAAGTCACTTTTGTACATGAACAGAGCAAACTGTTATTGTTGAGTGTGGGACGTGAGTGACGAAGGTCTCATTTGGCCATATTGCTGATGTCACTCCACAAATTCTCAAATTGGGTTTTAAAAATTAATTCAGCCATATACATTTATGAGACATACCTCAAACATAAATACATTGAAAGTTTGACAATAAAGGAGTAAATATTTTAATGACTGAAAACTGGAAAATAAAAAAAAAACTGGAATCCTATGTATCAGATAAAATAGATTCTATATCAAAAAAATATTATATAACAGACACCTGGGTGGCTCAGTCGTTAAGTGTCTGCCTTCGGCTCAGGTCATGATCCCAGGGTCCTGGGATCGAGCCCCACATCGGGTTCCCTGCTCAGCGGGAAGCCTGCTTTTCCCTCTCCCTCTCCCCCTGCTTGTGTTCCCTTACTCACTGTGTCTCTCTCTGTCAAATAAATAAATAAAATCTTTAAAAATATATTATGTAATATTTGATGTCAGCCTATATTGAGAAATGATCTGATTCAGCAAAAGAATATAAGAAATATAAACCATAAAAAAATCTAAACTTGTGATTAATTAATAAGAGCCTGAAAATATAGAAAGAAAGAAATTACAAAAGTTCAGTTCAGTAAACTGATCCAGCATCTTTGTAAAAGTTTTGATACACTCCTATAAATAATTGCAGGACAGTAAAAAAAATGAGAACATAAAGAATAGAACTAAAAATGTTAATTTGTGGGGCGCCTGGGTGGCTCAGTTGGTTAAGCGACTGCCTTCGGCTCAGGTCATGATCCTGGAGTCCCAGGATCGAGTCCCAGGATCGAGTCCCACATCGGGCTCCCTGCTCAGCAGGGAGTCTGCTTCTCCCTCTGACCCTCCCCCCTCTCATGTGCTCTCTCTCTCTCATATTCTCTCTCAAATAGATAAATAAAATCTTTTTAAAAATATTAATTTGTGTAATTAGTAAATATTTATTCATTCTTCTCAAGCATGGATGAATCATTTACAAAAACTAACTACATAAAACAAGTGTCAGTATTTTAAAATGACTCCCATGACAATATATTTCAAACGTAACATTACTGCTCCAACCGTTTACCCAGTGACTCAGAAGGGTACCAATTTTTAATGGGGTCCTAAAAATGACAGGGCTTTGTATCAGATCCAGGCTGAAGAACAAGATGCTCTGTCATTTATTTTGTATGTTCTCATATGTCTAATTGTGCTAGAAATATGTGTGGTAAATATGAACTCCACGTGTGGTCTCTGGTAAGCCCCAGGGGAAAAAATCAAAACAAATGAGCATAGGGAGAAAAAGAGAGAGAGAAACAAACAAAGAAACGCTCTTAACTGTAGAGAACAAACTGATAGTTATCAGAAGACAGTTATCAGAGGGTGAGGGGATGAGTGAAATAGGTGACGGGGATGAAGGAGTGCACTTGTAATGAGCACTGGGTGATATATGGATGTGTTGAATCACTATATTGTACACCTGAAACGAATATCACACTGTATGTTAGCTACCTGGAATTTAAATAAAAACTTTAAAAAAGTATGTATTTTAGATTGTTTATTAAAGTCTTATGGGTCTTTTGTCTCTGTTCATTTTTTTTCAATTTTTTACTAATATTTCAGATTGGATCATTTCCATTGATCTATCTTTGATTTCACGGATTCTCACTTCTGCTGTCTCCAGCTGAATTTCAAACCCATTCAGTGGATTTTCCATTAAAAGTTATTGTACTTTCTGGTTCTAGAATTGCCATTTGGCTCACTATTATAATTTTTAATTATTTGCTGTCATTTCTCCAGCTGTTCATTCATTATGGAAATTTTCCTATAAACCTTGAACATATTTATATGCCTAATTTAAATAAATGTAACATCTTAGTTATGTCGGCATCTATTGACTGCTTCATTCTTAGATATGAGTCACATTTTTCTCTTTCCATATCTATAACTTTTGGATGAATACAGACATAAAGGAGACTATTGGATAGTCTCTGAGTAGTGATGAACTCAAACTCTAAATCTTCACTATAGTGGGGCAGCAGTTGACATTTCTGACATTTTTTTCAGCTTCCCATTGCTACTTTTTCATGGGCCCCTTGGTATTTCTGCATAATAATTTAATTTTTAATTTTTAACTGTGTATAATTTAACAGTCAGCTAATTATTTGGGCAGATTTGGGGATT
Organism: Halichoerus grypus; assembly: GCF_964656455.1. Lineage (NCBI taxonomy): Eukaryota > Metazoa > Chordata > Mammalia > Carnivora > Phocidae > Halichoerus > Halichoerus grypus. The sequence continues at coordinate 100,344,321 of NC_135720.1, read as the reverse complement.
CAGGTTCCCTATGACCCTTTCTCTTTCAAAATTTTTTTACTTAAACTTCTACTTCCTCTAGCCCTTAACTCTGTCTTTCACACCTCAAGCTTATACACCTGTGATTTTCTCAATCCCAAGATACGTATGGATCAGGGAGTACTCTCGGGCAGAAGTTCATAAAGTCACAAACCTTTCACGTTCCAATTTCTCTTTCAAGGGTAAACTCCTATACAGTTTCTGTTAGTTTCTTATTGCTCTCCAGTGCCTAGAAATAGTTGGGTTTTATAATTATCTGTAGGGGAATTAGAGAGTACCAAGCTCTTCTGACACTATAAAGCAGCTGAAACTCCCAATATGGTTTTTTTTCTGATTTTCCAATTTTTACTGACATGTGTAGTATTTTTTCTTTAAGTTTTTATCTGAATTCCAGTTAGTTAACATATAGTGTAATATTCATTTCAGATGTACAATTTAGTGATTCAGCACTTCCATACAACACTCAGCGCTCATCACAAGTGGACTCCTTAACCCCCATCACCCATTTCACCCATTCCCCCCCCACCCACGTCACCTCTAGTAACCTCAGTTTGTTCTCCATAGTTAAGAGTCTGTTCCTTGGCTTGCCTCTCTCTCTCTTTTTTCCTCCTTTGCTCATTTGTTTTGTCTTTAAATTTTACATATGTAAAATTCCAACATGTTTAAATCTAGAGAAATTTTCATGTTAAAAATCAAGATCATAAAATAAGCGTCAGCTTTTTCTTTCAGAAATTTTGTTAGCTAAGATGTTGCACTTTCCTATCTTAAATCTTCCAGGTTGTTCTCGTTTTCACAGCTATTTCATGGTCTACCAGTTTCAGTCATTTGGCTCACTATTATAGAGAACATATAGAATGTTCAAACCATAAAATCATATTTGCTAACACATAGGAAAATCACATTTATTAAATGTCTAATCTGTGACAGACACTGCACTAAGCATTTGGCACGTTATTTCTTTTAACACCTGTCTTGTGCCAAAGTCCATACTTGACTTGAAATACATGGTGGTCCAATTTACTTCCTGATTGGACATGAGTGATAATGATAACGGTGACAACTGCTCTTGGATCTGATATCTGCCACATTGCTGGGACACCTATCCTTGACCGCAATCACAGCATGGTCCATAACATCTCTTTTGTATATTTAAGGATTTTTCCCTGATGCAACTAATACCTTATACCACGTCATCTAACAATGGCCTGAGATGCTCCTCTCCTGCTATTTTCAATTATATGAACTAACCTTAGAGTGGCTTTGGATTTTGCCACATTGACATCGTTCCTTCTTGTCCTTATATTTTACAAATGCATGTGCTGCTTGCTCTTTGAGAGCATCGTTTCTCCCCGGTGGTGCTGAAATTATCTTAAATCTCAAAACACAAAGACCTTTTCTATTATATTTTCGTTGGACCTCTAGTATTAGTCGCATTTTACTTGATAAACGCGTTTAGCTTGTTGAAAATTTTTGGACAAATTCCTTCAGGACTGATATTAAAAATCATCATCTAACTACAAAGCAGCCTCCCCTAAGGAAAATTAATTAATACTGTTAAACAGAAATGAATTGACTTGGGATGCCTGGGTGGCTCAGTCGGTTAAGCCTCTGCCTTCGGCTCAGGTCATGATCCCAGGGTCCTGGGATCGAGTCCCACATCGGGCTCCTTGCTCAGCAAGGAGCCTGCTTCTCCCTCTGCCTGCCTCTGTCTCTCTCTCTCTCTGATAAATAAATAAAATCTTTAAAAAAAAAAAAAAAGAAATGAATTGACTTAAGAGTCATCTGCTTCATGAATCTGCATTACAAAGGCATTTCTTGGGGCCTATAAGGAACATATTTTACCCCCTTAGTGTCAATATCTAGTCTTTGGCAAACGGATTGTTAATTGCAAAACTTGTTCATTTTTTGTTTTTGTTTTTGTTTTTGTTTTTGTTTTTGATTCCTGGGGAGGCTATCAGATCCTTATGCAAACACAACCAGTAGAGATAAGATGTGCATTCACTGCTAAGGTTCTTGCAATTGATAGTTCAGGATTCTCCATGGATATTTGCTACAGACTTAAATTTTAAATCAGTAGCTCCAAGGAATGATAGCATCACATTTTAAGGTAACACAGGTGCTCTAGGGAGATGAAATGACCAGGCAAAAAGCTATGCAGCCAAGATTTTCCCCTGAATTCCTCCATAACTGATCCGATGCTGTTGATGTTAGCATGGATACCACAACTTGCACCATTGATGTTGGACATTAGATATTAACAGTATAATCCAGACCGCCTCTGAATGCTTCTGAGGCCAGTCCAAGAAGAATGGATTTCAAGGCATCTGCTGCTTCACACTCATTTCTGAATCAAAGTCTCACATGCCTGTGTTTGATGGATATAGCCTGGGCCACACATACTTGTGCCCCAGCTGCTAAGGAAGCAAGGAAAGTGTTTCTGACTCCCATCTTGGGAAAGCACAAACAACTGACTTATGAAATGTCCCAACAGATTCTGAAGGGTACTGTTCAGCCAGAAGTCTGGCACATTTTGGCTAGATGGTCATCAGCATGTGGGTGAAAATTGGGCCATGGATTTAGGTGCTACCAACCAGGGAAAGTAGATAATATAATACAACTATTCACCATACTTATTCGTTGTAATTTGTTTCTTTTGTTATTCCTAAAAGAGAACTTGTGCCCTATTTTTAGGGCAAAACAGAGTCCATAGAAATATGTGGAGAAGACTTAGATATAAAATTATTATCAGCAGAGTTGCCGCCCATGCGGAAAGCAGGGCAAAAAAGTATTTTACACAGAAGTTTGTTACCTCTATATTCCTAAGAGCATCCTTATAAAATGAAATAATTTATAAGAGGAGATAGAGAGGCACCTCATCTATGGAAACACTAGGAGCTAGAAGAGAAATTTTAATGGAGATTTACACTTACATATTATATAATTAGTGGATATATATTTATATATTAAAATGTATTGTTACATATGGCTATATCATATATATATTAATGTAGAGTTTAGTGGTAGTGCCTCTTTTCCTAATTGTTATTCTCTTCCTCAGACAAGTTTCATATTTTGACAGAGTGGGTTTTTTACAAGCAACATAGAAGGAAGTCTAAACTCTGTGAGTAACAACTCACAGAGAAAGAAGCAGCAACAACAAAATTAGCTTATCTTTTTAAAGATTTTATTTCTTTATTTGAGAGAGACAGAGAGCACACAAGCGAGGGGGGTGGGGAGGGGCAGAAGCAAACTCCCCACTGAGCAGGGAGCCTAATATGGGGCTTGATCCCAGGACCTGGAGATCATGACCTGAGGCGAAGACAGATGCTTAACCAGACTGTCACCCAGGCGCCCCTAGCTTATCTTGTCACGAGTTGAAGCAGTGATGTCTCAGATATGCTTGATTAGAATTGGAGGAATAGGATACTTTTTACAGAATTTTTTATTTTATAAATTTTAAAGACAAAGCTGCAGTGAATAATTGGCACATTTACTTCTATTATGGAAAACAGGAAAAATCCAACATCTCCAAATAAGGGAGTTCCCAACTTCCCCAAGACCTTCTCTAGAGATTCCCACAGACACATTTGTTCTTTAAGGAAAAAGAGCATTCATATATAATGTGAGATAAAATTAAAAGCTCCTAGAATTTTGTTATGATTCTCTTTTAAAGTTTTCATAGAGAGCTTTTTAAAAAAAAGAGAATGAAAATCAAAACCTGACATGCAGAGTTTATTTATTCGCTTAATGTTGGTGATGTTTTTTTATTTTGCTTTGTTTGTTTGTGATGTTTAGGTCATTTCGAAGAAACCTGAGTTTTGTTATCTCACAGATTTTCTTTAAATAAAGCAAAAATAGTATCTCTTGATGGGCTTGGTATATTACTTCTAAGCGTCTTTGCATCTATCCATCCATACTGTCAGATATATCCTTGATCTTTAATCACATCCAGCAATGTAACAGATTTCTTACATTAAATCCTACATATAGAAAATGTATGGCAGATTCAGATCCAAGCATGGCAAACACAGGAAACGGAAACTCAGATTCAGTTACAATGGGGGGCAGAAGGGCAAGGGAGGAAAGTAGTACAGCCATAGACACTTACTTCTATCTATTCATCTCTCTTAGGAAACATAGAGTAGGGTTCCTGATTTCTGGATGTCATCACTACCAATGAAATGTTCTTCCATTCGACAATGTCCACAGATCACTAAAGATCACACGTTGCCTAGCAATGTTGCACATTTTCCTAGTATGCTTGGTTTTCCACTGTCCAGAATGAACATTTCAAACTCTTCTGTTAACAAGTCCACCACGCATTTCCCACTCCCCTGCCCCAGCAAATGGCTTGGTCTCCCTTTTCATTAGAAAAAATGAAGCACCACAACTAGTAACCACACACCTACCAACCCATCCGTATCTCTCTTCATCTGTAACAGCTCTGCTTCCACATCACACAGATGAGTGCAGTGTGTGCTCCCCTCAAAGTCTCACATATCCTCTCTGATTAAAATCCCATTCCTCTGCCCAGGAACCTCTTTCAATTTTCTTCCTTATGTCCTGCAATACCAATTTCTCTGTCCCTAGTGGATCCTTCTTAATCACTGCATACATAATTATTAACTTCCTCCTTAAAGAAAAAAAAAAATAGGGCACCTGGGTGGCTCAGTTGGTTAAGCGACAGCCTTCGGCTCAGGTCATGATCCTGGAGTCCCTGGATCGAGTCCCACATCGGGCTCCTTGCTCGGCAGGGAGTCTGCTTCTCCCTCTGACCCTCCCCCCCTCTCATGTGCTCTCTCTCATTCTCTCTCTCAAATAAATAAATAAAATCTTAAAAAAAAAAAAAAGAAAAGAAAAACAAGCACAAAAATTATTCTTTTCATAGCACATCCAGCTACCACCTCAATTTTTTAAGACAGCTAGTGAATGAATATAACTGAAAAATACTCTTCTCATGGCAGATTTAAAACCATCTCTGCTGGTTTTTATATTACCTATTTTACTTCCTTTACCACCTTCTCCTCTGCTTGACATATTAATTTTGGGATGTGTCCAAAGCTGTCCTGGGTCTCTTTCTCTTCTCTCCATATATTACCCATCTAAGAAAGCCTATTTTTCTTATTTTAAATGCTACCTCCACATCAATGAACCCCAAATTATTCTCTCTAGCACAGATGCTTCATGATATGTCAGAATCTTTCTAAAACTTCCTATTTCTGACTTAACATGGCCACAGGACTCTTATCCTTCATCACCAACAACTAGTCTTTCCTTCTCAATAAATACTTTCACCTTACCTGCATTATTTGAAGCCAAATATGCAGAGATTATTCTTGATTCTTCTTTTTCATTCAACTTAATAGCACTGTAGGAATCTGGCTAATTGGACTAGACTGCATAAGAGGTTCGTAGACACTTTTTGACCAAATTAGAGGCAGGCATTAACTTAGATAAAAATCAGGCTAACTTATTTGGCCTCTTTTCCAGGCCATTCTTCTAATATAAACTTTCTCAATACTGCCACCATTACATGAGTAAGATTCAATAAATGAAGGTTGCAAGAGATATCACACTAAGGGGAGGAGAGTCCATTTTTCCCATCATAGGCTTATTCAGTATTATATCTATTGTTGATATGTCAATATATTATTGATGTTGCAGATAAAGCTTTATGTGAGTATATGCAGATCAGATGGCCCTGCCCATGCTGCTTGTTCTGGGAAACAGAATGAAGGACAAGGTTTGAGATCACATCAGAGAATACAGCGTGCCACTCACTTTAAAACTCTCCAGATAAATCAACACATACACACACTCTCTCTTTCTCTTAGTTTTACTCTATTCACTATTTAATGGGTATTCACTTTGTTTCCAGGTTGTTTTCTGTGCTGGGTGATGGGAGGAGTGGTGGTGTTGTTCCAACAATGATACAATCAACACAAAGTTATAATTTGTTGGTTTTGGTTTTTCCGAGTTCTTTTTTTTTTTTTTTTTTTGGTTTTTCTGAGTTCTAAATTGTGCTTATCTTCTGGATGCTTGTTTTTCATTCTTTTTTTCATGTTCAAAATTATAGAGCTGTAGCTGTCAACTTTGATTTATAAGATACAATGTATATACAAACTCTATATCTCAGAGTAAGGAGGTGGAAAACACACTGGGAGTCAGAAAGTCCTATTTCTGCCCCTGTGTAGCAACAGCTGCTTTACAGAATGTAATTGTGTTCCTGTGTCTCAATTTTCCCATCTCCCTCTGAACTTTCACAGTGATAATGTGAAAAAAAAAAGAAAATATAAGTAAGATGTGCCCACATAAATATTTGTATTAAGATTGCTATGGGAAAGGGGCAACATTTGTTTCGCTATCTGCCCCTGACTCCAAAGAGCCTAGACCGGCCTAATTATTCATGACTTCGGTTTTCTATTTATATTTTAATAAAAATACAAACACACCCCCACACACATCTTTGACATAAGAGCCATTCTAAAACATTATTATATTTATGGCCAAGGTTTTTTTGATGAACAGAAAATGTATTGTGTGGCTAGTTTCCAGACTGCTTACGTTCCACTTGTTCTCCTTTCATCTCACACAAGGTTCTCAACCGAAGCACTGTCAACATTTTGGGCAGGATAAATCTTTGTTATTGGGGGTTATCCTGTGCTTGTGGAAGATTTGGCACCTTTCTTGTCCTCTACCCTCAAGACACCAATAGCACATATACACTCCCAGTTTTAACAACCAAAAAATGTCTTCAGATACTGCCAAATGTCCTCTGAGGGGGTGCTGTGCGCAAAATCACCCTTGGTTGAGAGCCACCATTGTAACAGAATTAGAAATGGCCTTCCTTATAGATGACTTTCCTGGGAGTTAAGCCATAAATTATGTTTCATTACCATTTATATGTGTAAGATGAGGTCAATTTGGGAGACCTGTTTCCAGAGCAGAAGGGATAAGAGGGTGAAAATCATAGAGAATCTAAGTGTCAGTTCATATATATGTTTCCTATCCACCATCATATTGAAAATATATCAAAAACTTCCTGGTGAATATTGATTATGAACTTAGAAAGTTCTTAAGACCTGCACTTGAGTTAAGAAGGAAAGAACTACATTTATTTATTTATTGAAAATTGGTGGCCCAAACTCTATATTTGGTGTTTTTCATATATTATTTTTCCATTCAGTATAGTAGGGAAAAGCATGGGTTCTGTAGAAGACAAACCTGAGCTTGTTCCATTTTAGCCAGTATCTATTTGTGCAACATTGTACATGTTATCTAACTTCTTTTGAGCTACAACTTCCTCCTTTGTACATATGGGTAATAGTTTCTACCTCGTGGATTATTGGGAGATTTAATTGTGACAATGCATGAGCAAAGTCACAAACTCTCAAGCTGTAAATATTCTCAAATGTGAAATAGGAAAGTCCTTCATCACAGTAAAATAAAATAGAGCAATAGGTCCTTTAAACTTCATGCCTTTTAAATAAAATTTCAATGATTTCTTCTCCTTATCTATTTTGTTTTTGGCATACACTGCAATTCTTCAAGTTTTTCAGCCTTAGGAGATTAATGCTATATGGCAAATTCTGCCAGATTAAAAGTAACAATATCCTTTGGCTTATGTGCAGTAACAATTGCTGAGCTATTCTGAGACCCAGTGTCATCTGTAAAAACAAAAGTCTGAATATTCGAGAGTGAATGTATTTTTAATGCATTCTATGCATAATAACAAGGGATTATAAACTGACAATATGTCAAAGAAGGGAAAGTAGGCATCTCACCATTCCCTTCCTGATGCTGTTTATCTTTGAGATCATCGTATTTATGTAATTAGTAAAAAGCAGAATTTTAAACACTGTGTTTGATTTTATGAGTATAATACAGTCAGTCAAAATGCTCGATTTTTGTCAATTTTGATATCACAGTGACACAGAAATAAGCGATGACCTAGCCACTGTATAGATAACTATTTGATTCTTATTTTCTCTGTCTCCAGAAAAGCTAAATTAAGTTGGAAAGCAAGTATAATATCATTAAGTTAACTCTCCATATAGATGATTCTTGGATAACAAATTTTGGTAGGGATTCTAACAGATGAGCTTGGAAGGGATCTAATCATAGACCAGTGAGGAGCCACTGAGCAAATTACATGCTGCTACATCGTGCATGTTGTGTTTCAGTGAAAAGTCCAATGATAATAATTCCTACTTTTGACTTAAATAGGTCATTTAGGCTTATACTTTTAATCTCAAATATTAAAGATTTTAAATATTATACATATTAAAGATCAACTCATGACCAGATCTATAGAACTACAAACTTTCATTTACATTGATAGTATAAATTCCTACAGTATCCCTATAGAAAAAAAAATGTATCTCTGTAAAAAAAAAAAAAGTGCTTAAAAAATTGAATCACTGTATCAGGAAAATATAGACAACTTTTAAACACAAAGTCAACTGCAACCATAGTAGTTAACCATCTCCCACATATAAAGAACTTACTTGATAATGGGGAGTGGTTGCTAGAACAATGTGCTATTGGGGTGTTAACTAAAAAGGCTGAGTTTAGATCACTGTATAATTTCTCCTGCAAATACCTGAAAGGGTTGGTTTACTCTCCAAGTGAACATTTATAGTGCCTACTTCTGCCCTTGATTGTTGGTGGTTCATTTCTGCACAGACACTGTAACAGGACCTCACTGCCTCCTAAGGCAGCCCTCTTGGACAATGCTTCTTTAAGATGGGTCCAGGGGTGCTCTAATGCTCCAATCTCTTTAAGTACACGATTTTGTATTCTCCCAGAGAAGCTTCCAACTTTGGTCTTAAGCCACTTCCTTTGTAAATAAACTTAAGTAATCTTGCACCTTGCTTTGAAAGTGGGAATTTTGGTATCGGTTGTGTGGTTCTTGGTATTTGGGGTCTTAGCCAAAGTTACACAGTCACAAATTAGCTTCCTTTTTCAAGGGCAATAAAGAATGCATTTATACATCCAACATACATACATCCAACTTAATTTATTGAAGATCAGCTAGTGTTTGGGATTCAGAGCAGAGGAAGAAGAGTTAGCCATGGTTAAGAGGAGGGATTTTCCCTCCCACCTAATAAGAAGAAAGGAATAAAAGATGATTACAGGGGGTGCCTGGGTGGCTCAGTCGGTTAAGTGTCTGCCTTCAGCTCAGGTCATGGTCCCAGGGTCCTGGGATCAAGCCACACATCGGGCTCCCTGCTCGGTGGGAAGCCTGCTTCTCCCTCTCCAACTCCCCCCTGCTGTGTTCCCGCTCTCACTGTGTCTCTGTCAAATAAATAAAAAAATCTTAAAAAAAAAAAAAAGATGATTACAGATGGAGGTAGTTTGTAAGTTTGGTGACAGTTTAGGCTTATTTTTTACTCCTACCCAAATGGTTTGTCTTCGAACTGCATATAAAATTTTAGATTGAAATATTGAATACACATGTTGAGATCTTGGCAGGAAAGTTTCAGGAAATAGAAACAAAGCTATCATAACAATTTTGATGAAAGATTAAATGTTCTTCATTTAACATTGGATGGAATCAAATATATTATAAACCTATAAGCACAATCATTGACCAAGTCATTTTATTACTGCAGTACAAAAATAAATTAAATTGGAAAAAAATTAATGGCTACAATTTTCTGTGTTTGCAGAAAAGCCAGCATACCAGGTGCTATTAATTTATTATCCTCAACAAAGAGCATTAATAGAGCAAAATGACTGTTAAAAGATACACTCCAATTTTTATTAAAGCCCTCTGAGGAACAATTAAGATAAAACATTTGTAATGTACAATTGATGTCTTTCTTGTGCATTGTACAATTAAAACAGTGAGATCCATTAATTATCTATCACTATCTAGAATGTATAACTCTCTATGCTTGTTCCTTTATTTTTGTTTGGCTAGAAATGGGAAGAACAAACTTTACTTCATTTTGTACGCTGCAGAAGGGAATATTTAATATTGTCAGAGCATCGTGTGGTTATGCAGATGCATAAGATATTCCAGTAAGAAAAAAGATTACATTATGTCTCTGGCATGTGAATGACAAAGGGAAAATTGCTTCCTACTTCAAAGGGAAAGATCACAAAATTATAGAATTTGAAACCTTAAGATATCATTAAAACCATTTTCTTGTCAGAAAGTGTCTAAGACATCAAATTTTAGGAAAGCAATAATTTAGACTTATTCATCTCATAGTGATGCCTCAAGCCCCAACTTCACCACACAGGTATGACTAAATATTCCAGGGCCTGTTGTGACTCATCCTTTTTTGAAAAATCATAGTACCTATTTTTTTGTATCTTTCAGAGGCAGAAATGTGGTAGAAAACACAGACTCAGGAATAGAAGTCCCTGGGTGTACATTCTGGCTCTAGAAACTCTCAGCTATAAAACCTTGAACTTAACCTTCATGTGTCTTAGTTCCTTTATATGTTAAATAAATATAATAATGCATTTACTCAGAGGGTCCTGAGGATCAAATGGGAATAGTGACTAATACATAGCAAATGCTTTTTATAAAATTTAACCATATTATTAATCACAATTCATTAATTTCTCTGTGTCAATTTTTGCATTTTCTTGTATTTATGTTTTTATATTAAATCATGCCTCACATTCTGAAGTCAGAGATAGTCTTTTTTTTTTTTCAGATATTATCTTTTTTAATCCCATCAAGCTCAATGCTTATAGTAAGTGCTCAGCAGAACTTTTTCAAATAAATGTAGTTGTATTTAGAAACCTTTATACGTCTTGTTCAAAAGTGGGGAAAAAATACATTTTGCACAAGGGGGTAGATTCACTCTAAAATAGACTATAAAACATTACAATGATATGTTTTAAATCAGTAATGAAATAAACAGCACTTCAAATGGCAAGAGCTAAGGGAAGCAGATCACAGAACAAAGAAACCTGAGTGTGGGAATTTTATATGGACTTACAGTGTGAAAATGTAGCATGATATTTTCTTTAACTTTCTACTTAGTCCCAGGTTCAGGGAAAGGGAACTTTACCCTAACAAATTTCTATGTTGAGAATAATCTAATATTTTTGTTAGAAAAATTAAAGAGAATCAGTCAGCTGATTTTAGAGAACATTTGAAGAAAATTTCCCTAAATCTCTGAAAAGTATTATGGTTATAACCAAAGGTAAATATATTTGCTTTTCAAGTTAAAAGACTTAGAGCCAGTTTTGGGGCTCCTAGATGGCTCAGTCAGTGGACTGTGCAACTCTTGATCTCAGGGTTGTGAGTTTGAGCCCCATAATGGGTGTAAAGATTACTTAAAAATAAAATCTTAAAAAAAAAAGAAAAAAAAGATTTAGAGTCAGGGTGGTAGGAGGGCACAGGATTACCTGCAGCTTTGTTGTATAACAAACTTGTTCTTTTTTCCTTACATATAATCCTGAAGTCATCCCTGAATCTCTTCTTTTTCACACCTAATGCACCGAGTACATCAGAAAATCTTGTTGGCTCTATTTTTAAAATATGTCCTATTTGCAATGTTTCCCCCAGCCAACACCCACACTCGGACCCATGCCACTAACACCTCTGCCTGGGTAAGTGCAGCAACCTCCTAAATGATTTTGTTATTTTTTTCTGTCTTTGTTTCTCTTGATTCTTTTCCATGAGGAAAGAGAGAGAGAGAGAGAGAAATGTTTTGTAAAGAATGCTCGTTGATATTCTTATTGAAATTTCTTTTTAGTCCTATCAGACTGATAATTTAAGAAAATGGAAGTCTGCTTTAAAAATTTTTCTCATTTTAGAAATGTCTATGAGTTTAGAAGGTACTCCTTTTACAAAAATCCCTATTAAAAAATTAAGAGAACCTTATTCTGAGCAGAAGTTTAGAGAACTCAAACACCTTCCTCATAAAACCAACTAAAAGTGCAAATAATGAATATGGAATCCAGAGAGTTAGAAAACAAGCTAGCTGAAGTTTCTGTTTTTATAGCCACATATGACATGGGAAACCATATATAAAGCCTGTGTCCAATATGGTAAGATGTAATTGGAAATCCATAAATAGAGTTGGTAGCCTCAGTGAAGAGTAAATAAGAGTAAACTAGAAATAACCTGACATATATACGGGTACATCAAATAAATTATATTTAAACCTTCCAGCACTGAGCAGTAAGAGGTAGGTTCTACCTTGAGCCTCAGGCCCTATGCATATTTGTTGCCTAAAATTATTCATAATACTTGTGTAATCCTATGAATCTCAGTCAGAATTTATCATAAAGTAGTTCAGAATGGTAGTGCTTCTTTGCTCCTTCAAGCCCTTCACCCTTGCCCCCCACAAAACCAAATTGTGTAAGACTGTTGAATCACAGACCTGTACCTCTGAAACAAATAATACATTATATGTTTAAAAAAAAGAAGAAGAAGAAGAAGAAGAAGAAGAAGAAGAAGATAGCAGGAGGGGAAGAATGAAGGGGGAGAATCGGAGGGGGAGACGAACCATGAGAGACTATGGACTCTGAGAAACAAACTGAGGGTTCTAGAGGGGAGGGGGTTGGGAGGATGGGTTAGCCTGGTGATGGGTATTGAGGAGGGCACGTTCTGCATGGAGCACTGGGTGTTATACGCAAACAATGAATTATGGAACACTACATAAAAAACTAATGATGTAATGTATGGTGATTAACATAACATAATAAAAAAAAAAGCGATAGGTTTTATTTATTTGAAGGGATGTTGAATGGAAGTACCTATAGGCACATACCAAAAAATCCATGTCCTCTGAAGGAATTCATCTTCAAAAACAGCTTCAAAAAATACACTTCTAATTCTAAGGACGCACAATTTTAAAAAAATCATAAAACATAATATCATGAAAAAGAGCTTTTGAAAATAACAGACAACATAATTAGATCTGCAACATTTCAGATATTCAAATCACCACTCGAAGAACATAAAATAAATGTGTCAAATATATTTAAAGAAACAAAAGGAAGAACTATAAATATGAATGAGAAATACATAACTAAAAAAACTGACCAAATATATATATTATTGACCAAACAAATATAATTATTAGAAATTAATACTGAATTTGAAAACACAATGGATAAATACCAATTGGGGGAAAAATGGAAAGTATTAATGAATAGGAAGTTAGACCTGAAGAGATGATCAAAGATGAGGGACAGAGAAAAGAGGGGGCAGATATGAGAGGGGATGAAAAAGGAAAGTGGCATAAAATATTCTAACGTCTGGGAATGGGAGCGCTGGAAGGTAATAACAGAGAAATGGGGAGATGCAGAATCTGACCAGATAATAGCTGAGAATTTCTGACACTATGAAAGCATGGATCTATGAAGCTGTTAAATTCCAAGTAGGATAAATTTTTAAAATCTGATAGAGACTTCTATATCCAACAAAACTATTCTTCAAGAACTAGGATGAAGTAAAACTTCGTGGAGAGACAAAAGCTGATTTGGCAAGCTGAAGGACCATGACATCCTGCACTGGAGGAAAGCGACACATACAATCTGCACTCTCAAATTCCAGAATGAATGTTGAGCACAAAAAAAAAAAAATTGAAACATCCCATTTCTGGTCCGATGTGTAAAGAGATAAGAAGTTGTCATTATTGCCTCACAACCTGCCAAAATCTGAACTGACTGAAAATCAACCACTCTGCTTGGATCCATTGAGAATCAAGGTCACAGGGCAAATTGCTGCCTGAAGAGACACGGGCAGATAGAGGACCCCAGTTTACCAGGAAAAGAAGGGAACAGAAACTGCTACTAGAGCCAGCAACTCGTAGGAACATTTAAGGAGTCACTGGTTAATGCTGGAGGGAGAGTATGGGCAAGCTTAGAAGATAAATACTCCAGAGCTCCCAGCCTTAGGGGCCCCCTCACTTTTCTGAGTTTTACCCCTTGAAGCCCCACCACATTCTCAGGGTGAAGATCAGAGAATAATCTGTCTTGATGCCTTAATAAAGGCCTGCTCTCAATGAGATTATTTTACCAGAGCCTAGCTGAACTTGAATTTCACAAGAGCCTAACTAACTGTCCTGGAGGAAGAGAAATACCCAACCCTACATCCCTCTAGTCTTCCAGTCTCAACTGAGAGGGGAAAAAAATCTAAGAAGCTCTTGTGAAGGTCACAGCCCAGAAGCCCAGGCCCACCACAAGACTGAGACCTAATCACGGGATTATATAACTTCACCCTCTCACACTTTACTATCATCATATCAATCAGGCTCCTATATAATAAACAGAGAATTACAGCTAAAAGCACTGAAAGGCTCAGACCCATTTTAAAAAAAATCTCTGGGGAAACCCAAAGACAACAGAAGACATAAAAAGAAAGACACTGGAGGAAATTTTAGCCTCTGATACCTACAGCTACAGCAAACAGTAAGCACAGCCTAACTCCTAGACAGATGAACATAAAAACTTACACTAAAGGCTTATTTACCTCAGTTCCTTATAGCTGATATACCCTGTCCAGCTTTCAACAAAAAACTTTTAAGGTATGCTAAAAGGCAAAAAAAAACAGAATAAAGAGACAAATCGAGCATCAGAACCTGACTCAGATATGGCAGAGATTTTGGAACTATCAAGCCCTAATAAAAAATAACTCTGATTAATGTGATAAGGACTCCAACAGACAAAGTGGATGGTATGCAAGAACAGATGGGTAATGTAAGCAGAGAGATGAAAATTTCAAGAAGGAATCAAAATGAAATGCTAGAAATAAAAATAACATAAGAAAAATGAAGAACAACTTTGCTGGGTTCATCAGTAGATACCGGTAAATAAAATTAAAGCAATATTAATGTCTGTATTCATTTTCTATTGCTGTGTAACAAAGTACCACTAACATGGTCTTAAAACAACATACATTTATTATCACACAGTTTCTATAAGTCAGAAGTCTGGGCATAGTTTAGCTGGGTTCTTGGATGCAGGATCTGATAAGGATATAATTAAGGTATGAGTCAGAGCTTCAGTGTCATCTGAGGCTCAACTAGATCTGCTCCCAAGCTTATTCTAGTGACTGGAAAATTTCATTTCTTTGCACTGAAGTCTTAAGTTTCTTGCTTGCAGCTCCTAGAGACTTCCCACATTTCCTTGCTGCCTGGCCTTCCCCAGCAAGGAGAACTTTCAAGCCGGCAAGGAGACTCTCTAAAGCAAGTCTGCTGTGAAAACAGGTCTTATAGAACACAAAGTAATCATGGAAGTGACATCTCATTATCTTTGCTATATTCTATTGACTAGAAATAGGCACTGGTGCCACCCACACTCAAGGGGAGGGGATTATACAAAGGCATAGATAATGAATCAGGGGCCACTCCAGAGTCTGTCTGCTACAATGTCTAGCTCAAGATGCTGAAGAGGTAGAGTTGAAAGATAAGAGCATTATATGCATTGGCACTGGGGTAATTGGGATTAAATTTTCCTGCACTCACATTGTTTGGGATAAAGGTAAATACACTGATTAATTTTTATACTTTGTGAAGTTAAGGGTGTATGTTAAATTCATAGAAACCATTAAAAGAGTGAAAACGGAGGAGGAAAAAATAGAACAGAAGAAAGAAGGAAGGAAGGGAGGGAGGGAGGGAGGGAGGAAGAGAGAAAGGGAAGGAAAGGAAAGGAAGGGCCAAATATAAGTATAATTGTTCCAAGACATACTGTACTATGTCAGTAACCTGATAAGAATAAATGGACTAAGGGCGCCTGGGTGGCTCATTCGTTAAGCGTCTGCCTTTGGCTCAGGTCATGGTCCCAGGGTCCTGGGATCAAGCCCCGCAACGGGCTCCCTGCTTGGCGGGAAGCCTGCTTCTCCCTCTCCCACTCCCCCTGCTTGTGTTCCCTCTCTCGCTGTGTCTCTCTCTGTCAAATAAATAAATAAAATCTTTAAAAAAAAAAAAAAGAATAAATGGACTAAAACTCTGCAGTTAATAGAAAAAGATAACCAGAGCAAGTTTTCAAAAACCCTAATAATATGTAGATTATAAGAAATATACCTAAAATATAAAGGAAAAAAATTGACACTGAAAATATAGAAAATGAGATCAGACAAATCTGATTAAAAAACTGTATTAGCGGGGCGCCTGGGTGGCTCAGATGGTTAAGCGTCTGCCTTCGGCTCAGGTCATGATCCCAGGGTCCTGCTTCTCCCTCTCCCACTCCCCCTGCTTGTGTTCCTGTTCTTGCTGTATCTCTCTGGCAAATAAATAAATAAAATCTTTAAAAAAAAAAAAAAGAATGCCTAAGCAGGGGCGCCTGGGTGGCTCAGTCAGTTAAGCGGCTGCCTTCGGCTCAGGTCATGATCCCAGGGTCCTGGGATCGAGTCCCGCATCGGGCTCCCTGCTAGGCGGGGAGCCTGCTTCTCCCTCTGCCTCTGCCTCTCTCTCTCTCTCTCTCTGACTCTCATGAATAAATAAATAAAACATTAAAAAAAAAAAAACTGTATTAGCATTAAAGGGAACTTTAAAGTTAAAAAAAAATGTTAGACATAATGAAGTTTTCCACAATGAAAAAAAGGTTTAATTCAGCAGGAAGATACAAAAATCTAAAGGTTTATACCCCTGTAACATAACTTCAAAACACATAAAGAAAAAAATGAAAAAAAAGAACCCGTAAGAATAAATTGACAAATTACAACCCATTGGAGAATTTTTGAAACTACATATCAGTAATTGATACAGTAATCAGTTTAAAAATCATCAATAATATCAATGAATTGAACTACAAAAATTAGAAAACGTTGAAGTAATTGATGTGAATATGTTACTATTGTGCATATAAGCATCACACCCAAATACAATAGAATATACATTTATATCAAGTACACATAAAGTGACCACATAACAGTGTGTAATAATGGAAATGTAATCAATGGGAGTGAATAGACTCACCCAATATATAGAGAGATAGGAAAAAAAAAGAAGGAAGTTTTAGTCAGAACCCTAAGTTTGAACCTGAATGTAAGGGCAAATACTTGATTGCTTCTAAATCTATTTCCTTAGGTTTGACTATTTTTTTTCAGCTCCAAGTAAAAATATCCATCTGGATTTCTGTAGATGCATTAAGTAAATTATTTCCCAAATTTAATTAATTACCTAATGTACCAAATGAATCATCTTCCTTCATGTTCTATTTCAGAGGCTGTAACCTCTACCAACTACATTACGAAGCCTTTCTTGCCTCTGACTTCCTGCTGTGTTTAATCAATAAGAGTCTCTAAAAGGAGATCAAAGTGGAGGAAGGAAGAAGAGGGGTTGGAGTACCTACTGACCCAAATCCCATCGTGCTCCCGGCTTAATTCTGGCAATGGCCCTGCTGGAGCTCTGGCTGCTTCCTCCTTAAGATTGTAACAGGCCGCGTTACTGGCAGTATCTGGCTGCCTTTTGAACCATTGCTGGTTCCCATCACTCTGAAACACCTTTGTACATAGCTTTGTATTAAATTATTTCCAGATAACTGAATGTACCATCTGCTTTCTGTTGGAGACCTGAATGATCCATCACCTATAAACTCCAAACTTAATTCTTAGACAAATGCAAAAGCAATCACGTAGCCGTAATAAACAGAAGCTGGCAGCCAATCTTCAAAAACACAAAGATAATCTGTGTTGAAAGGCAGGGGTTTTATTCACAGAGAAGCATAAATAATTCAGAAGTTATCATCCATTCCTGAATAAGCAAGTACTCAGCTGCATACTGTGATTTATATTCTCTTGACTTTTCATACCAGCTTCAATAGTATAGTGTTTCTTAACCTCTTTTATTTGAAGTCTGTTTAACTAGAAGATAAAATAGTAAAATAGTCTCCTGATGTTTACAGTACTCTCATTTTATCTCTAAAAGATGTGTATCTTTGAATAGCAATTGTGAACACCAAAGCTATTTTCTGTGGGGTTTTATTTCTTGTAGGCAACTCCTTCAATTTTTTATTTTTTATGTCGTCCATTTCTCTTTCTCAGTGGGAAATCCTCAGTGCCATTTCTTTTTGAGAAATAATTTATCTCTAATCTGCTGTCAGGACCCTTATCATCTATGGATTGAAATCCATGCCTCCCATAAATCAACCTGATTTAAACTTCCTCTCTGTCTCCCTCTGCTTCTTCCCTCATTCTTTCTCTAATCTTACTCTCCCCATTGTCTTATCTCCTTTTGACTATTAATGGGACAAATATTTAGGATGTCCATAAGGTTATGTGTTAGGAACAATTTTGCCAAGCTGATTTATTTTAGGCTTTCAGTGTTCTAACAAGGCTGCATGCACCTCAAAGCCTTGCTCACTAGAGAGTAGCCCTATCAATAGAATCCTGATACATCAGTTGTATTTAATCTTTAATACCCTAGAGTGATTTGTTTCTGTTCCTTTGGGAAGTGAAGATAATCAGAGTAGTTTTTGGAAATGCAGGCAGGTTGACTGATTATAACCTGCCAATAGGAAAATGTTGAAAGACCAGAGTTGGGTTAGTCCAGTGCCCTGACCTCTAGTCCCAGAAAAACAGGAGAAACCTAGAGAAAGACTGGGAGCATCTAGAGATGTCATCCTTCTTCCCTCTAAGGAGACAGACTTTTTATATTCTATTGGGCAATATCCATAATGTGAGTGCACGAAGGTTGCTTTCAAATGCACACATCTGAGGGGCGCCTGGGTGACTCAGTCAGTTAACCGTCTGCCTTCGGCTCAGGTCATGATCCCAGGGTCCTGGGATCGAGCCCCATGTCGGGCTCTCTGCTCACTGAGGAGCCTGCTTCTCCCTCTGCCACTCCACCTGCTTGTGTTCCCTCTCTCGCTGTGTCTCTCTCTGTCAAATAAATAAATAAAATCTTAAAAATAAATAAATAAATAACTGCACACATCTGAGAATGTAACCTCAAACGGATGAGCATTCTACCAAAACTCAAAATTCTTCCATCAATTTAATATTCCAGGAAGGCAGAATGGATGATTTTTATTTACCTGGGCATTTTACAGTAATGCAGTGTATGATCAAAACAAATCCTAGTGCTTTTGAGTTCAAGTCTTTGCTGAAATGATTAGTCGGTTAAAACCATGGAAGAAAAGGAAAAGGATATAATCTTGCAGACCAGACTATTTGTAACAAAATGCTTTGCTATACCCTCAGCCTTAATCATTGACTCTGTAAAAAAAAAAAAAAAAAGAAAATTAGTTCTAGGTGATTTCTTATCCTGAGATTTCAAAGGAAACTTTTAATAATAAGTGAAATAGAGACTCTCAGCTAAAGAAAAGTCATATTCATAGCATTCAACTAATGGGCTCATACTGCTCCTGTTTTCTGAGTATAATTTGTTATCTTTTCATCTAACCAAACTCAACTGTCCTCTGTCTTTCTAATTTCTATGCAACCTTAGAGAATACAACCCAAACTGTATGGATCATATTAACAGTACTTTGATATTTTGGAGGCCCACCAGAGAAATTAATAGAATCAAAGTTTTCTTCATTTCATGCTGCAAAAGCCCCCCTACTCCTGGCAGAGTCTCAAGATGGTTCATCTAATCTCCTGGATGGCTACTAAAATCTTTCCCTGTTGTTGCACAGGCTGACATCCTTTCCTTACATCCCTGCACCCTAAGCCCTATTACTCTGTGATGGCTCCAACATGATGTGGACTGACATTGGCATGGTTTGGGTCTATGTAATAACCTTACCCAAGATGTTCGTGTTATTTCTTCACTGTCTTTATTCTGTCATATGCCATTTTCCCCCTTGCCGTGGACTTTATTCTAGCTGAGGTGTCTTGATGGTATAATGGGTTTGGTTATAAGTTAACAAAATGGTCTCTCAGTTCTTGAAGGGATAAAGGTACAATTCTTTTTACTCACTCTTCCAGCTCCCAAATAGAAACTCCAGCTCCCAACCAACACTAGCTCTTTCAAAAGTGTCGTTTTCTACTTATAATCATCAAGTCATTCTGGGCAGAACTCTTCTCTATTCCATAGCCTCATGGTGAAGATTAACTAGGAAAAAAATAAAGCACTCGGAACCTAGCATACAGTAAATGTATAATAAATATTATTGTCATCATTATATATTATTATACTCATTGTTATAAACAGTCAACTTATTGTAAGGACAAGAACATTGGATTTCAATCAGGATTTTAACTCTATTCCCTGTGGAATGATATACAAGTCACTTAACCTCTGTTTGGCCACCCTGACTCTAATCAAGCTTCACCTGCACAAACACTTTTATAGCACTCTCCTGCCAGCACATTAAAGTCCAAATTCCCATACAAGGTGTGAAAGGCCCTTAATAATATGAGCCTTGACTGTCTACTTTCATACCACTGTGACATACCACCAACAACCCATCTCACACTCAAACTGTAAACCATTTGCTGTTTCATATTTATGATCCTTCACATGCCATCCTTCACTTAAGATGCCCTTAAACCTTACCTTTTCAAAATAAATTCTTAGTCATGAAGACTCAGGTAAAATATTCTGTGAATCTCTCTGAAGATGCTCCAATCAGTTACTACTTCCAATATGCTCATATATAGTATATATGTAGCTCTAGACTTGCTTATTTTCTGTTTATATCCCTTTCACAGTTAAAGTTTTCATTCAAGGGCAGGAATTTTACCTGTAATCTCAGCAACTGGTGCACAAAATCAGTTCTAATCATTAGTAGAAAAATAAGTAAATGAACAAAATGCATTATTGTAGACCTCAAAACTCTCAATTATAAAATTAGAACATTATGGGTAATGACCATTTAGGTAAACTCTATGATTTCATTATTCATAAATAATTTCTGTTTAGAGAAATATTTCAATTTTATTAGAATTTATATTTTATTCAACCTAAAGAAATTTATTACACAATATATTTTTTTTCCACATTTCACAGTGTTATTGCTGCAGAATAGGTCATATTGAGAACAATTTTCACAAAGCTGTCAGTTTAAATAATATGATTTGGAGAACTTCCTTTTCAAAGTGGGATCAAGTAGTTTGTAGCAAACCAACACTATTGCCAAGGACAACCAAAAACTCCAGATACAACTTTAAAAATTCATCAGTTTCAAGGCACCATGGAGCTGCAGAAGTAATAAGGAACAGAGGGGCTAAAATTACAAAAAAAAAAAGAGGAGCCTCAGAGCAATTATCAAATGGACAACCACCTTTTCCCCCTGAGCATTTACCAGTTCTGAAAATGGGCTAGCGCCGGAAAACTCAGACTTTGCTTGGGAATAGGACTGCCTCTAAAGGACATAAAAACCAACAAAGTTTTGATGATCTTGGGAAGCCAGAATGACGTAACTGTGGAGCTGAGAGATCTTAACGTGTGGCAGGCTTCTCAAGAAATTTGCTGAATTACTCAGCTATGCAAAACAAGGGTTTAAAGAAATGAGCTCAAACAAACAGGAAAAAAACTCTGAAAAGCAGAATGGAATTTTCCACAGTCTCAGGGCACTAAGACAAAGACCTCCTAAGGAAATGGACACCAGTAAACACACAGATTATCAACTGGAGCCCCTGGAGGCTATGCCCTGGGAGCAGGGAATGAAATAGATGTAGTGGAAGCATATGAAAATGCAAGAAAAGGCACAGCCTGAAAAAACAAACAAACAAACAAAAAAACAAGCAAACATCAGAACCAAACTCAGATATGCCACACATTTTGGAATTATTGGATAGGGACTTTAAATTCACTATGGTTCATGTGTCAGGTCTCTAATGGAAAAAGTAAACAACAGCCAAGAACAGCTGGATAATATAAGCAGAGAGACAGAAACTTTATGAAACAATAGAAAGGAAATGCTACAAATCAAAAACACTAACAGAAATGAAAAGTGCTGGGGTGCCTGGGTGGCTCAGTCAGTTAACCGTCTGCCTTCGGCTCAGGTCATGATCCCAGGGTCCTGGGATCGAGCCCCATGTCGGGCTCTCTGCTCACTGAGGAGCCTGCTTCTCCCTCTCCCACTCCTGCTGCTTGTGTTCCCTCTCTTGCTGTGTCTCTCTCTGTCAAATAAATAAATAAAATCTTTAAAAAAACCTCATGGGTCTCGCTGAAGGAGACATGATCTGAGAATTGCATTCTTGGGAAAAATAACAGGCTGAACAGATTTTTATACCAAAAATTTCCAGAAAATGCACTCAATCATGCACAAAAGATAATAAAATACAATAAAAGTTTAAAATATGATTTTTTATTTTAACTTCATTAACTATTAATTGCCACTTATAACTAGTATGTTCTGCCCTTTGTTAAATATGAGGGCTATTTTCAAAAGAAATCTGAACTCAGCAAAACATGTGCAATGAATAATATTTGAGTTAATGGACAAAATTTATAAAACTGGAAAATTTACAAGAGAAATATCCAAGGCTGAAAGTCAGCTATAGGACAAGGGCCTTATTGAAGATTCATGACTACTTTTTGGAAATGTATGCAATCTTCTCTCATAACTCATTTTAGGTTTCAAATGCCTATGTTTCTAAGCATTGGTTGGCCTGTTCCCATACTCAGATGCTGCCACTCCTGCCATAATGTGATTGCTATTAGGCCAAGGACAAAAGGGTCAAAGAAAGGACAGATTGGTAGGCAAATATTTTAGAAAGTACATAGCTAGAAATCATAGCTGAGAAGCAAAGAGGTAAAAATGACCTCTTTAAGGGCATATGTACATAAGGGTATAACTAATAAATGAAAACTTAAAACTAGTAATCTTAATCCAACACCTATGTGATAGCCTCCTACAAGATGGACCTAAATAATGCCTGCCTCTTCATAGTCATATCCTTGTATAATCCCTGTCCACATTGTACCATTGTTGTTCTGTGTGATCAATAGCACATGGAAGAATTGATGATATATCACTTCTGATATTAGGCTATAACAGATATCATGGCTTCCATCTAGGTTCTTCTATATCCTAGATCATTTGCTTTGGAGGAAGCAGGATGTCATGTCATGAGGAACCCAATGGAGAGGCCCATGTTGTGAAGAATCATAAGGGATCTTAAAAGAAGATCCTCTAAGAGCTATTTATAAAAGCACCCAAAACTTAAATAGGTAAACATCTAACAATACATTTAAAGGTTCTCTATGCTGAAAATTACAGAACACGAAAGAAAGAAATCAAAGCAGATCTAAATAAATAAAGACATATATAATAGTCATTGAATGGAAATCTCAGTATTATTATGGTGTCAGGTATTCCCACATTGATTTATAGATTTGATATAATCTCAATCAATATCCCACTAAGATTCTTTGTAGATATCTACAAGCTGATTCTAAAATATATGGACAAGAAAAAGAACTTGAATACCAAAATAATTCTTTAAGAAAAGAATGCAGTTGGGAGACTAACACTACCTGATTCCAATACATACTATAAAGCTTCAGCAATTGAGACAGTGTGGTATCGTGGAAAGACAGACATAGATGAATGGAACCAAATGGAGGGTCTAGAAACAGACCACATAAATATGGTCAAATTACTTCTGACAAAGTTACAAAAGCAATTCAATAGAGAAAGAATAATCTTTTCAACAAATGGTGTGCAAACAATGTACATCCTTAAGCATAAAAAGAAAAATGACCTCAACCTATACCTAAAAACTTGTACAAAAATTAACTCGAATCATAGGCTTAAGTATAAAACATAGAAATACAGAACTTTTAGGAAAAAAATATAAAAAATCCTTGATGACCTTGGGTTAAGCAAGGTATTCTTAAATACAACAAATCACAACCCATAAAAGAAAAAATTGGTAAGGCAAACTTGATTTAAAAAAAAAAAAGACCTTTTGTTCCGTGAAAAACCCTATTAAGAGCAAAGAAAAGACAAGATTCATAGAAAAATATGTGCAAATCACTTATCTGACAAAGCACTTGTACCCAGAATACATAGAGAACTTTCAAAACTCAAGAAAACAAATAATCCATTTTTTTAAATGAGCAATATCAAATGCCACTTCAGAAAGGAAGATATATTGATGTTAATAAGCACATAAAAAGATGTTCAACATCATTAATTATGAGGGAAGTGAAAATTAACATCAAAATGAGATACCATTATGCATATATTAGAATGCCTAAAATTAAAAAAATTATAATACCAAGTTCTGGTGAGAATGAAGGGAAACTGGAACTTTCAGACATTGCTGATGGGAATACAAAATGGAACATCCACTTTGAAAAACAGTTTGGCAGTTTCTGAAGAAGTTAAACAAGGAAGCTTAGAACTTCTTACCTACTTGAATGGTGAAAGTGAAGAGAGGAAAATATAAGGAAAACTGAGAAATTAAAAACTCAAAAATGTTCAGTCACAAGTTATTACTAAGATGTAGCAAGATGTAATGGCGTGAATAAGAATTCCTATCCTGGAGTCCCCCTTTTGCCAAGTTCTATCCTTGGTCATGTTCTCTATGCCTAAGGTTTATGTCTGCAAAATAGACCTAGTAATTAATATAAGCCACCCAAGAATGTTATAAGACCCAAATCATTTAATAAATTATAAATACATTTGTAGGCTTTTAGAATCAAATGTAGACTTATGATATGTATAGGATCATACTGAAGAAGTTGAAACTGGCTTTCCTATAATGTAAAGAGAGTCAATCTGTGCTCTACAGTAAAAAAATGATTTATTTTAAAATGTACCAATATGTTGAATGGATATGCGCTTTGTTGTCTCCAAAAATGTTGCCTAAATATCCATGTCAGCAGAGAAAAATGGACTTCTTCAGAGGAAAAAACTTAAAATGGACCACCAAAAAGGACATTATAGTATTGAAATGAGTTGAATGGAATAACCGTTTTGTATTAAATTACTACAGAACAAGGAGGAGAAAAGCATACATTCACTCCCTAACAATTCTAGGTAAAATCATTCCTGTTATTATACCTTAGTTTTTAGACCTTTCTGTGGACATTAATGTGCACAGAGTTAAAACTAAGAAAATATATGAAGCTGTGTGTTATAAAGAAATTGACTGAGATAGTGTAGGGACGAACATTATTTTTCACATCACGTAATTATTTAACTGTATTCAATCCCACAGTGTGTTTTTACTTGTTAAGTTTATTAGTTTGGTGCATGTTTCTGTGTGTGTATGTGGGGGGTGTGTGTGTGTGTGTGTGTGTGTGTGTGTATTTAAAGGCACCTTTACTCATGGCACCACTGCTGAGAAAAAATTAAGCAACTGAATAATCTGCATGATGTGAAACTGTGAAATGGGATATCTTACACCTCAATCTACTTATTGTGGAAATAAAACAAATTTGTTACATTTAGGCTATAGAATAAAATGTAATAAAAACTGAAATCTTCATAGAAACACAGTGCATAAATTGAAGAAAGAAATGTAGTTCATATAGATTATGACAGTGGCAAAGGAGAGGGAAATGAAAACAAGGTGGACAGTTGATAAGTCAAAAGAAGAAAGACATTTAGCCAAACAGCATAGCTATAGTTTTTTGTTTGTTTTAAGATTTATTTATTTTAGAGAGAGAGAAAGAGAGAGCATGCAAGCAGGGGGAGGAGCAGAAGGGGAGGGTGAGAGAGAGTCTCAAACAGACCCCGATGTGGGGCTTGATCTCACGACCCTGAGATCACGACTGGAGCCGAAATCACAAGTCAGTTGCTCAACTGACTGAGCCACCAGGCACCCCAAACAACATAGCTATGAAAAGATATTATACAGAATTATCAAAGAGAAAACTTCATTAAATCTTAATAGCTTTCTAACAAAATTTATGAATAAGCAATATAATATGTAAAGAAATCTAATTGCTATAACAGAAAATAAAAATACATTGGACAATAATTGGAGATGAATCATGAAGATAAATCTTACCTTCAGTTGCTAGATTTTTGGTAACTTCTCTTCAGTTAGAAAACTAAGCTACAACCTTTCCTTATCAGTATTTAAATTAACATATGTTCTTGATTTTAGCTTCAATATAAATTAGCAATTTCCTCCCCAAATGTCTTTTATTAATTTTTCTTAGCTAACCGATAAAACTAATGTTTTGTTTCTCATTTCATAGTGATAAATAGCTATTTCTTTTTTTAAGATTTTATTGATTGATTGATCTGTGTGAGAGAGAGAGTATGCGAGAGCAGGGAGAGGGGCATAGGGAGAGAGAGAATCCCAAGCAGACTCTGTGCTGAGTGTGCAAGCCAAGGCAGGCCCAACATGGGTCCAATGGTGGACTCGATCTCACAACCCTGAGATCATGACCCCAGTCAAGAGTCAGATGCTTAGTCAACTGAGCCACTCAGGCATCCCAAGAAACAGTTACTTCTTATGGATAAGTTAGTTTCTTGATTTCAAGATTGTTCTCATTTATTTAATACTGAATTAGTTCAAAACTAATTTACAATCTAATGCAAATAAGATGAATTCTAATTAAAAAGCAAATTTAACAAGTTCTCCAACACTAATTTTTTCATTACAATCCTCAGGCCAGATTTCACACTTTATAAAACTATATAATGGTTTGATTCATGACATTAAAGTAAAACCATACTTCAGTGTACCAAAAAAAAAAAAAAATAGGACAATAATAATCCTACTTAATAATAGCAAATATCATAACTTCAAAGTATTTAGACTAGAAGTAAAAGTTCCAATTATTTTACCCCATAGACATTTAATTTAGGTCCAGATTCTACTCTTAATGTTCCCACCCAAGTCCCTCAATCTTTTAACACATGCTATGTGTGTTTTCATTGTTAAAGGCAATGTATGGCATATAAAGAAATAATATGCTTGATTTCCACCCCAAAGGAATTTACAATCTGTTTGTGAGCTAGACCTGCATGTGAAAATCAAATACCAAGAGTAGAATTGACATTAGAAAAGTAGGAAAGGAACACTACATCAAAAACTAATGACGTAATGTATGGTGATTAACATAACATAATTTAAAAAAAAGTTCAACAAAACAAAAAAAAAGAAAAGAAGGAAAGGTAGTTCTTAATTGCTAAGTAAGTGGTACAGAGCGGGTAGATCCATCTGAGCTGGAGTGTTATAGGAGCATCTGCTTGATGCAAAGGATTATGCTATATGCCAGGAATACAAGAAGAGCTTCCAGGATTCCAGGAGCTTCCAGTCTAGTCCATGGATTGGCAAAATGTAACCACAAAATAATGCGAGCAAAGTCTAAAAGTATATGTGACATTTAAGTATATACACAAAAGAGAGAGGAGCATTGCAAATTCAAGGAACACTTTGGTGCCTAGCAGTTTTTTGTACAGCAACTATGGGTTAGGCACTTTACATATATTACTTTACCCCAAAACAATACTATAAAGTCATTATTACTATTATAATCCCCATTTTCTAATAGAGGGACTGATTTTGAAAAGTTAAAGAACTTGCCCCAAATCATTTGGCTAGTAAATGGCAGAGCCAACCTGGCCACAAATCCCCCATCACAGGTGCAAACGTTAAGAAAGGAGTCCTTCACAGGTTTTATGTGAGCAGTAAGTCTGTGCTCACCTCTCATTTAGGTACAGATCTATAATCAAATAAAATCCTAAGCCTAATCCTACTTCTGTATCAAGTTTTTTCTTTGTTTTGTTGTTTGCCAGGACATATAACAAACTACCACAAATAAGCAGTTTAGAACATACATTTATTATCTCAGAGTTTCTGTGAGCCAGGAGTTTGGGAATGGCTTAATGGTGTGTCTTCTGCTGAGGGTCTCACCAGCTGCAATCCAGGTGTCATTCTCATTTGAGGCTAGGGGTCCTCTTCCAAGCACATGAAGTTGTTGGCAGAATTCAGTTCCTTACGACTGTAGTACGGAGGTTCTCAGCTTCTGGAGGTGACCATCAGTTGCCTGCCACATGGCCCTCTCCATAGTAGTTCACATCTTAGCTGTGTGCTTCTTCAAGACCAGTAGGAGAGTTTGTTGCTCAGAGAAGTCCCAGTCTCATTTTCAAGGGCTTTCCCCTGATTTCACCTGATCATCTCCCTCTTGATTATTTCAGTCACTGGTTTGGGACCTTAATCACATATGCAAAATATCTTCACCTTTGTCATATAACATAATTCAATCCAAGGGGGTAACATCCCACCACTTTTGCCATATTTTATTGATTAGCAGCAAGTCACACTTCCTGCCCCACAGATTATAAAAGGGCATGCATACCAGAAGGCAAGGGTAATGCAGGGTCACCTTAAGGTCTATCGGACCTTATTATTAAGGACCTCTCTTCACGACGTTGTGTGTGTCCCCCTTCAACTTCCCTCTTTAGATTAAATACAGGAAGAAGAGCAATTAAGGATAATTTGGGGGTATGTAAACTAGAGAGCAGTTATGAGAGAAAGAAAAATGAAGCATTTTAGGTATCAAATTTTGAATGCATAGCCTCTGTCACATTACTGTAAAATTTGGGTCCATACCCCCTTCTTTGTGAAACTCTAGCTTGAGAGTAGGTCTGATGGAAGAAAATAGGAACATTTGGTGAGGGCAGATGTCAAGTGATAACTGTGTTTTAATTCTTAAACATGAGACTTGGGCAGTAAGGAGACACCAGACACCATTTTATGAAGTTCTGGTCATGCACGTGTGGTAGCATATTAACTGAGCATCACTTGGAGCACCAGAAGTTAGAATGCAGCCAGACACGTGCTATGTGGAGTGCAGAAACAGTCATGGTAGAAAACAGTCTGAATGCCCTACATCTACTAGGAGAGATAACAAGTGGGTAGCCATTCTCTAGATGACTTTTTTAGTAAAGGCCTGTAGGAGAGAAATTTGTAAAGGTTGCTTGATTTGGGGTGGAAATGCATGTAATGGACAATTGAGTCATATGAAGCCCATATGCTTTGTACAATGTTTAAATCTCTGGTTTGACTAATGAGCAACCCTAGAGGGGATTTTTCAACATTCACTGGCTCACTGCATGTTTATTACTACAGCTTAAGGGAAGCTAAACAAATCAATGAGCCACTGTAGTCACAATCTGAAATCTTTGTTTCATGGCAACCCATAGACCTCATTCTAAAATGCACAGCAAAATTCCATCTAAGCCCAAGGCTGGCTGCATCCCCAGATCAAACAATATTGGGTCAGTGACTGTGTGACATGTCCAGCATAGGCTTGATCATTATTTTAGACCTAAGGACACCTACTTTGTTCCATATGCATATCATTTCTTTGCTCTGATAAATATCTCCAATTCACACAGTAGAGATGCTGTTGACTTTCACTTTCAACAACTCAGATGAGTTCACTCTGCAAGTATAGGGAGACCTGGCTTTCATCAGGATCAGACATGTTACTTAGGAAGCCAAATGTACCGGGGATTCCAAGTCTTCCTCATGGAGTACCTAAGCTAGAGAAGTTACTGCAATAACTCTAAACTACCTATCTGGACTGGAACATACCCATAAAGTTCAATTTCTCTCTCTAGCTATGTATCTACTGTTGTAATGACTTCTACACTGAAGAGAGACTAGTCTCTACACAGATATTTTAAAGCCACAAACATCAAGTTTGCAGTGCTCAGAGAATACTGGACTAAATTACCCTATAGGCTTTGTTAAACCTAATTTAAAACTCTAAAATTACATCTTATTCAGCACTTGCCCTTTTGGGCCTTCTAGATATACCTAATCCCCTGTCTGGTAGAAACTTCTTACTGAAGAATTATCAGGCTCATAAGCCTTTGAAAGAAATTTTGCCATAGGGAGTCATACTGCTATGATGGAGTTGTCCTAAAATATGCTGTCTTTATGTATTTCACGTTCCTGAAATACTCTTGTTGTAAATCTCACTGAGCATCACTGGCTTTTATTAGGGAACTGAAATGTACTGCTAACCTCCAGGCATAAGAGAAAATAACCACCTTTTCCATCTAAAATCCTTCAACAAATCAACCCAAAATTTAAAAATCTGAAAGCCATTCTTTTTGTATTATGCCACAAACATAGCCTTATTTTTAGAGTGAATTTTTTCTCCAAATCCTCTCCAATTCCTGAAATTTGATTATCATAGGTTGATAACTTAAGGTTTTAATCATAGCAAAATGCAAATATTCCCAGGAGAAGAAACACTTTGTTCTAATAGTTCATTTATTTATTTATTTTGGGTTTTGTTTTGTAGGAGCAGAGAGAAGATTCTGAAAGTCAATACAAGGAGAGGACATAAGGATATAGGGTACAGGATAAGAAAGCTATTTATATCAAAGTTGTTACTTCTTAATGGAAGTAACAAATCCCAGGAAATTTATATTAATTATAATCATTTATATTTACATTATATTAAATATATTAATTAAGTTCTTAGACTCAGAAAGGCATTATCCAAGCACTAGGGATGAATTATAATCTAGTGGGGGTACATCCATGTAATAAATTAATACCTGAAATCAAGTCAGTTTGACTTTGCTTTGTCTTAAATGTTTACAAAATGTCCCAGAAAAATATACCAGGGACATAAATAAAAAGAGATAGAAATATTAGATCTAGAGATAAAGCTGATGAGTCCTTAATTTATTAATTTATTATAACTGGAGGTTAACATTCCAGGGCAGTTCCCTAGAATAGTACCCACGTCATTTCAAAAACGACCAATTTTTTTTAAATTAATCAAAACTTCTATAACAGCTATAACTGATGAGCTATCAGTACTAAAAAGAAAAATCCTCCACATTGAGAACATTTATAATGCTATGTAAAATATTAAAAACAATCTACCTTTTCTCAGTGCATGGCTGAGTTCACTTTAAAATAAGGAATATCCTCAGGTGAGAAACAGTAAGGAAAAACTGAATCCAGTGAGCTACGTAGAATTGTTGGGGGTTAGTCATCAGGAGGACAAGACAATTGGTTGACCCATGAGCTGGAACCTGGTAATCTGAAGCTTCTGATCTCCCCTGTCATTGGAATGTGCATTCTATTTGCCTTCCCAGTTCCCAGAAGCTGCCCCAAGGACATAGACTTGAAATATGACGTGATGTGAAGACCATGTGGATGGTATACATGTCTAAACCCAATTAAGGCCTCTGTAAAAACTGTTAAGATTCTGGTGGGCAGATACCAAGATCTACTCATCTTGTGGCCACCCAAGACAAGGCTTGTATGTAAGTTCCCTTGCTTATTAAACCTGCTACCTACCAATCTGAGTGGCCTGCTTCTTTCTTCAGTATGTACCAGCTTTCTTCATGAAGGCTGGTTCCAGATTACACCCAGGGAGCATCCCAGGAGGTGGTAACCTAAGAGTTGGTGAGCCAGCCTGGAGACTGAAAGAAATGGATCTTAGGGTCTCAGGCATCTTTGGGGAAAATCCAGAGTTGGCCAGTAACCTCTACATGGGGAGGGATGGCCCATATTTTATGTATTTGTGGACTACTCCATGAGTAAGGGGATACCTCAGAAATGATGGCTGCAGTTACGTGCTTCTTTGAGAAACTGTGCATAGTGCACTGTGGCAAAAAGAATCCCTGGAAAAGTGAGGATAGTGAAGAGGAAGATGTTGTGATGATTGACAGTGAAATGGACAAAACACTCTGACATCCCATCCCTAATACAAAGGAGAGCAGGAACACAGCACAGTGAGTTCTGGTCCAAGATGGCGACATAAGAAGACCCTGAAATCACCTCCTCCATGGAACACACCAAATTACACCTATCAATAAAAACAATTCCTCCTGAAGAAGAACTGAGGGTTGGCTGAACAACCAAAACTAGAAAGAATGGCAAGAGAACAAGAGGAGAGCTAAAGACACAGTAATAAAAGGAACCCCAACTCCCTGTGCTGCAAATGGCAATGGGCAGGGATACTACTGAGGAACCCAGAACAAATTCCCCTGTCCTTGGGCACACACAAAAAAAGCCAGTTTAAAGGAACAACTAGCATGTAAAAGAGACAATACTAGAATTCTGCTAAGAGGCAGAAGAGCTGCAGGAACACTCTCCAGGTCAGAGGGACTGGAGAATGACAGTTTATAGTCCCACTCAAACTTAGAAGCCTAGACTGGAGCAGGGTCTGGACACCATAGCAGACAGATCTGGATGCCATAACTGGCAGGTGCCAGGAATGGCCAGCAATCCCTGTACCGACAGATGAAAGATGACTCCAAACTTTGCCGGGAAAGAGAGGAGAAGGCAAGGGGGTCAAAGCTCAGAGACAAGACCCTTTGCTCTTCTTTGCTCCCACTTTTATTGGTCCTTCAGGATATCCTTATCACTGTTTCTCAAGTATGTGATGTGTGACACGAGGTCTTACTGAAACTGAGAGGATTTATGGGAAAGATAAGATATGCTATTCTGCATGTTCTCCTAAACATAGCCTAAGGGACAGTGTACACACCTCTTAGATCACAGGGTGACTGTTTGGGCTGAGAGAGCTTCGGGGAAGGTAACTCCCCACGGTATTCCTATGGCAGTGTGGTCAGTCACACGGTCCTGGCATTCCAAAGGCCCATGACCTTCTCCGAAACCTTCCATCGCTTCCAGCAGCCTCTGTGTTACATTTTAGCAAGCCAGGTATTATGGCTGATTTCATGCTCTACATTAACCCCAACAGGCAGGTATGGTTATCACAAGGAATTTGCGACCTCAGAAATCCCAGGGTCTGTAAGCCCACATTAGCCTGGGTCACACTGTGATAGGAAAAAAGCCAGGGTTTAAAAGGACTGAGGAGCTGCAGGGATGCTCTCTTGCTCTCTACCTCAAAAGGTCAAATTGGAACAGGGTCTGGCTCACAGTGAGCTTGTAACTTCAGCAGGCTCAGTGTCCTCAAGCCCATATGAGCCTCTATGGTGCTGGGACACGGAAAATAAGCCACAGTTTGCTTATATTTTTTGTTTTGTTATTTATTTATTTATTTATTTATTTATTTATTTATTTATAGATGTATTTATAAAATTTTTCTAATTTGTCTTGCCTTTTAATTTTTCTGTTTTGTTCTTCTACCTTCTTTTTTTTCCTGTTTTCTTCTTTTTTCTTTCTTTTTTTTTAATTTTAGTATTGTTATTTTCTTCTTTCTGAAAAGAGCATGGTTTAAAAGAGTAACTAGCATATATAGCCACAGCTCCAACTAGCCAGCAAAAGTCACCAAGCACATGCAGTCTGCATAGGAGACATCATACACAAGACCACTCTTTCAAGTTTAGGAGAAGTAGCCATTCTGCCTAATCTATAAAAACAAACACAGAGAAAAAAGAAAAATGAAGAAACAGAGGAATACACTTCAAAAGAAAGAACAAGAAAAAACTCAGAAAATAAAGAATTTTAAAGTAATGATTGCAAAGATACTTACTGGACTGAAGAAATGAATGGAAGATCTCAGTGAGAACTTCAGTAAAGAGATAGAATATATTAAGAAGAACCAATCAGAGTTGGTTGCTTCTCCCTCTGACCTACCCCCTCTTGTGTTCTCTCTCTCACTCTCTCTCAAATAAATAAATAAAATATTTAAAAGAAAAAAACTTAACACCCCAAAAATAAATAATGCAATTAACAAATGGGCAGAACACATGAATAGACATTTTTTCAAAGAAGACGTATAGATGGCCAATAGACACATGAAAAGATGTACAACATCACTGGTCATCAGGGAAATACAAATCAAAACTACAATAAGTGATCACCTCACACCTGTCAAAATGGCTAAAATTAACAAGACAAGAAATAACAGATGTTGGTGAGGATGAGGGGAAAGGGGTAGGTACCCTCTTACAATGTTGGTGGGAATGTAAACTTGTGCAGCCACTCTGGAAAACAGTATGGAGGTTCCTCAAAAAGTTAAAAATAGAACTACCCTATGACCCAGCAATTGCACTACTAGGTATTTACCGAAAGGGTTAAAAAAAAATGCTGATTCAAAGTTTATAGCAATATTATCTATAATAGCTAAATTATGGAAAGAGCCCAAATGTCCACTGACTGATGAATGGATAAAGAAGATGTGGTATATATACACAATAGAATATTACTCAGTCATTAAAAAAAGAATGAAATCTTGCCATTTGCAATGATGTGGATGGAGCTAGAGAGTATTATCCTAAGCAAAATAAGTCAGTCAGAGAAAGACAATTATCATATAATTTGACTTATATGTGGAATTGAAGAAACAAAACAAATTAATGTTGTTGGGGGGCAAGAGAGAGAAACCAAGAAACAGAGTCTTAACTACAGAGAACAAACTGATGGTTACTGGAGGGGAGATGGGTGGAGGGATGAGTTAAATAGGTGAGGGCACTTGTGATGAGCCCTGGGTGTTGTATGTAAGTGAAGAATCACTAAATTCTATACCTAAAACTAATATTGCATGGTACGTTAACTAGCTAGAATTTAAATAAAAAGTTGGAAAAAAGAAAAAAATGAGGCTAGATTAAGAAATCTCTTTGATAACATCAAACAAACAAGTATTCACATTATAGGGGTCCCAGAAGAAGAGAGAGAAAAGTATAGAAAACTTATTTGAAGAAATAATAACTGAAAATTTCCCTAACCTAGGAGAGAAAATTGACACCCTTGTCCAAGAAACAGAGTTCCAAACAAGATGAACGCAAAGAGGTCCACATTATGGCATATAATAATTACAATGTCAATGGTTAAAGATAACAAGAAAATCTTACAAGCAGTAAGAGAAACAAAAAGTTACCTGCAAAGGAAAACCTATAAGGTTATAAGCTGATTTTTCAGAAGAAACTTTACAAGCCAGAGAAAGTGGCATGATATATTCAAGGTGCTAAAAGGAAAAAAGAAAAAGAAAAAGAAAAACAAAAACAAAAACCCTATAACCAAGAATACACTACTTAGCAAGGTTACCATTCAGATTGGAAGGTGAGATAAATGGTTTCCAAGGCAAACAAAAGATAAAGGAGTTTAGCAGGAGGAGAAGAATGAAGGGGGTGAAATTGGTGAGGGAGATGAACCATGAGAGATGATGGGCTCTGAAAAACAAACTGAGGGTTCTAGAGGGGAGGGAGATGGGAGGATGGGTTAGCCTGGTGATGGGTATTAAAGAGGGCACGTTCTGCATGGAGCACTGGGTGTTATACGCACACAATGAATCATGGAACACTACATCAAAAACTAATGATGTAATGTATGGTGATTAACATAAAATAATAATAAAAAAAAGAAAGAAAGAATAAAAAAAAAGATAAAGGAGTTTATCACCACTAAACCAGCCATGTGACAAAGTTAAAGGGAGTTCTTTAAGGGAAAAAGAAAAGGCCATAATTAAAACCAAGAAAATTACAAATAAAAAGATGTAAAATATGACAACATAATCATACAAATGTGGAGAAGAGAGTAAAAGGGGAAGAGAAAGAGCAAAAGAAAAACTTACTCATTTTCTGTTTTTTCTTTTTTTCCTAGAATGTGTTTGAATTTAAATGACCATCAAATTAATATGGCTTGATATTTACTTTAGAATGTTATACATAAGTGTCTTGGTAACCACAAACCCAGAACCTAGGATATATACACAAAAAAAGAGAAAGTCAAACATGACACTAGAAGCTCATCAATCACAAAGAAAGGGAGAAAGAGAAGAAGGAAGAAACAAAGAAGAACTACAAAAACAAGAAAACAAATCTAAAAATGGCAAGAAGTACATACCTATAAATAATTACTTTAAATGTAAATGGCTTAAATGCTCCAATCAAAAGACATAGGGTGGCAGAAAGGATAAAAAACAAGACCCATCTATATGCTGCCTACAAGAGACTCATCTCAGACCTAAAGACACATACAAATGGAAAATGAAGGGATGGAAAAACACTCACCATGCAAATGGAAGGGGAAAAAAAGCTGAAGTAACAATACTTATATCAGACAAAATAGACTTTAAAACAAAGACTGTAGCAAGAGACAAAGGACATCACATAATGATAAGGGGATCAATCCAACAAGAGGATGTAACAATTGTAAATATCTATGCACCCAACACCAGAGCATCTAAATACATAAAGCAAATATTAACAGACATCTGTTAAAGAGAGAAACTGATGGTAATAAAATAACAGTAGGGGACTTTAATACCCCACTTACATCAATGGATAGATCATCCAGACAGAAAATCAATAAGGAAACTTGTCTTCGAATGACACATTAGAACAGATGGACATAACAGATATATACAGAACATTCCACTCAAAAACAACAGAATACACATTCTTTTCAAGTACACATGGAACATTCTCCAGAATAGATCACAGAGTAGGCCCTAAAAGAAGCCTAAAGAAATTCAAGAAGATTGAATTCATACCATACATATTTTCCAATCATAACAATATGAAACTAGAAATAAAGCACAAGGAAAAAACTGGAAAAAACACAAACTCATGGAGACTAAATAATATGGTACTAAACAACCAATGGGTCAACAAAGCAAACAAAGAGGAAATAAATAAATACATGAAGACAAATGAAAATGAAAACACAACAGTCCAAAATCTTTGGGACACAGCAAAACTAGTTTGAAGAGGGCTACCTCAAGAAATAAAAAAAGCTCAAATAAACAATCTAACCCTACACCTAAAGGAACTAGCAAAAGAACAAAGAAAGTCCAAGGAGAATAGAAGAAAGGAAATAATAAAGATGAGAGCAGAAATTAAAAAAAAAAAAGTAGAGAGAGAGAGAGAGAATCAATGAAGAGCTGTTTTTTTTGAAAAGAATAAAAAATAATTGACAAACCCTTACCCAGATTCATCAAGAAAAAAAGAGAAAGGACCCAAATAAATAAAACCAGAAATGAGAGAGAAGTAACAGCTGACACCACAGAAATACAAAGGATTATAAGAGAATACTATGAAAAATTAAAAAATTATAAGCCAACAAACTGGACAACCTGGAAGAAATGGATAAATTCCTAGAAAGATTGTATGTTTCTGAACCAGGAAGAAATAGAAAATCTGAACAGACCAACACAAGTAACAAAATCGAATCAGTAATCAAAAAACTGCCAAAAGTCCAGGACTAGATGGATTCACAAGGGAATTCTACCAGACATTCAAAGACTTAACATCTATTCTCCTCAAACTATTCCAAAACATAGAAGAGAAAGAAAAGCTTCCAAATACATTTTATGAGTCCCGCATTACCTTGATACCAAAATAAGACGCACACACAAACACACACAAACTCCATGCTAATACCCCTGATGAACATAGATGAAAAAATTCTCAACAAAATGTTAGCAAACCACATACAACAATACATTAAGAAGATCATTCACAATGATCAGGTGGGATTTATTCCAAGGATGCAAGGATAGTTCAAATTCACAAATCAGTCAACATCAAACACCACACCAACAAAAAAAGAATAAAAATTATATGATCATTGCAATCGATTCAGAAAAAGCATTTGGCAAGATTCAACACCCATTTATGTTAAAAAATTCTCAACAAAGTGGGGTTAAAGGAAACACCTCAACATAATAAAGGCCATAAATGAAAATCCCATAGATAACCTCATACTCATTGGTGAAAAACTGAGCTTTCCCTCTAAGATCAGGAATAAGATAAGATGTCCAGTCTTGCCACTTTTATTCAAAATAGTACTGGAAGTTCTAGCCTCAGCAAGCAGACAAAAAGAAATAAAAGGCATTCACATCAGTAAAGAAGAAGTTAAACTATAACTATTTGCAGGTGACATGATGTTACATATAGAAAATTCTACAGACTCCAACAAAAAACTATTAGAAGTAATAAATGTATTCAATAAAGTGGCAGGATACAAAATTAATATCCAGAAATTGGTAGTATTTTTATACACTAATAACAAAGTAGCTGAAAGAAAATTTTTTTAAAAAGTATAATTACACAAAAAAAGAATAAAATACCTAGGAATAAACCTGACCAAAGAGGAGAAAGACCTGTATGCTGAAAACTATAAAACACTGATGAAAGAGATCAAAGATGAAACAAACTGATGGAAATAAAATCTATGCTCATGGATTGGAAGAATTAATATTGGTAAAATAGCCATACTATTCAAAGCAATCTACAGATTCAATGCAATCCCTATCAAAATACCAACAGCATTTTCTACAAAACTAGAATACTAAAATTTGTATGAAACCACAATACACCCTGAATAGCCAAAGAAATCCTGAGAAAGAACAAAAAAGCTGGAAGTATCACAATTCCACATTTCAAGATAGGTTACAAACTGTATAATTGAAACAATATAGTACTAGCCCAAAA
The DNA here is from genome assembly GCF_964656455.1 of Halichoerus grypus. Taxonomy (NCBI): domain Eukaryota; kingdom Metazoa; phylum Chordata; class Mammalia; order Carnivora; family Phocidae; genus Halichoerus; species Halichoerus grypus. The sequence continues at coordinate 100,306,143 of NC_135720.1, read as the reverse complement.
ATAAACACATAATTAATAGAACAAATAGAGACCCCAGAGATAAACCCACAATTATATGGTCAATTAATCTATGGCAAAGGAGGCAAGAATATACAACAGGAAAAAGACAGTGTCTTCAATAAATGATACTGGGAAAACTGGACAGCTACATGTAAAAGAATGAAACCAAACTACTTTCTAATACCATACACAAAAATAAACCGAATTAAAGACCTAAATATGAGAGCACTGAAACCATAAAAATCCTAAAAGAGATTATAGGCAGTAATTTCTCTGATATTGGCCATAGTAACATTTTTCTAGATAGGTCTTCTAGGGCAAGGGAAACAAAAGCAAAAATAAACTATTGGAACTGCATCAAATAAAAAGCTTTATACAGCAAAGGAAACCACCAACAAAACAAAAAGGCAACCTACTGAGTGGGAGAATATATTTGCAAATGACATATCCAATAAAGGGTTAGTATCCAAAATATATAAAGAACTTATATAACTCAACACCAAAACCAAAACTAAACCAAAAACCCCACAAATAATCCAATTTTAAAATGGGCTGAATACATGAACAGACATTTCTCCAAAGACGACATATGGATGGCCACAGACACATGAAAAGATGCTCAACATCACTTATAATCAGAGAAATACAAATCAAAACCACAATGAGATATCACCTTATACCAGTTAGAATGTCTAAAAACAAAAACACAAGAAAGAACAAGTTTTGGGGAGGATGTGAAGAAAAAGAAATGCTTGTGTACTGTTGGTGGGAATGTAAATTGGTATAGCTACTGTAGAAACAGTATGGAAGTTCCTCAAAAAATTAAAAATAGTAATATTATATGATCCCATAATTCCACTACTATTTACCCAAAGAAAACAAAAACACTAATTCAAAAAGATATATGCATTCCTGTGTTGCTTATTGCAGCATTATTTACAATAACAAAGACATGGAAGTAACCTCAGTGTCCATCAATAGACAAATAGATAAAGAAAATATATATATAATGCAATATTATGCAACCATAGAAAAGGATTAGATGGTGCCATTTGAGACAACATAGACAGATCTAGAGGGTATTATGCTAAGTGAAACAAGTCAGAATGAGAAAGACAAGTATTATGTGATTCTACTCATAACAGGAATCTAAAAAAAAAAAAATGAATAAACAAACAAAAAGTAGAATCAGATCTATAAATACAGGAACAAACTGATTACCAGATGGGAGGGGGGTGGTGAGTTGGGCAAAGTGAGTGAAGACAAGAGGAAAATACAGGCTTCCAGTTATTGAATAAATAAGTCACAAATAAAAGGCAGAGTGTAAGGAATACAGTCAATGATATTGTAATAGTGATATAAGGGGACAGATGATTATGTTCACTTATATTGAACATAAAATAATGCATAAACTCATCAAATCACTAAGTTGTACACCTGAAACTAATGTAACATTGTATATAAACTATACTCAAATAAAAAAATACTAAAAAAAGGCAAAAAACAAAGTACAACAACAGCAATCCGGCCAGGAAGTCCGCCCCCAATTCAAAAAACGTTCATGATGAGAGAATATATTCCCACTGAGCTTATTGATACAGTTGTCACGTTCTAAGGAAAGGCCAGCAAAAGTATCCAAACATGATTAATGCAGCTATGGGATAAAGGGGGTGATGCCATTTCTCTGACTGGGCAAGAGGCAGAGCAGCAACTACATGGTGCTCAGGGATGGAGAATTGGTTCAAGTATTCATTCCCTTATATATTGGAATATTCTAGCCTTCAGGGAGGCTTGGCCCAATGAGGAAGAACTTTCTGAACATGTGGAACCCTAAAAATCTATGAAGAGGTAAAACAAATTCTTAGGGAATTGAATATGAGACAGGGAATCTATGCCCTGTCTTTAAAGTTCCTGATCAGGCCACACTCACTGCAGAAATGAAAGCCAAGATACTCCAGTGTGCCCTCACTCCTGGTATGGGATGCTGAGATCTATGTGAGCCCAACAGTGGGACAAGACATTTATGGTGTTGGATAAGCCATTGATTATGTGGGAGAAACTGACAAATCCCAGGGACAGGGACAGGGACAGGCTATGGGAAAGACCTGAAAGGGAGGAACTCGGAGAGCAAAAATGCTATCCCAATGGGCTATATATTGTTCAATAAATGTAACCTGGAAGCAAATATAATTTGATCTCATTGCTGTAGGGACCCCACCTAAACAGATAGATTGACAACCCAAGGCTGTGTTGGTCAACCTGTGGAAAGCCTTAAAACTTGAACAACAGTTTAGACCTGACCCATCTGGTCCTACCATCCCTGATGCTCCACCTTCTTCAGCAGAGGCCTCAGGGATACAGTCGTATTTGTGGTGGGTATCTCCCACACCCAAGGTATAGGATACAGTCCAATATTGCCTCCAGGTGAAGGCCATTGCAGGTAATCAGAGGCCTCATGTCAACATCACTATTCACTGGTCCTCCAGGAATAAACAAGAGCTCTGGTGGATACTGGACCTGAATATACGCTAAAAATGATAATCCTCCAATGTTCCCTGGCCCCCTCAGCACCATTGATGATAATGGCGGGCAAGCAGTTATGGTCAGGAAGGTCCTTTTAACATTGCAAAGTGGGCATCCTGCTTCCAAGAATATGAAGTTTTTCTCTCTCCAACACCAGAGAACATATTGGACATTGATATCTACAAGGTCAAACTCTGCAAACTATCAGTGAATTCTACCTCTGGGTTAGAGTAGTCAAATAGTGCTGAGGGGAAACACCAACTGGGAATTGGTAAGCCTGCCACCCCTTGTAAAGTGATAACTGTCAAACAACATAAATTGCCTGGGGTACACGAGGAGATAGAAGAAACTATCGAAGAACTGTACCAAGTAGGTATTATACTTCTTGCTCATAATGCCTTCAATAGCCTAATATGAACAGGAAAAAAAAAAAAAGCCAGATGGCTCATGGCAAATAATGATGGACTACCAAAAACTGAACAAGGTAGTACCCTCATTCATGCAGCTGTGCCCAACTCGGCCACCATCTTAGACACCTTAGCCACAATCCTAGGAGTGTACCATGCTGTGCTGGACTTAGCAAATGCTTTTTTAATTATACTTTTGACTACTGAGTCACAAGAGCAGTTTTCTTTCACATGTAAGGGTCAACAATGTAACTTCCAATTGCTTCCCCAAGGTTACCTGCACAGCCCCACCATGTTGTGGGATAGTAGCTCAAGCTCCTTCTCTGTTCTTCTCCACATCAGTAAAAACAGACTCATTACATCAATAATATTCTGTTAACATATGACTTGTTGTCTGCTGCAGGAAATTGTGCAGGTTTTGCTGGAACATCTGCATGGGAAGAGGATAGGTGCTGAACTCACAGAAAATTCAAGGCCCAGGCACCACCAAAAGGTTTTGGGAGTCATTTGGTTATATAAGACACATATTGTCCCAGATGTTGATTGATAAGAGACAAGCTTGTCCAAGGTAATGTAAAAGAGATGCAAGTCTTTGTAGGGATATTGGAGTTGGAAGGACTTTTATTCCCCACTTGGCATAGTGCCTCTGTCCCTTATGTCTCCTAGTAAAGAAAGGGCATGTGTGGGACTGGAGATGAGAGCAGTGAGTCATCTTGGGAAGGCAAAAATACTAGTGAAGAAGATTAAAATTCTGAGCATCTTCCAAGCAGGGCTAACATTTGAGTTAGATGTGCCTGTAACTCTGGAAGATAAGGGTCAGACACTATGACAACAAAGAGTACCACAAGGATTTTAGTCCCAGCTCTAGAAGCGGGTAGAATGCCCCAATATACCCCTATAAAGCAACGGCTCCTAGCAGTATACACAGCACTCCTCCAGATAGAGCCTCTTAGGAAGGAATAACCACAAGCAGCTAGTGGGATGAACTCAGAGTGCTTTGGCTGGTAATCACTCATGAGCAGTTAAACTTTTACACTGACAATTGGGCCATTCTGAAGAGATTAATCCTATGGTTTGGACAATGGGACGCCAAGGGGTAGATGAACATGAATGAGCCCTTGTGGAGGTCAGGCTATGTGGGGTCAAAGATTTTTGGATGTGCCTATAAGAACCTGAAGCATTCCACTATCTTCCATATCCTGAATTCATAAAGCACTGACACCCCCTGGCAGTCAGGAAGCTGATGCCCTTTCTTGGGTGTAAGATCTAGCAACTGACCCTTCAATAAATACAGTAGAGTAAATGCATAGAAAAAACAACCACTGTATAGCCCAGGTGGGATGGCAATTGCCAAGGATGCTGGATTGCCCTTGAAACACTCCGACTTGGTTAATGTAGTAACAACAGGTGTTGTATATTCTAAACAACACACAAGGCAACTGCCAAAGGAGTCTGGGACCATCCACTGGAGTTTCCAACCAGTTAGGGATCATCAAATTGATGATATTGGCCTCCTGCCTCCAAGTGAGAGTTCTAAATGCTTTGCTTTACGTGGACAACATGTTTGGCCTAACCCAAGCTTTATTCTGTCACTGTGCAAACCAGGCTGCCAACATAATGGAATTAAAGAAGCTGAGTGCCATGTACCCTCATCAACTAGACAATGAGTGGAGGTCACATTTCAAAGGCTATGGTTTGCAAGACTGGGCAAAAGAACATGACATTGAATGGAGGTTCCATTTCATCTATAACCTGCAAGGAGCAGGGTTGGCAGAAAGGAAAATTAGAATATTAAAGCAGCACTTTAATTTATGAACAGGTAAAACCACCTTGGCCAAATGGATTAAAGTCCTTTTTGTGGCTTTAATACATTTGAATGATCAACCAGTAGGGCTTGTTACCCCATATGCCAGACCAGGGACCCCTGCCAACACACCTAACACTGTAAAGGTGCCTTGCCCCCAACTCTCACTGTGGATCAATGTGCTATGCTGCTGAGAACATCGAGCACTATGAGGCCTGAAAAAGGAATTATCTACTGGAATTTGTAACTCACTGGAATGGGTGAGTTACTTCACACCCTTGGGTAAGAGGGAACTACTCAATCTCCCCTGGGGTCTCATTGTCCTGCTTCAAGCTGGACCTGTTGAAACACACTATGCCTGATGGAACATGCACCACTGAAAGAGTGGAGAATGTGGAGGTCCCTGTCTGGCATATCCCATCTCCAGTTCATCTTCTCATGCCTGATGGGGCTGTCTCTTCCAGCCAATATGTATCATATGCACACCCAGGTCAAGTTCCTGTAACTGCCAGCCTCCCTCTCTCCGAGGCCAGGCAGGCATGTTCTGTTTTCTACCGGTAGGATCATTTGGCCACCATCTTTGTCACCTCCACTGGCCTGGAGGACATCATAGCACAATAGAAGCCCTTACTAAATTCACGCAGCCAGCGTTAAACAATAGCCAACATAGCCTGCCTTTAATGAATACTGTAATATCTCTAGTGAGAAAAGTAATCCTCCAAAATAGGATGGCCTTGAACATTATTACTGCCTCTCAAAAAGGCACCTAAGCCATTATTCAAACAGTATGTTGTGTGTTCACACGTGATGAGCCTGCTAATGATTATCTTTATTAGATCACATGAGGACACTGGTGAATACCGTGAGTGTCCTGATCCCCCACCTAGAGGACTTAGTAAATCAATGGTTTGAATCATGGGGCTCTTGATAGAAAAAATTGTCACTGACTTTGGGAATCATTGTCTTAATCTGTTTTCTCTTGTGTGCCTATATTGTTACTGTGGCATCTGCCTCCAAGGCAGCCAAAAAGCCACCAAAGGAACTATTTCCATGCTAGTGAAATTCCCTGCTGACTGGTCAGGGCACATTGTGAAAGAAGGAGATGTGTGAGATTGTAAGAGCTGACCATGAGGGTTGGAGTGTTGGGGGAGGTCATCAAGAAGATGTCACTGCTTATTGACCTGTGAGCTGGATCCTGGGCAGTCAGAAGCTCCTCATCCCTTCCCCTATACTTGAAATGTACATTCTGCTTGTCTTCTCCACTCTTAGAAGCTGCCCTAAGGACATAGCCTTGGCTAGTAAAGTCATGTCAAGAGCATCTGGCTGGTGTACATGACTGAACCCAGTTAAGGCCTCTGTATAAACTTTTAAGATTCTAGTAGGCAGGTGCTAAGGTCTACTCATCCTGCTGCCATCCAAGACAAGCCTCATAAGCTTCCTTGTTTATTAAAACTGCCACCTACCAATCTGGAGTGGTCTGCCTCTTTCTTTAGTCTCCTGCTTTCCACATATGGGGGTCAGTTTCAGTTTACACTGGGGATGCTGCCAAGAAGGTTTCAAATCAACAAGAACATTGAAACAGTCATTTTCCCATTTAAGTATAGGGGGCAAGAGACAAAGTCTAGAGACAAAGCAGGGGAGAAGATCATGGTGAATACCTTCATATAAATGAAAGATCCCTGAAGGGAAGGACAATACTTGCACAAGGTCTACTAGCTAAATACTGGCCCATGGAGGAGGAGGAGGAGGAGGAGGAGGAAGAGGAAGAAGAAAGAAGAAGAAGAAGAGGAAGAGGAAGAGGAAGAAGAAGAAGAAGAAGAAGAAGAAGAAGAAGAAGAAGAAGAAGAAGAAGAAGAAGAAAGAAGAAGAAGAAGAAGAAAGAAGAAGAAGAAAAAAGAAGAAAGAAGAAGAAAGAAGGAGAAGAAGAAGAAGAAGAAGAAGAAAAAGAAGAAGAAGAAGAAAAAGAAGGAAGAAGAAGGAAGAAGAAGGAAGAAGAAGGAAGAAGAAGGAAGGAGGAAGAAGGAGGAAGAAGGAGGAAGAAGGAGGAAGAAGGAGGAAGGAGGAAGGAGGAAGGAGGAAGAAGGAAGAAGGAAGAAGGAAGAAGGAAGAAGGAAGAAGGAAGAAGGAAGAAGGAAGAAGGAAGAAAGAAGAAAGAAGAAAGAAGAAAGAAGAAGAAGAAGAAGGTAAATATATTTGCCTATCTAGACCTTTACTCTGGGATGAGCTGGAAAAATGAGTTCAGCCTGCAGGTTCCAACTCTGGATAAGGAAGAGTAGGCACTCTGTATCCTGTCTTTCACACTGAATGCAGCTATAAAACTTGGACAGAATTCATGGAGTCTGAAGAATAAATAATTAGCAGGTGGATTGGAAAAGAAGACCAGAATATGAAATACCACCAAACTGATGGTGGTTTCTCCTTTTTGTCCTAAGGTATGACCCAATCTGGATACAAAGCAGCCCAACACACCAAAGAGCAGGAGCACAGGAGCAACAGAGAGAGTTCAAGAAACTCTCAAGTCCGGTCTTGAAGAACGGGAAAAGAAACTCCTAATACTCAGAAAGTTCAGGAAGGGGAAATCTCCCAATCTGTGTTCACTCATATCCCAGCCCCCAGACAATACCATTGCATTGGTACGAACAAGAGTGCCATTGGCAATAGCCAGGGCCCGTGGGTGCCTAAGATGTGAAGAATGGGAACCTTTCTCTCATTAGAAGGAGTGATGGTCTTAACATGATAAAGCAGGTAAGCCTCCTTGCTTTTCTTCCTTCTCTGCCTTCCCAGTACTTGGGTCCAGATACAGGCACAGTGGCCAGAGGTGACAACAGAGCAGGATAAGCAAACCCCTAGCTCTAGGCCAGAAGGCCAAAAAGAGAAGTACCAGAGAATCTTTTAGGAAACTAAGAAATAAGGGAACTTCCTTCCTCCCCTTCCTGAGAAAGGGAATCTATGTTTAAAAAGAAAAAGTAGTTACAGCAAATATCACAGAAAATTATAAAATGTTAAAAGCATTACATTTAAGTTTAAAAAGTCAGGTCTGGGGCATCTGGGTACCTCAGTCCTTAGGCATCTGCCTTCGGCTCTGGTAGTGATCCCAGGGTCCTAGGATCAAGCCCCTCATTGGGCTCCCTGCTCCACAGGAAGCCTGTTCCTCTCCCATTCCCCCTGCTTGTGTTCCCTCTCGCTGTGTGTCTCTCCGTCAAAAATAAATAAATAAAATCTTAAAAAAAGAAAGAAAAGTCAGGTGTGCGGATATCATCACTTGTTTTTAAACTTAATAGGTATGTTGGTGTTTGCCTTATTATTATTATTACTATATAATGTGTACATTGTATTTTGAACACTTTTATGCCTATGATGCATTTTAGCTTAAAAAGTAAAAAAATACTTTAAAGCAAATAAAAATGTGTATTCTTTAACTGTATATATAAGGTTCATGTTGTACCTAGGGAAATGATTTACATAGGAAATTTGAAATCAAGGTTTCTAGCCTCTACTGTCACTAACTGCAGGGCTTGTATGAGTAACTTAACATTTCAGAGTCTCAGTTCAATTTTTAATAAATTAACTGAGTTAGATTCAATATTCTTTAAGATATAGTGGCACAGATGTCCATCGACAGATGAACAGATAAAGAAGATGTGGTATATATATACAATGGAATATTATGCAGCCATCAAAAGGAATGAGAGCTTGCCATTTGCAACAACGTGGATGGAACTGGAGGGTATTATGCTGAGCGAAACAAGTCAAACAGAGAAAGACATGTATCATATGACCTCACTGATATGAGCAATTCTTAATCTCAGGAAACAAACTGAGGGTTGCTGGAGTGGTGGGGGTGGGAGGGATGGGGTGGCTGGGTGATAGACATTGGGGAGGGTATGTGCTATGGTGAGTGCTATGAATTGTGCAAGACTGTTGAATCACAGATCTGTACCTCTGAAACAAATAATGCAATATATGTTAAGAAAAAAAAAAAAAGAAGATAGCAGGAGGGGAAGAATGAAGGGGGGGAAATCGGAGGGGGAGACGAACCATGAGAGATGATGGACTCTGAAAAACAAACTGAGGGTTCTAGAGGGGAGGGGGGTGGGAGGATGGGTTAGCCTGGTGATGGGTATTAAAGAGGGCACGTTCTGCATGGAGCACTGGGTGTTATGCACAAACAATGAATCATGGAACACTACATCTAAAACTAATGATGTAATGTATGGTGATTAACATAACAATAAAAAATTTTTAAAAAAGATATAGTGGCACATACTATGATTCTTTTAAACCAACTAATGATCATGCTCTAGGTTTTCATTACTTAACCTGAATACCTCCATGTATTTAGGGTATAGTTTTGTATTCTTGCCAAAAATTACAAAATAAAAATTATGTGAAATTCAAACTTCAATGCCCACAAACAAAGTTTTACTGAAACACAGCCATGCTCATTATTTATGCATTATCTCTGGCTGCCTTTGTACTATAACAGTGGAGCTGAGTGCATGTCACAGAGACCACAGGTGGTACTCATGCTACTTTTCACTGCACCTCAGTGCACAAATCACAATAACATAGTTATAACTTGACAGCTCTTTATATGCCATACATATCACCATGTTGGGATTTTATTTTATTTTTTACTACTACTGCATATTTATCCATGTAAAAACAAAAAAAGAAAAGCAGGCTTTGTATTTTTAAGGCACAGGTCAAGTGTGCAGTGTTTTAGGTCACCAAGAATTGTATTTATTATGCAATGACACTTTAGCTGTGCCAAAAGATTACAATATATGCTGACATCATCAAACTAAGTACTTATACATTATTGATTGCATCATTGATTGCAGCAGCAGAAGAAATGTGTCAAGAGAAAATAAACTTCTTTGTGACTATTGGTCTTTCTGTAAAAACACTTGTTCAAAAGAGCAGAAGACATTAGGAGCAGAATCAAATAGTCAATGTCTTAAAAAGGAGACATGTTGCCAATACTACTCAGTTGTTTAAGATGTCAATGCTGAGTTTAAAGTGGCTTTAAAAATCAGCTTCTGTGAATAAACTGAGTGGAAAACTGCCAATGAGACTATTTTAAAAGAAGTTGAGAAAACACTAATTTGGAACAAACTGAAATGGAAACTGCTAAGATGTGTTACAATTGATGGTAGTAAAAATATGTCTGGAGCCAAAAACATGTTTAGTTGGACAAATTTACAAAGCTTGTAAAAATTTAAAGTCTTAAAAAAATGTGAAGTGTTTAAAATCGATGGTTATTCATTGTATTCATCAGCAAGTACTTTGCAGAACACATTTGGATTAGTCATGTTACTGAACCAATAGGTCAACAGTAAACTTTACTGACTTTTGTCAACTTAACAGTCATCAGTTCTATGAATTTTTGTCAGAAATAAAAGCCGAATATTATACAGAATTTGATGGCCTAAAATTTTATTGTAATTTTTTTTAAAAAATTCAGGACAAGATGAAATTTTTTTCTAAATGAGAACTAGCCTCAACCATTATTATTGAACACTGAATGGATTTTGCTATAGATTTGATCTTTCTCTTCATGAATTCAACCTAAAATTACAAGGCATACAATATTTATATGCAAAACTTATACTACGATAAAATCATTATAATGACAGATAAGGTTTTTGGAATCACATATAATGTCAGGCTGTTTTATATACTTCCCATGCTGTCAAAATTTAAAACAAAAAGAGAGATATCCATTTCCACACAAAGTTGCAGTTAGTTTATTTTATGAGGTCACAGTACAGTTGAGCAAATCAAAATCACAATAAGCTATCACCTTATACCTGTCAGAATGGCTAGAATCAAAAAGAGAAGAAATAACAATGTTGGCAAGGATGTGAAAAAAAGGGCACCCCTGTGCACTGTTGGTGGGAATGGAAATCGATACAGCCACTGTGGAAAACAGTATGAAGATTGCTCAAAAACATAAAAATAGAAATACTATATGATCCAGTAATTCCACTATTATTTACCCAAAGCAAATGAAAACACTAATTCAAAAAGATATATGCACCCCTATGTTTATTTCAGCATCATTTATAATAGCCAAGATATGGAAGCAACCTGTGTCCATAGATTAATGAATGGATAAAGAAGATATCATGTACATAGAAAAAGGAATATTGCTCAGTCGTAAAAAAGAATAAGATCTTGATTTTTGCAACAGCATGGATAGACCTAGAATGTATTAGGCTAAGTGAATTAAGTCAGACAGAGAAAGACAAATGCCATATGATTTCACTTATATGTGCATCTGAAAAATAAAACAAATAAACAAACAAAAACAGAAATAGACTCATAAATACAGAGAACAAACTGGTGGCTGCCAGAAGGGAGAAGGGTAGAGGGATGTGCAAAATACGTGAAGGAGATTAAGAGGTACAAACTTCTAGTTATAAAATAAATGTCATTTCATCAATTGAGATATTATGAAAATTTATTTTTATTATATAAGTACCTATCTAATACCCTTGATTTGGTCTCTTGGCCTGCAAAGCCTAAAATATTTTGCTATCTGGTCCTTTATAGAAAAAATTGCCAACTCTTTGACCATATTATAAAATTAACCATACCCAACATAGCCTAAGAGGACTTTATTCACATCTCCTTTTACATATTTATTTAATCAATCTTGCTATATCTTCCTCACCAGAGAACTATCAACATAATTAATAATTTAGCAGATAATTGGAAAGTTGCTCTAACTTTAAGGCAAGATGAAGGCATACTGCTATGCCAATAAGAGGAATACAAAGTGCTTATTAACTCCGATAAAAAAACAATGAATCATGGAACACTACATCAAAAACAAATGATGTAATGTATGATGATTAACATAACATAATAAAATAAAAAAAAATTTTTTTTAAGTTTCCACCAGATCAAGTCACATAGTTACCACTGGCAATATTTATTTTTCTCACTAAATATACATCTGGACGAGCATATGCAATCGCATTCATCTCTTGATTAAGTTTATTATAATCCACTCTCCTACAGTATCTGTCTTCTGTAAAGGCCAAGTTGTCAGTTTAAATGGGTGTATAAAAAGATCCTCATCCTTGTATACATCTTTTAAGACTTTGTTGGTGTCACTAACCTAATTCCCACAAGGATCAGATATTGACTTTTTTTATTATTCCTTATATTCCTTTTATTATTCTTTCCTTACATACGAGCCTTCACCCAGTTCCTTAACTCTGTATTGATAGATAATGTATTATGCCTCCCCAAAGAAAAGAAGAGAAAAGAAAGGAAAAGAAAAAAGAAAGGAAAAGAAAGATCAATGTGAACAAAGATTTATGTGTATGGGTTATTCAATAAATTGATATTGGGGCAGCCATCTGTCAATTTTTAAGGAAATATATTCAGATACCCAACTTATACCATATAGAAAAATTCCATGGAATTTGAGATACAAATGTAAAAAGTAAACTATAAAGGTTTATAAGAAAATACGGGATATCTGTATAACTTCTCTTTGGTTTTCTAAATGTTTATTTTTTATAGCATCCTGTTTTTATCTCATGTTTACAATACCTTAGAATTCTGAAAATAATAAAAGTTTCCTTCTGCTCAAAAAAAAAAAAAAAAAAGCTTTTTCACAGCAAAGGAAACAGCAAAAGCAAAAGGCAACCTACAGAATGGAAGAAGATATTTGCAAATGTCTTATCAGATAAAGGGCTAGTATCCAAAATTTCTAAAGATCTTATCAAACTCAACACTCATAAACCAAAAAATCCAGTCAGGAAATGGACAGAAGAACATGAACAGACATTTCTCCAAAGAAAACATATAAGTGGTAAACAGACACATGAAAAAGTGCTCAACATCACTCAGCATCAGGGAAATACAAATCAAAACCACAATGAGATACTACCTCACACCAGTCAGAATGGTTAAAATTAACAACTCAGGATACAACAGATGTTGGCGAGGATGTGGAAAAAGGGGAACCCTTTCACACTGTTGGTGGGAATGCAAACTGGTGCAGCCACTCTGGTAAACAGTATGGAGGTTCCTCAGAAAGTTAAAACTAGAACTACACTATGACCCAGCAATTGGCACTTCTAGGTATTTATCCAAAGAATACAAATATAGTGATTCAAAGGGGCACATGCACCCTAATGTTTATAACAGCAATGTCCACAATAGCCCAAATATGGAAAGAGCCCAGATGTCCATCAACAGATGAATGGATAAAGAAGATGTGGTATATACACACAATGGAATATTACTCAGCCATCAAAAAGAATGAAATCTTGTCATTTGCAATAACGTGGATGGAACTAGAGGGTATTATGCTAAGCAAAACAAGCCAGAGAAAGACAATTATCATGATTTCACTCATATGTGGAATTTAAGAAACAAACAGAGGAACAAAGAGGAAGGGAAGGAAAAATAAAATAAGAGGAAAACAGAAAGGGAGGCAAATCGTAGGAGACTCTTAACTATAGGAAACAAAGTGAGGGTTGCTGGGGGGGGTGGGGTCATTGGGTGACGGGCATTAAGGAGGGCACTTGATATAATGAGCACAACTAATGAATCATTGAATTCTACCCCTGAAACTAGTAATACACTATATGTTAACTAAATTGAATTTAAATAACTTTTTTTTTAAAAAGAGCCTTCACTAGTTACTCAGTGAGTGGATTCTGTCAGTTGCTGAATATCTTCATTCCTAATATTAACTCAGAAACTGATAAAAATAACCATAAAAAGTTTTTCCAGACACTAGGCCACTGAGACATGGATTTGAGCCAAAACTCCATTTACCTGAATACCTTAATTTCCCAACTCTGACCAGTAGTACTCAATAGAATTCTGAATCTGTTACTTTGGCAAAAAAATGTTAGATCTGTAAAGAAATCGGTAAAAGTTCATAGACCTGGGTCTCATTTTAGTTTGAAGAGAGACCATAATTCAATTTTGATGACTAAAGTCAGCTTAGAGTACTTTAAACAGACCACGATAGGAACTTTGTGGATTGTCCCTCTTTTTCAGTCCTCGATACTGCATGATCAATTACTATCTCCGAAGTCAGTGAAATCCAAGTCATTCTGATTCCTCAGATTATACCCTATCAGTGTAACCATGTCCGCCTAATCAGTATAAGTTAAGGGCTCTTTAAATCAGGTAATTCATTTTACTGGCAGCAGCTCCTACCTTTTTCCCTCTTTCCAGGTCCAACACAACCAGTACAGAATTCTTCAGAGAAGGTGATGTCCTCCTAATCAATGTAGTTCTTGATGTTTTCTTGAAGAAAAAGTCTTCTGAGCCTTCTCTTTCTAAATATTTGGATTCCTTCCTGTACATTATGTTAGTAATTTCTGGCATCTCAGACTTCATTAAACCTAGGCTTCTCTTTGGTCTAGTTTTAGTTAACAAACCAAGCTTCTCTCAACTGCTCAAACTAGGGCAGAGTCTCTTTTAAGACCCTCAGATTAATAAATCCAGACTTATTTAAAATCATGTTTCCTTCTCCCTCTTCTAGCACTCTCGGCATCTATTGCAACACAAATCTGCTAGATTTTAAAAATTTTACAAATATTTTCTTGTGTAACTCTTTCCTCTGGGGTTTGAATTTACAGTTGACTTTGTTCACTATAGGGATTGTTGGAGGTCATCAAGACGATATGACCGCCTATTGACTCTCAAGCTGAATCCAGGAAATCGGAAGCTCCTCAACCCCTCCCCTGTTCTTGGAATATATGCTCTGCCCACTGTTCCCACAGCTGGAGCCATTTTCAAGGACACAACCTTGAAAAAGCAATGTGGTAGTGAGATCATCTGGATATTATACATGACTCAGCCCTATTAAGACCTCTGTGTAAAGTTTTAAGATTCTGGCAGGCAGGTGTGGAGATTTACTTATCTTGCAGCTGCCAAGGCAAGCCTTGTATGTTAAGTTCCTTGCTTATCAAATCTGTCATCTACCAATCTGGAGTGGCCTGCCTCTTTCTTCAGTCTCTCCTTGCCCTCAGTATGGGGGCCAGTTTGCAAAAACAGGCGTTCTGACTCTTGCTATAGGAGAAGGCAGTAAGGAGTTGATGAGGACTGGAAATGTCAATGGGCATCTGCCTGCCAGATAACAAGCTCATGTGAGTTTAATAGAAGGTCTCCAAGCAATGTAGACCAGGTGCTCAAACAGATGAAGAATAGCTTCTACTGACATGGAAAGTTCTGTGAAATCTTGGAGTTTGAAGTACTCAGAAGTATCTGAATCATCCAAAATACCTCTTTCCATATCTTATTGTCCCACCCGCCCAATGAATTTTAAGTTCACAAGAGATATGTTGAGATTGTAAAATTAATCTATGTTTAAATTTCGGAAATGACAAAATCAGATTCCATACCTGAGAATTACCTACCTAAACACTATGGCTATGATAAAAGAGATTTTTAGGGTCATCATAGAAAATCTCTGGTTCTTTTATACTGCCTTAAGTGTGGAATTGAAAGCCCTAATTCTATTGTTTTCTCTCTAGCAGAGTTTGGAGGAATTATTTCACTCTATAGTCCTTGTATATTTTTATACTTATCATAATATTCTGTGGCAATCACTATTTTGTCTTTAATATTTTAATGATGTCATGAATTAATATGTCATATGCCTGCCTTCAAATCCAACTGAGTCAAACAACAAATTTCTATTTCTATTATTTGAGGCCTGTTGCTTAATTTTTTAAAGATTGATTGATTGATCTGAGAAAGTGAGAGAGAGCAGGAGTGGGAGGTGCAGAGGGATGGGAGAGAGAATCTCCAGCAGACTCCATGCTGAACATGGAGCCTGATGCAGGGCTCGACCTCATGACCCTGAGACCAGGACCTGAGCCAAAACCAAGAGTCAGCTGCCCAACCCACTGTGCCACCCAGGCGCCCGAGATCTGTTACTTATAATGTCCTCTGCTGCCAGAGACTGTATTGGTTCAGTGTAACAGAAAGCACTCTGGGTATTTTAAACAGCATGGAGTATAATATAGGGAATTAGGTGTTTACAAAATGATTGGGAGGATTAGAAGAGTCGTCTGTGGTACACTTTTAGAAATGACTTCCAGGAAAATAATGCAGAACCAGCTGATGAATAGACTTCTACTCTGCCACAATTAGGCTGCCTCCATCCCAAAGTCTGCCTCAAGATTTCACCATTCTGCTGATGCAAGATCAGGAAGTGACCCCTACAATCATTTATTCAATGAATATTTATGAAGCATCTGCTAGGAAGAGACTCTTCTGTGGGGATCACTGGGCAACTAGCAGGCAGAAGATATGAAACTACAATATGATAGGAACCCCAAAAAAGAATTTGGGGGTATTAACAATGAACACAAACTTTATACAATGTCTAATTTTGTGGGGGAAAGTTCTTATTCTGATTACCTAGTTTACATGGCAGAAAAATGGATGATAAACCATTAAGTGGGAATGCTTATATCTCTTAAATGAATATAATCACATCAATTTATTTCATAGTGACATTTTATTTTTTTCATAGATATTGCTACTCAAATTATTCGATTAGACAAAATGGTAAACAGAAATAAAATAAAAATGGTGGAAATATTTCATTTTATTTTATTCTTCATAGGCATTTACCCAAGCTCTCAACTTTTTTTCACTGAATAGAAAATGAATATATATAAACAAATATTGCACATAAAAGTTGGGACTCTAAAACCAAAATGAAGAATTAATTTAATTGAATAATTTCGGTAAAAATAAAATCATGGCAGTCAGAAAGAAGTTTAAAAACACAGTATTTTTTTCTATAAAAGTCAAGTAATTGAAATTAAATGGGATGATATGTATTAAGAGCAGTTATCCCACAAGTAGACCCTGCAACAAGAATTTGAGGAAAAGTAGTTTATTTGTCATGTGATCTTCAGAAGCACCAGGATAGGAGAGGGAAAGGGAAACCAGGAAGGGAAGGGAGTCAGTAAAATATGTACTAACGAACCAGTAACTACTCTTGGCAGCTTGGCCTTGATTATCTTAGGGAAACTCTGAAAGAAAGTGTAAACTGATTAATCACACCCAAGGAGACTGAGGGATTTATCACTGGACTCCTAACATCTCCTACTCAATCACAGGGGCTTAGCATAGGAGGCCAGGAATTTGTCCAGCATCTGCTACTATATGTGTGTGTGTGTCTGTCTGTGTTAATTATCTCAAGAGCTATTTCAATTACTTACTTTCTTTTGACAATGAAGACTTTAATTTAAGTCTAAATAAGCAAAAAGTCTTAATTGACAAGTTATTTTGATGCTCTCAACTAAAAGATCTATTGGACCACACTATGCATTAAAAACTGTTCAGGGAGAGAGTAACTAAGTGGTTCATTTTATTTAACTCACTGTGTTAATTCTAAGTGCCTGAGGATTTTATAAGTTATTCCTTTTTAAAAATGTTTCCAGTGTCTGTCCCCGTATATCAGTCTTTCTCCTCAGTTAAATATACTGCTAATCAATGTCAAGAAATGACTGTGAAAAAACAAAAAGCCGTGTGAATTTAAATTGCTTATTAAGCACAAAGTAAATCAAAATTCACCTAAGATGTCTTTTTTTTCTATCGTTTTTCCTTTATCTCCTGCTGCATTTTCTTACATCTACTATTCCTCTGTACTTTTAAATACCACTTTAAAAAAATAAAATAGGGGCGCCTGGGTGGCTCAGTCGTTAAGCGTCTGCCTTCGGCTCAGGTCATGATCCTGGGGTCTTGGGATCGAGCCCCGCATTGGGCTCCCTGCTCAGCGGGAAGCCTGCTTCTCCCTCTCCCACTCCCCCTGCTTGTGTTCCCTCTCTCACTGTCTCTTTCTGTCAAATAAATAAATTAAAAAAATTAAAAAAAAAATAAATAAAAAATAAAATAAAAAATAAAAAATAAGTACCACTTTATTTAACAACAGTGCTAATGACTTTCTTTAAAAAAAAAAAAAAATCAACATTATAATCTTCTGTTAAAATGTCCATCAGGACACATCCAAAAATTTTCTTGATTTCTTGATTGATAATAATAAACTAATTTTAAAATTATATTATTTCCATTGCTATAATATTTTGCCCCAAGATTTTTTTTTCCTTTGGTAAATAAGAAATCAATGACAGTCTCATCTTTGGATTTGAAAATGCCATGAGCATCCATTTGATTTTTTTTTTAATTTCCATCTGACAGAAGTTGATGATGACAGTAAATAAATATTGAACTTCTTTTCAAGTTGTCTCCTTCCCAGACGACTCTTTTTAATGAAATTTAGCAATCTGGGAAGTTTGTCCTTTGTAGCTTTCCTCTTTAGGAAATTCAACAAGGAATTAGCCATAAAAGAAATAATAATAATAAGTCATTCCAGAGATATCATTTTTATAACTGAACTACAGGAAGTTAAGACTGCCCAAACCAACCTGAGCATTATCAGATGCAAGAAAAAAATACATTTCATCTATTTTTAAAAATAGGTATATAATCATATATGGTAAGGATGATTTCTCTGGTCCAAGAAAAAAATCATTTACATGGCATTAATCAAAAGGTGACCTTTCAAAGTTAGTTAATCAGGGATCATGCTTAATACAGTAATTTTCTTAGTAGTGAAATATTATTATATATTTGGCAGTACGATTAGGGAGATAATTTGGCAACCTCTTCATTGAAAATGGCTCCTCTCATAAAAATGAGTACCCAGAGAGATTTTTATGCACACTCTAATTCTATTTCATATGCAAAGAATTACTCTAGAGAAATATATCACTAACTCTTTAGTGTTTAAGTAGGCAATGATGCAGGTCAAAAAAAAAATCTAGCAGTGGTGGGCATAGTTTGGGGAAGAAAGGTAAAGTATCAGTGGAAACCCATTTTGTTAGAACCACCATTTGCCTATCTAATATCCATTTTCCCCTTTATTCTTACTCACAGACTTTGTAGATACTGGCAACTTGCTAACTAAAATCAGCGTTTTTCAGCCTCCCTTGCAGCAATGATAGCTATGTGACACATTTCTGGTCAATGAGAGATAAGCCATATTCTGCTAGGGGTTTCCAGAAATACTTTGCATTACTGAGATAAACAATTCCCCCACTCTTGTTCCTTCCTTTTTTATGCCTGGTATATGGTCTGCATCTGAAGCAACCATCACGAAAGCCTAAGTATGAGAGCCACATGCCAAGAATGATGGGGCATAAGGCTATAGGAAGACTGAGATATGCGTGTTTTCAAGAGGCCTGGACCACTTGCCTCAATAATTGTCATATTATGCAAAAAATAAATTCTTTTTTGGCTAAAGCACTGTACGCAGATTTCTGTTACGTCATGCCAAATGCAATCCCTAATTGAGAACCACCTTAGTGTAACTACTAAAAAAATTATAACAAACACCTCAAATGAGGACAGCTATTCATGTGGGCATTTATCCTGGATCTCAAGTCATATTGGTGGAACAAAATGCCATCCATAAGAAAATCATGAGCTTCCGCAATGGTATTCTCCTCTGATTTTTGTGGAGAATGTTATAGAATCTATTATGCAATAAATAAATTAGGATAAGTTAATGTAAAATGAAAATCCCTCCCAGCAGATGCCCAAGGTGCATTTGCTATAGTGCCAAAGTAATGAAGAGACACCCTAATGAAACATCTTAAGTGGTCATGACTTATATTTCTTCCAAACTTTTTCATAAAATGCTTCTTCAGCTAATTACATACATATATGACAAACATCTGGATCTCAGCAGCTCTGAGAGTCTATGCTAACCATAATAATACAGGCACTTCTCAGAAGTCCTGGGAATGTTGATCATAGGCAATGATAGTGAAGGGGCAAGTAGCTCTACTTTCCAAATAGTCAGATGGATTTGTTATGATCCCTATTTCTCAGCCAGATTGGAATCTACAATTCTTACTGCATTTGCAACAACCTCCTTTAAGATTATTTAAAACTTCCCTCGTTTATTTTGCCAACTTTGCAAAATCGATGCTTACAAACTATGTTGCAATTCATAAACTAAAAGCTAATCATTTACAGGTAGACTCATCCCTTTTGAACCATTAGATCAGCCTTACCCAAATTATAAGACCCATGTATCCATACTCAATCAAATGGCCAAATATATGTGTTATCTGCTAACTTGACATGAAGTAAATAATGCAAACAAAATAAAAAACCTCTTGGGAAAAGATATTTGAATCATTTTATCTGTGGGACCTTTACTTTGATAATTCTGAAGAAAGAAACTACAGTTTAAGTAGGGGCCTCAGCAGATTCTACAAGGAACTGTGTATTTGAGAACCTTCAAAGTTTTCCTAAATTGAGGTGAAGGGTGAGGCTTTACTACTATATCTACTAGTAATCCGATGCGGTCTACCCTAGAGAGGGTAACTGTTCTTGCATCAGTCCACTCCCATCAACTCAGGTAAATCTGAGAGAAGGAAGCAGCTGAGATCCATCAGCAGCCAACACTCCGAGTAGTTGGAGGAATGAGTGTCTTGACCTGAAGGAGGGTCTGGACAGTGAACCTGCAAAACCCTTCTTATCTGTTGAAGACTTTTGGGAAACATTCATATGAAATATAAGCTCATCATACTCTGTGCCTGTACTATATACCCCTCACCCAGACATCCTCATTGTCAATTTTACAATCTTGTTTTTTCCATGTCCTTGGCCATTTGATGAACTTTAAGTCTCTATCCTTGAATCACTATAGATTTGTACCTCAAGTTGTCCTCCTCCTTGGAGTAAATGACTGAAGGCACAACCCAAAGTGCTACCCATTTGAAGTATTTCTTTCACTACTTCCAGGACCAATCCTGCTAATAGATTAATGCAGAAACTGTAAACGCTTGACCTTAATTTCCCACAGCTGAAGGCAGAGGGAAAAGCAAGGGAGCAGTAGGAAATAGTACAATGTGAGTCTGAATCACCGGTTTTTACTTCTCTACCTTCTGGATTTGCTCAGATCCAGTCCCATTACATCATTTCTATTTTACACTGGAATACTGCTGTGCATGTTGAGTTGTATGGGTCTGTCAAACAGATAAGTTCCAGTTCAATACAGACGTAATCACTTGACTATGTACCAATCCAAGAGCTGCTTTTTAATTGACTGGAGGAAATAGGAAGGAAAGAGAGAAAGGTTGGAGTTACTCTAAACTTGCAGGAGATGATGGTAATGATGATGATTGGTATCAAACAAGATGAAGAATGAAAGGAGTTTAATCAAATGAGGCAATGTTGGGGCAAGCATGGGGATGAGGTTATTTTGAATGCAGTCTTCATGGATCTTTGACAGAAGACCATTTCTCTCTAAGAAGTCCATACTTTTGAAAAGCTACAAAGGAAACAGAAAAGGAGGGAGGGGCAGCTGCAGAGACAGAACAACCACTCAACGGCGGTTATCCACAGAACATTCATAACATTTACTGAGACTTATGTGCTGGCCCACTATTGGGTGCCCTACACACTTGATCTCATCAAATGCACATAACAAACCAGTTTTAATTAATTGCCCAACAGTCACAAATAAATGACTGACATAAATTTGAAACACAGACCTACTAACTCTGAAGTTCACACTGCCCCTACCATGTCACTTTCCCATTCAATTTTGCTGACTTCACTTCACCTGGGGCTGAAATGCATTTTAACCATAAAAGACATTCTTTAAGAATTCTTGTTGTCATGCAGTTATCTAGGCAAACCTGGAATGTCTTAAGTCTAAGAGAGGCCTGGAGATCTCATTAAAGTAGATATATGCTGAGTTGGAGAAAATTAAATTTTATCCTTGATTTCTCTAGCTAAAGAAAATTTCAAGGCTCATTGACATGAAAAGCACTAGGGTACAAGCCAGAAAAAATGTTCACTGAGATTAGTAACTTGCCCAGCTGTTCTTCATATTTATGGCCTTCAGATATGTCAACATATGTCAACTATATAGTTTAGATTAGGTTTGGGAAAAGAAAGAAAATCTTCCAGGCTGAGAAAACATTTGTGTATTGAAAACATTTTCTTTCTGATTGATCTACAAAACCTGTTCTACTTTTCAATGTTATGACTTTGATCAGTTCATAACGAAAAACACTGTCATTTGAAACTTTATTAAATGATGTTTCTGTGAAACAAAAAGTATTAGAATTCCTTTTTTAAAACCTCACCGGTTTCAGAGAGTTTTACTGTAAGGGTAATTAATTCCTGCTTTTAGCTAATATGTTGGATCTGTACAGAGCACATAGTGTTATTGAAATGTTTCCTTCATTATTGTGCATGAAACTTAATAAAATCACAAGAAATTCCTTTAAATATGTTCTATGTTTCTTCTATTATATTGACTGACCATGATGCATGAGGACTGGCTAGTCCTCAAGTGTATGAAGAAATTCACCACATCCTAACGTGTCAGAGAGTGAAATTCCAACATCTCAGTCCTAAACGAGGAGACTTCATATGTGTGGGTCTAAAAGCCTATTAAGAGACCAAGCCCATTTTTTGTATATGTGGTGTTGAATAGATAACCAATTAGAATGATTTGGAAGACAAGAACATTGGGGCCAAATATCTTTCCACTGGAGACCCTTTATATTAGCAAATTCAAGCTAGTGGATTCCACCTCAAACCTGAATTTTATCTGCCTGACACAGTGTTTTGATTTAATTTGAATGCTTTCATGCTAGCTAGGCCCTCTCCACTTTGACACAATGCATACCATGTGGTATTGTCTTATATCCTGATGCAAATAGTGATACTCCCTACTGTACTCTAAAAACAATTGATTTTGTGTAGAAGATGATACTTCAGATTTCAAGAATTCTCTGCCAAAATTTTAAAGATTAATGAGATCTAGTTTTGGCAAATATGCAGAAAAACAGCTACCTTTGTACATTTTAGCTAAAAGAAAGCCTTTTTGGAGAGGAATGCAGTTTGGTTATAATAGCTCTCAAATTTTAAAAATGTTTACCTTTGACTCTATAATTCTAAATCTAAGGAATATTTTTCTAAAGAAATACTCATATAGGTATAACTTTTATGTACAAAAAATGTGTTTGGCTGCATTATTCAAAGTAGCAAAATCTTGGAAACAATCTAGATATGCATTATAGGAGAATATAGAGATTATGATATAGTCATTATATATTTATATCTATATATCATATATTTCACATGAGTATTATGCATATATTCAATAAATGGTATGTGTACTAGATGTACTGGCAAGGAGAGCTCTCAAGGCATACTGTTAAGTAAAAAAAGCAAGTTGCAGTTGAATATGTGTAGTATAAGCCCATTTTACTAAAAAAAAAGTAAAAAGCATGTATGCACATGTATAAAATTCATGTATAAATTCATAAAAATTTAATAATAATTACCATTGGGAAGATGAGAGAGTGATTTAAGCAAATATAAATGTATGTAATTCTAGGTAGTATGAATCATTGATAATTAGAAAAATTTTATAGACCACTTCTATTATCATAATAATAAAGCCCATGAGGGCAGAGGGGTTCTCTGTTCACATAAAGAAAATCCTTGAAGGAATACAATATTATTCATTAACAAACAATATCTTAACATCTTCTCAGCTCATATTATTTGTTCCCTCTGCCTGAAACACTTACAGAACTACTACCCCATGCCTGACTCCCCATCAAGTTATTATCTACTAATTTTTCAAATCTCACTTATATACCATCTTCTCATAAAAGATTCTCTAGTCAACCGAGTCATATGCTCTCAAAGAAATCATATTCCTCTATAGTTCTTATCATGTTTATAATTGTATGTTCATTTGGGAAATGATGTGTTTTCTATTCATCTCTTCAACTAACCTGTGAGCTCCATGAGGTCAGGGCCCATATCTATTTTGCTCACAATTATATATATATCTAAAAGTAGGAACAATGTCAGGCATGTGATAGATACTCAAAAAATATTTGTCAAATGGATAAATCTTGAGTGAATTTATTATTTAACTATTATTATCTGAAATCTTAGATTCTTTAAAAAAGTCTGATTTTTTAAAAAGTCATATAAAATGGATGAGAGGAAAATCAGATTTTGAAAAAAAAAAAAAGATAAAAAGATAGCTTAACAATTTCAAAAAGTTTGCAACTTCACCAGCCTTGATAAACTAATCCTTGCAGATATTTAGAATTATTTCTGTGTATAAGGCCTTGGCCTTAATTCAATCATTCAGTTTATTTATTAATACTCATTCGTTAAGCTTTCAGCCCTTTCAGAAAAAAATTATTCAGGCAGTTGTGGATTCAATGTATTGTTTCTTCTTTAGTTCATAATCAGCTACCTAAGAAGAAAATAAAGGCCTCTCTTTTCCTCAGCTTTTAAAACCATGCATTCCAGCTCTTATGAGCCTCATTCACATTATCATCTTATTGGCTTTTTCCACTAATAGCTCCACTCAATCCAAAAGGTGTTTTACTCAGCACATCTCCAATGTTATTTTCCCAGTATCAACCTTTTTACTGCTGTTTATTTCAAGATTTTATTTATCTATTTTCAAATTGTCTTTTTATTGCTGTTTTCCTATCCTTGGTGTATTTGAGGTTTTAAGATTGTTGTCATTAGATAATAGTTAAATTCTTAGCGATGTTTCTGTTTAATTTCAGAAAATGTGGTGCCATTTTATAATAACTACATCTCATGCCCCTCAGGGCAGGTCAATGCATGAATTTCAGGTAAGGTCACTTGATTCTTTTGAGGCAGAATCCCTCCTCTTATTCACACACACCTCCCAAGTGCAACTCACCCATACATCTGGAATGTTGAATAATTCTCCTTATTAAAGAAGATGAGCCCCAAGAGACTTGTTTTCACAAAATTATTTTTGCTCAATACTCTAAGTTATGCTGTTCTGTGTAATTTGTTGAAAACACAGTGACAAATATTTATTTTCTACTACTTTGTAGGTAAATTATTTGCCAACAGTAATCTTTTCTTTTACAGGTTGCCGAAATGATAATGATGATATCTCATACTTGCAAAGCCCTTCATAATTTGCAAAACACTTTCACATCTGAATTGTGCCATAACTTTTCACCTCTAATTCCAGTTTGATAATTTAATCACATAAAATAATCACATGAGAAGGGACTCCTATGTTTAAGCATTACACCAAGTCTTGAGAGGCTAGCAAGAATGAGATACCATCTCTTCACTTCCAAACCCTGAGAAACTTCGTAACTGATACATTTGAAACAGGGAGAGACTGTTATTGAAATACAGGATACTACAACTTAGTGCAATGAAACAAAATTGATATTGATATTCAGTGCCAACAATGAGCAAGGATAGATTTATATTTGGCTGGGATTAATGGTAAAGTCTAGAGAAATGTGAATCTGACTGCCTTGCCTTTGGTTATAGCCCCAACTCTCTTCTTGAATTATGTTTGTGACTGCTATACTTAATTCTTGTCCAATATTCTCCTTCTGCTTGAACATACTCCCTAGCTAAGACCATGATATCAATTCTTAATATCTAACTTTAATATCTCAAATCCGACTTTCTCATTTGGCTCTTAATGTGTGTGATGATATAGTACAAGATTGCAATGCTGGTAATATTTTTCCAGACATTAATCCTTTCTTTACCAACACTTTTGTTGAGCCATCCCAAGGTGTCCAGGATTGTGCTGGACCCCTAGGGTTATAGAATTGATATTCTTTTTTTTTTTTAAGATTTTATTTATTTATTTGACAGAGAGAGACACAGCGAGAGAGGGAACACAAGCAGGGTGAGTGGGAGAGGGAGAAGCAGGCCTCCTGCGGAGCAGGGAGCCCCATGTGGGGCTAGATCCCAGGACCCTGGGATCATGACCTGAGCCGAGGGCAGACGCTTAACGACTGAGCCACCCAGGCGCCCCTAGAATTGATATTCTTAAAGAATTTAAAGTCAATCAGAAGGGTTTGCAATCCAGACATACTTAATCAGAAATTATTTTCCTCAACTAAGAAATATATTGGAATTTAAAAATAAATTGGAATTTTCCAGCTCAACTTTCTAACAATCTTTAGCACATAAAAGAAACATACTATTCCTTGTATTAGATCATAACCTACCAAAATACTGGATTAGCCAGTTTATTAGGTGTGTGGTAAATAAAAACCCAAATAAAAGTATCTAAGGGGCACCTGGGTGGCTCAGTTGGTTAAGCCTTCGGCTCAGGTCATGATCCCAGGGTCCTGTTATCAAGCCCAGCATTTGGCTCCCTGCTCAGCAGAGAGCCTACTTCTCCCTCTCCCTCTGCCCTTCCCTCACCCTAGCTCATGTGTGTGCGTGTTCTCTCTCTCTCTCTCTCCCGTGCTCACTCTCTCCCTCTCAAATAAATAAATAAAATCTTTAAAAAAAATCTAACAATGATGGTGAAGAAAAAATAAATTATAGAAAGGCGAAAGTTTATCTGATAGAGAAGTAAAATACACATAGATCAACACTGAAAACACACTAAAAGGAAAATTAATCAGTGCTAACCACAAAATTGTCAGAAGATTAATGTAATTGCTTCTCCAGTGGAACAACAGGAATTCTCATTCATTGCTGGTAGGAATGTAACATAAACTGTAATAAACTAATATGCATATTTCAATCCCTAGCACAGCCATAAAACAGGAAACAAATAAGGAATTATAGTTAAAAAGCCAATATAGAAAAAAATTAAGGATTAAAAATTTAACAATCCAGAATAAGAGTAAAAAAGGAAAAGGAGAAGAAAGAGCAAATGTGACAAAATGAAAACAAATAGCAAAATGTTAAACTTAAAAACTACTCGTGTAAGTAATTTAATTAAATTTAAAAGATCTAAGTTTCCAATTAAAAGGAAGATACCATAAGACTGGATAAAAAAAGCAAGACCAAACCAAATTCTGTTTACCAGATATATACTTTGGGGCATTTGGGTGGCTCAGTCAGTTAAGTGTCTGCTTTCGGCTCAGGTCATGATCCCAGGGTCCTGTGATTGAGCCCCGCAATGGGGGTGGGGGGTCCCTGCTCAGCGGGGAGTTTGCTTCTCCCTCTGACTCTGCCTGCTGCTCTGCCTACTTGTGATCCCTTTCTCTCTCTCTCAAATAAATAAAATATTTTTAAAAAATAAAAAATATATACTTTAAGTGTAAAGACAGAGATGAGGGGCACCTGAGTGGCTCAGTCATTAAGCGTCTGCCTTCGGCTCAGGTCATGATCCCGGGGTCCTGGGATCGAGCCCCGCATTGGGCTCCCTGCTTGGCGGGAAGCCTGCTTCTCCCTCTCCCACTCCCCCTGCTTGTGTTCCCTCTCTCACAATCTCTGTCTCTGTCAAATAAATAAATAGAATCTTAAAAAAAAAAGAGAGAGAGAGAGATGAAATGCAAAAAAATTAAAAATTAAAAAACAAAAAATTATATCTTATAAATATTAAACATAAAAATATTGTAGTGGCTATAATATCAGGCTATGTAGACTTCAAGAGAAAGAATATTATCAAATATAAAGGGGAATATTTCATAATATTAAAGGGTCAATTCATCAGCAACACATAATAAACCTAAATCAGGTATGTACCTAATAACACAGGTTTTAAATCATAAAGTAATAATTATAAAAGTAAAGAGAAAAGCAAAAAATACAATTGTAGTTAGCAATTTTAATATTCCAGCCTTACTAATTTATAGAACAAGTAAATATGAAATATGGAATGTTAAAAAGCAAATTGACCAAATTATTTGACAGTCATAGAATTCTACATCTAATAATTGCAGAGGGCACATTCTTCTCAAAAGCTGATGAAACATTCACCAGAATGACTATAAATCAGGCTTTTTAGAAAAAAATCAGTAAATTTCAAAGAATTAAATTCATTACATGAAATTTTCTAACCTAAATGTAAATTTGATATTAATAATAAAAATATTAAGCAATACAATTCTAAATCATCATAAATGATTCAAAAATCACAATGGAAACTTTAAAAATTATTCAAAATAAATGATAATGAAAACACAACATATCAAATTTTGTGGTATGCCGCTAAAGCAGAGCTTAGAGGGAAACTGATACAGAAAAACTAATATTAGAAGAGAAACATAATTTGAAACCAAGTATATAGCCTTTTATTTTATGAGTAGAAAAAAAGAGTAAGATAAACACAAACTAAGTTGAAAGAAAGTAATAAAAATACGAACAAATGCAAGAAAACAGAAAAATAATAGAGAAAAAAATTAATGGAACTAAGTTTGGTTTTTGAAAAGATAAAATTTATAGCCCTTCTGGCTTAATATGTAAGAAAAAAAGAAGCACAGTCTATCAATGTCACAAATGAAAGAGGAAACACTACTATATATAGACAATAGCAGTTAAAAAGTAACACACAATTAAAAACAGTAATCTAAATTTAACAATCAGTAATGTTTATTCATTGAAAGAACTAAATTAATTAAATTTATACAGGAAAAAATAGAAAAATGCCAACAGTCCTATATCAGTTAAAGAAACTGAATATGTAAAAATACAAAATACAAAATACTTCCAGCCCAGATACTTCACCAGTGAATTTTATCAAACATTTAGGGAAAAAAAAAAAATTATTCTAAACAAGTGCTCAACAGAAAGATAGGAGAAAAAATACTTCCAAACTCATTTTGTAAAGCCAGAATAATCTTGATCCCAAAACCTGAAATGAATATTAAAAGAAAATGAACAGCAACATCCCTCATAACAAAAATATTAACAGCAAATTCTAGCAATATTTAAATAATGATCAAAATGGATTAACCCCAAGAAAGTATTGTTTTAACATTTGAAAATCAACCCATGTAACTCATCATATTAACAGAACAAAAAACAAAAATACTAACTTTGCCTCAATAGATGAGAAAAAAGGCTTTGATTATTCAAAATTCATCCAGGATTTTTAAAGGTTTGCTTTAACCAGAGGTACTTTTATGAAGAATAAGAAGATTACTTACTTACTTTTTGAAATAAATCCTCTAAATCATATGAACAAACTCCAGAGACCTTTTGCTATTTTGTATATGTATCATCAAACATGGTGTTATGGGCTGAATTGTGTTCTCCAAAAATTCATATGTTGAAGTCCTAATCCCTAGTCCCTCAGAATGTGATTGTATTTGGAGATAGGGTCTTTAAAAAGGTAATTAAGTTGAAATGAGGTTATTAGTGTAAACTGTAATCCAATATGGTTTATAAAAAAAGATTAGAACATATACAGAGGGAAGACCATGTGAACACACAGGGAGAGGACAGCCATCTATAAGGCAAGGAGAGAGGCCTCAGAAGAAACTAATCTTGCTAACACCTTGATCTCAGAATTCTAGTCTCCATAACTGCAAGAAAGTTAATTTCTACTCTTCAAGCCACCCAGTCTGTGATACTTTGTTAAGGCAGCCCCAGCAAACTAACACACATGGTGAAACATTTCATTTGGATTGATGAATGAAATCTGGGGCTTTTGAAACTCTTTTTCTGATTTTTAGGAAGTAGCTTAAGCCAAAGAAGTAAAGGGAGGGAAATACTGAAGAACCATGATTTGCTTTTTGGAATATATTTCAACACACATAACTTACTGGGGATTCTGAATATGCAGCCCAAACTGGGAAAAGATTCTGAAGTTTATTTATGAGTCAACATCCTTAATCTTTCGGTTTTTTGTTTGCATTCTTCTCTTGACAGACAGTTATATGCCTTTGCCTGTAAATAAAATACCTGGATTTCAGGGGAGGGAGGGTGGATAGACCTTGCATATTTTATCTTGTCTATTTGTTACCTTCATTTATGACAGAAATAGTCCAGATTTGTTCTACAGTTAGTGGTAAGAAAGAAAAGCATTGCACAGAATCCCAGATGTTTCTCTGACAGTTGGGAATATCTAATGTGGCTCTGACTTCTGTGTGGGAATCGAAGAGGCTTCTGTGATTTTGCTTGTTTGCTATTTCTGGTCTTCAAAGGCCTTTTGAATTATGTACTATACAATAGAATATTCTCTTTGACATTGAAAACTTCGGTCTGTCAGTATTTTCAACCAAAATATATTGAACCCCTTCTGTGTAAAGCACAGTCAGAGAAACAAAAAACAATCAAAAGATCAGATCCTGGCTTTTAAGAAAGCTCCTAATCTAAACACAGATAGACCTAGAAAAATCCTTCATCAATAAGATAATGGCAAGTCAGAAAGAATACCAAAGGGGAAGGTATGGAAATAGACAGGAAGATCCTTTTCCATCTCCCACCACTAGAGAAAGAGAAAGAATAGTTGCATTTGACAGTAAAAGTAAATGTTGTAACGATAAGGTCACTTGAGGGAAGGTCAATTTGAAGCAACAGCTTGTCAATTACTTGAACAGCTCTGTAAAATAATTGGGAAAGTAAAAAATTAGAAAGCAAACTATCCAATTTTAATGTTTGAAATATCCCTATTAATCAAAGCAAGGAAGGGGAATCATCTTCCCTTATCCTTAAATCCCACTTCCCCCAAGTCTTTTCCTTCCTTCCTTCCTACCTTCTTTCCTACCTTCTTTCCTTCCCTCTCTCCTTCCTGTTTCTCTCTTTCCTTCCTTCTCTCTTTCTTATTGTGGTGAGACCACTTAACATGAGATCTACAAACTTAACAAATACAGTATTCTTAACTGTAGGCACTACATTGTATTGTAGATCTCTAAAATTTATTCATCCTGCATAGCTGAAACTTTATATCCATTGACCAACAGCCTGGCTTTTATAAATACACCTAAGTCTCAGATCTTGCTAGTATATTTCCTACTCTCATGTTGAGCAGAACCTAAAGTGAACAGCAAGAATGGAAAAGAGAACCCTAATCCTTGTCCCCCCTGACTCCCTCTGCTCTGTGCTGGACCTATAAGAGAAGCACTCCCTGAAGCATCTAGGAAAACTGCATGGTGAACGTACAGCTCCACCAAAGACCTTTGCAAATAACTCCACACCCCTTTCTCTAGCCCACTCTAAATCAGAATATGGAAATGGGAATCCACTGAAAGTAGACACATAAGATGGGAAATTGAGGTGTCCAAAATACATGTACTATATAAATGATGTTTGCACCTAAATAATGTCTCTAAAAATATAAAAATAATGTTCTTTTCAAGAATCTAAACAACCCTTTTCTGGGCATGTTATTAATGTTATTAATTTTCTCTGTAAAACCTTTTTCGAATAGACTCTGAAAAAGAACATTTCTGCCCTGTTTCTGTCTGAATTCATTTAGAACATAAGTGGGGTCAGTTAATAAGACTTTTTTTAAACTGTAGATTAAAGTGGGGCACTGGGTGGCACAGTCAGCTGGGCGCCCGACTCTTGGTTTCGACTCAGTGTGTGATCTCAGGACTGTGATCTCAGGATCATGAGATCGAGCCCTGAGTTGGGCTCCATGCTCAGCACGATGTCTGCTTAAGACTCTTTTCCCTCTCTCTCTGCCCCTCCCCCCATAATAAATAAATAAATAAATAAATAAATAAATAAATAAATAAATATTTTTTTAAAACGCTGTAGATTAAAGAGGTTACTTTTTTTTTTTTTCTCACTGTGTTCTGTTTTAAGTGCTACAGTACTAAAAATGGTGAGGCCTTGGGGAATGAAGAACAACCTTGTCCTATATATTTCTTTTTCTGGCAAGGGTCCACCAAAAAAGCAGATGTTAAAAGTGACATTTAGAGTTCTGGGAACAAAACTTGGTGCTGCTACCACAATATGCCACCACCAATTCCTGGCAAGAGTTACCTCTGTAAAGAGAACACTGAATTCCCCCGGGGATGCCTTGAAAAAGAAAACAGAAACACTTATAAAGTAGGGGATGAAATATCCAAAATGTAGCATTTTGGCTAAAAGAAAAGGGTGTTTAAAAACTGTGGCTCTGGAAAGCAAATCATAGTCCATTACTGAAAGACAAAATAAGGTCCCAAAATGCAGTATTTAATCTGTGCTCCTTTATTTATGGAAGTGTAATATATGGATATAGATATATCTATATAAATATAACACATAGAAGAAAAATATCTGAAAATAAATACCACAAGATGTCATCAGTGCTTAGAGTGGAATACAATTTTCTTGTCTCTCTTTTTGATTACTTTAATTTCTAAAATTTATGATACATAATTATCGATAGAATTTTTTAAATTTTTAAAGTTTTGTTGAAATAATTATGGATAGTCTGATGAACCATCACATGTTCATTAGGGCTTTACTATGTATAGCTCTAGTAACAAACATACTAATCAACATTTGTCTCTTCTTCAGTAAACTCTGAGAAACTTGAGGTCAGGGACACGGTCTATTATACCTCTGGATATCCAATTTCAAAAAAAAAAAAGGAAAGAAGCATAATTAACATGTAGGTGCTTATCAAACTCAATTATTGTAACAACTCTGTAATCATTATGATCTCTGATTTTACAGACAAGAAATGAAAGCTTATAGATACTAGGTAACATAGCGAATGTCCTTCAGTTAAGAAGTGCTAGGGCCAAGATTCAGGTGCACATCTGTCTGACCCCAAATTAATGTTGGTGTTAAAAGTTGATGCCTGATGAATGGAACACAGGAAGGAAGAAGAGGGGCAAACCATGAAGACCTAGGAAAAGTTTAAAGTTATAATGTAAAACAAATGAATAGAATATAAAATTCATAAGAAGCAATCCTTTAAAATATGCATAGAAAATATACACATCATGAGCAAGAATGTTCTCCCTCATTGATATATGCACGTGGGAGCTAAATTACTAGCACTTGAGACAGCTGAAGTAGAGATTGCTGTCTTGAGGGGAGATGCTCTTAGGTGACACCAGGGCCTTTCCAAATTAGGTCTCCTAGAATATCTTATTCGGGCCAGTCTCTTGATTTTTTAGTGAAGGCACCAGGTGACTTTTAGGGACAGATTGTTTCTTTCCTTGGACATCCTCTTTCATTTGGCAGCAATGCATTCCAGTGTTCCATGAATGAAACAGTATCAGAGGAAACTCAGCAGCAGTGAAAGATCTAAGGAATCATAAGAGAGAGGCCCTTTGTTGCAGTACGTTAGCCAAAAATTATGGATGTCAATGCAGTCCCACAGGTTTTGTGGAGTTTTTTTAATAGTTAAAAATTATACCATCAGTATTATTTCTGGGGCCTTATGCTTAACTTTTATGATATCTTTAATTAAAGAAGATACACCCAGAAGTGAATGCTGGAGTATACTAAGAAAGTAGGACAAGCTCAGGTTATCCAAAAGTGTAGATGAAGTAGTTGATCTCTTCTCTGGTACTGATATGTAGAATAAGTTTGATGAAACCATTTGCCAATAACTCAAGAATGTGGGTATCAATTAGAGAGCCCTAACAAATATTATGATTTAGAGTTACCTATTATCTAAGTACATAGGACTAAGTTTGCCCTGACATTGGTCTAAGGTCCTAAGGTCTAAGGCATGAAGGTTGGGATGAAAAATGGGAGGATCCAGGTTGTTCATTCTTTGAATGTTTCTCAGGCTCATGGCTTTAATCCAAAGAATAAAACATGATCTTCTTTCCTACATCATGAGTCTTCGGGGCACAAATATTAGAAGTACTACCTATAGTACTTAATAAATAGAAATGTCATCATATCCTGACTGTTAGTAAGTTTTGGCATTCCAGAGTAAAACAAATACCTTGTATTCCCATAATATGAATCATAGAAAATAGTATATCTTTTATTTTTTACCTAATTTCTTTTTTCTTATCTAGGTCCTCAAAGCCTTTAATCCTTACAAGTAGCACAAAATAAGTAAGTCTGGCAGAATTTACGTGACCAAATTCGAGAAGTTCTGCCAGAATGAAACAAAGAAAGGTGATTTTCTCCTGAGAAGTCTTTTTGGGAGAGAGTATTAAGGGGAATAACTAAACTGATGTTCCAGGCACTCTGCTGGGCTGCTGAGCTTGGGGTAGACAAAGATAAATAAATAGCTTCTGCTCACAAAGAACCTACCATCTATAGTGAATACAGACCCATAAATGGACAATTATAAAATTTTTGAGGCGGGTATACTGATGGAGACATGCACACATGTTAAATATGCACTAGGGAGAGACTCCTAACCTGGCCATTGGGGTAATGGGAGGGCTTCCTGAATATATACTTGAGCTCAGACCAAGCTGTGTAGGTGCTAACCAGGTAAATGGGTGGGGTGGAGGGAAGTACAAGAGGAAAGGACAAGCTAGGCAAAAGGGGGGATATGAACAGAAGCAAAACAGTGAGAAAATACAGTGGGGAAATATGAGTAGCTCGAAAATAACAGATTATAAATTATAAAGCAGAGAATAATATGGGACTATGGAGTTAGGCAGGGAAGAGACAAACCACAGATGAGAATATTTGTACATGGAGGAGTTTATCCTTGGGGAGCTACTGAAGGATTTAAAGTAATCAAGTGGTATGATCAAACCCAAATTTTAAATGGATTCCTTTGGTGGTCACATGGACAATGTATGTGTAGATTAAGAGCTGTGGGTTGAATGAGACACTTTGGGAAATAAAAAAAATTTTAATGCAAAAGAGTCAAAAGGGAAAAGTCAGAGAAGTATGTAGAGAAACTACAGACGGTGGTGTTATGACTGTTAAAAAAGTAGAACGTCATTTTGAGAAGTCAAAAGAGATTAATGGTAGCAAATGAAACAGGGCTACCCTAGAAAGGTAATTACCAAGAATGTCCAATAGAATTCTAATCAGGAAATCAGTAATGCCTTTGAGAAGAGCAGTTCCTTTGAGCAAAAAGGGCAGAAGCAGAGTGCCGTGCGTATGAAGCAGATGAGGGGTGAGAAAGAACTCGTTTCAGAAAGTGATTAAGATTTAGAGAAGGTTGTATAAGAAGGGAAGAAAAAGAACCCCTTAGCACAGGTGTGCATGGTGGCCAAGTTAAGGAAAAATTGAAGATATAGAAAAGAGGTGTCTACAAAGGTAATGCCCCAGGGGAGATATGAAAAGATGAGGTCTTAAAAGGTAGAAGAGTTGAAGGAGCAAACCCTCAGGAATGGAGCAAAGGAGCCACATATTTATATCGTCATGGGGAAACAAGAATTTAAGCCTCAATTTCTTATCAAAATACCTGTGCAATCATATCCCATATTATGGCTTGACATGCTGTCAGTAAGTCTGTGACAAAGGGTAATGTCATGTTTTCCCTCCTCAAGGGTAATACCCTAGAAAGAACACCCTGTTCTTGTTTAATTGGCATTGATTTTCTTGAAACTGACAGTTACTCTCAAGTTGTAATATTTTTTTAATTGCTTGAGATGAAAAAGCACTTCATTTGGTGAGTCTTGTAAAAGGAGCACTCTTTCTAATATCTTTTGTTAATTGAAGATTTTGCTACTTGTTTGTATCTCATTGACTTTGTGTTTAGATCTGAATATTTTTCTCATTGTCAGAAAACTTTAATGAGCGATATCCAATTAATAATAGAGTTGAGGGGCACCTGGGTGGCTCAGTCGTTAGGCGTCTGCCTTCGGCTCAGGTCATGATCCCAGGGTCATGGGATCGAGCCCCGCATCGGGCTCCCTGCTCAGCTGGAAGCCTGCTTCTCCCTCTCCCACTCCCCCTGCTTGTGTTCCCTCTCTCGCTGTGTTTCTCTCTGTCAAATAAATAAATAAAAATCTTTAAAAAAAAAAAAATAATAGAGTTGAGAGGATAGTAGTATTATTAAAACTTGAAGTTTCTCAAACCAGTAGATCATGTTGCCCTCATCCCCTAGCTTTAAAGAAAAAAAAAAAAATGATCTCATCTCTAGCACCAAAGGATAAGGATAGCACCACATTCACCACAAAGGATGCAGAGAAGATAAATGGATCTAAATCACCTATGATGAAATAGGCCATTTTTATTTTCTAACATTCTTTCCACGGATGTCTCACCCTGTCATTGCTCTGTCTGGAGCCTATTGCTATGAATACTAACTGTTACATCCTTCTTAGGAAGACATCCAACTAAACTTTACTTTGAATGGCATTGGGTTCATCCGTCGAAGATCAGTAGGGAGGGTGAAGATTATTAGACTTTGGTGTCCTTATTCCTAAGAAGTTTAATAATAAGTCATTTCACATATCTTTTTTCCCACCCCAAAATCACAACTTTGGGGAGATATATAGACTTATTTGAGATCTTTTTTTCTGTGTTCTAGGCACTGTCCTAAAGGATTTACATATATTACTACATTCAATCCTCACAGCAGCTCTGCGATATATTTGTCACATTTTGCAGAAAAAGAAACCAAGGAGGTTTAAAAATTTATCCAAGTATCTGTAACTAGTTAGTGGCAAAGAGGGACCCAGGAAGTCTGAATGACCAGCTAATTAAAGGCAGATCCAAATATAAAGCCCAAGTTCCTGACGTGCAGACTGGCATCACACAGCGGGCTCAAGTCAGTATCTAAGCCCTTGATAGACTTACACATTTAAAGTCTCCAAAGAGCATTCCTATCATTGATTGAAACTGACATTTTCAACACTGAGAATGCACCATCTTTCTTCTCTGGAGACTGAATGCTCTG
The DNA here is from genome assembly GCF_964656455.1 of Halichoerus grypus. Classification (NCBI taxonomy): domain Eukaryota; kingdom Metazoa; phylum Chordata; class Mammalia; order Carnivora; family Phocidae; genus Halichoerus; species Halichoerus grypus. The sequence goes on along the minus strand of NC_135720.1, from coordinate 100,269,875 downwards.
ATGTAAGAAAATGATCAACCACAGAGCATGTCTGGTAAACCTGAGTGATTATGCCCCCAAATACACTGTCCCAGGCTCTGTCACTGATAAATACCCATACCCACCCTGCTGACACATATATATTCTTTCCCTTTTTAGGGTTTTCACTTCCAAAATAGTTTCAGTCGCCACAGGGATGCTTCCATGGATAGCCTGGAAGACACTCATGTCCCAGCAGCTTTGACTGTAGCTAATGGTAACTTCCCTCCAACACCCCCCATGTTTCCTTCCTCACAGAACCAGGGTTGCAGCCCCTCTGCTACTGCTGCATGGATTGCTTTCATTTCTTCTCAGGACCCAGCCACCTCCAGAGCAACAACTCTGACTATTGACCTTGCCCACCTCCCTGGTTTCTACTCTCTGCCTCAGTCTCTCTCAGCCTCTGCGGGAGGGAAATTCACAGCAGAATGTAAGGAGCCCTAGAGAACAGGTTTCACCACTCCACTTTTCTTCCCCCTTGGGTGAAGGGATGGTTCACAAAGCACGCATACGGGTTAGAGTGTTCTAGTAGAGTCTCACCCATCACGACAGCAGCATGTACACACAGGCCAGGCATTCTTTTCACTCATGGTGACTTTCATGGTGATTTTTTTTTTTCTCATTTTCCCCATAATTCACCCTTGTGTTGTAGCTGAATTGGAGGCCAGAGCGATTTCAAAGGGAGACTTATAAATCTTTCAGGTGTAAATAACAAACAAACAAATAAACAAATAGATGTGTATGATAGCCTTCAGCAAACAAAAAAGATTAATTTGCTCAGGTCTGACATCTGACTTCAGGTACCGCCAGCTTGATCTAGGATTCAAAAGACATCTCCAGAATCTACCACATGTTCTCTTCCTCAGATTTGGCTCCATTCTAGGATTCTACCTCATGGCCCCCAACAAATCCAAGCTCTTTCCCTTGAGGCTATAGCACTTCTAAGATTCTCTCAATACCAGAAGAATCTTATTCTCATCATTTCAAAATAAAATTCCTGAGATTTACTCTCATTGGATCCTTTTTATCTTTCTAATTGGATCCTTTCAAATCACTTGCTCATCCATAACCAATTAGTATGACTAGGGAGAGGGCTATCTTGATTTGTTCAGACCAATCAGGATCTACTCTTGAAAACACAAGTTTGAAGACCAGCATTCTGGGCAGAAGTTGTTCTCCAAAAGAAATCTGAGATATTATTACCAAGAAGTAAGGGGAAAATAACTGGTAGACCACACGGTGTCTGCTACAGAATTCCAAGGGTCCTTAGGCATAATTATACACATCAACCCCCTCAGCACATCATCTAGTGGAACCCTAGCTTCAATTCAAAAATTTAGATGCGCATCTTGTCTCACTTATTGTTGTTCCTGATTCATTCTGAGGTCAGTTAAATTCCTATATCCCTGATATCAACACTATTCTAGGCTATCTCTATTAAATGCTTATGTAAAGTTTGTAACTAGTAGTGATGAGATACCTTTCCATTTTGTAACCAACACTTTAAATTTTGTTAAAGGCACATGTATCTGGCCTAGAAAGAAATGTTTCAGAAACTCATTTAACATGTGCTCCCTGGACATGACTGCCTCACTGATTAAACGAATACCAGCAGGGAGACAGGTCACTGTACCGAGAACATTTAAATAGTGACTCACAGTCAATCCTCTCACTCTGTCTCCTGACACCGTAAAAATCCCTCAGCCAAAGGAACGAATTGGCATGAGCAAATTACAGGGCTATTTTCCTCTGAATGTTTCATCAACTGCTCATCAAAATTCTAGATCAAATCTAAGGAAGTTCATCTATTTATGGGGATAGCACATGATATCTAAACATGTTTGCTCACCTCTGCCTTTTCACATTTCATTAGAACTCACCAGCTTCAATTCATAAAGGAGATCTCACTTGAGACTAAATTAGTATGAAGCGTACCTTTAAATTACCAACAAATGCCTCCAGGTAAAATATGCATCTGAATCCAATATCAGAGAAGCCACATGTTTCCTACTCAATTTACTAATTGACATATCACACAACTCCTTTAATTCTATTCAGATAAATCTCAAGCCTAACAAGTGTCAGTAGTGCCCAATTACAAGGAAGACAAACTGGTACAGTAGAAAGAAAGTAGACTTTAACATCAGACACCTGAGCCTTCTGAATACTATGTCTATATTTTAAATGCTGGGGTGGGAAAGTTTTTCAACTTCTCTAAATATCATTTTCCCCAACTACAAAATAATGATGACGAAAACATAATTCTTAAAGTGATTGTGAACATTAAATAGGTAATAAAGAAAATAAGTAATAAATAAAACAGACCTAGCTAGTTACTCAATGAAAGTTGGTTCCCTTGCAGTCCCCTCAAATGGGTACCTGCTGTCCTCAACAACAGTGATAAATCATGTTGATAGTATGTACCCTTGATATGATGTAATGAAAATGATACTTTACTTCTGCAGTATTCCTTCCAAAAACATATAACCCAAATTTAATCATGATAAAAATATCAGACATTGAGGGACATTCTTCAAAATGTCTGAACAGTAGCCCTCAAAAGTGGCAAGCTTATCAAAAACAAGGAAAGTCTGGGAAGTTATCACGATCTAGAGGAACCTAAGGAGACATGACCAAGAATGTAATGTGGTATCATGGATGGGATCCCAGAAAATTTTGTAAAAAGGCATTCAGTAAAAGCAAGGAAATATGAATAAAATATGGATTTTAGCTAATAATTATTTATCAATAATAGTTCATGCTTTTTAATGAACGGATCATAATAATGTAAGGTGTTGATAATAAAGAAAATATGGGAAACCTCTATACTATCATCTCAATTTTTCTATAAATCTATAACTGTTTTAAAATAAAAAATGTATATAAAAGATGTATTTAAATAAAACATCTGCAATTTTGAAACAGGGATGTTAAGCAATTCTTCTGAAGTCACCTTCTTTCCCTACCTGTTTATTCCTTCTCCTTTCTCATTCTTTCCCCAAATTTAATTCCTGGTACTATTGCACCTTAGAAGCCGTAAGACTAAGATGTGAGTTTCCTGACACCCATGGAGAAGGATCCATGAAGAAACGGCATGCGCAGTTCACACACAAAAAGCAGGGCATCAATTAGGAAGGATCGATTCCCAGCAAAGCTCTAAATAGTTACTATACCTTGTGCTGGGTACCATGATAGATACTTGACATAGATGACCTTGTTATATTTGTACTCATAGCAACCATATTGATGTAGATATTCATCTAAATTTGCACATGAGGCTTAGTTAATCATAATCCCATGGCTCACAGGAACCATAGTGAAGCTTCATACTTCAAAGGCCTCCACACTCTTAACCACTGCATATACTGCCTCCCAAAGTCACAGGATGATCACCTTGCCTTCAGTGACTCCCACTCCCATTTTTGTACCTCTCTGACTCTAGGTACCCAACAACACCTGATGCCCACCTGAAGCCATCCAGTTATGCCTCCTCTTTTATCCAGAAATAAAAACGAGAGCAAGGAAATGAGGTAAAAGAGAAAGGAGAAAGAAAAAGAGCTAAGATTTATTGAGGAGATATTATACATCAAGACACTTAGTAGGCACTTTACGCACATTCATTAATTAAACCCTCATGATATCCTCATAAGAACATAATTTCCATTTTTAGGCTCATGGTTAGTGATTATACCTCACTGTCATGAGGGAAAAGTTCTTCCACTGTTTTTTGTGGGGTATTTTTTATCACTTTCCAGAATATTCCATGTACACTGCTCAGTCCATCAGTACCTGCTTCCCTAGGCTTTCTCATCTCCTACTTCATCTTGCCCTAATCTCTCCAACATCTATACTATACTCAGAGAATGTGTCAATGGAGTTTTTGTTCCTCTATTTTTGTTTTTTGTTCCCTCTGCTCTTCTCCTGGTCTTTGTCCAGCTAATTCTTCCTCAATATTGGATCTTCACTTACATGTCACTTTGGCAGAGAGGCCTTTCCCAACATCCCAGGATAACTGAGGCCACCTTATTACTCCTATGTAGAGCAGTTTGTTTTCTTTATCTGGAGCTAACACACAAAGTGTAGCTATGTATGTGTTGATGAACTTATATATTTAATCTCTGTCCCCCATCTGGACTGCAAACTCCATGAAGAAAGAGACTATGCCTATTTTTTTCCATATGTGCCTAGCACAGTGCCTAGCACACAGTATGGCTCAATAAATATTTATTGAATAAAGTTTCTAAATTAGTAAATGGATATAAGACTAAAGGAAATTTTTCTCCTTTCTGAAATCTACCTTCATTTTGTTCAAGGTATACATCACTCTGTGCCTTATATTAAAGTGATTTATGCACATGTGTTATTTTCTTAACCAAACTTTAAGCTCTAAAGAGGAAAAGCTCTAGAATTTGTCTATGTATCCTCTATCTCACATACACACACTACAAAGAAAATACTATGTGGTAGGTGCCAAATAATGTCTTAAATAAATGAGGGGAAAAAAATGTTTCAAGTTAAGTGGAGAAAAGCTGACTATGGTTTCACATGTTTCTTTTCCCAAGAATATTTTAACTTTAAAAGAGAATTACTGAAGAGCTATGCCTGAAACCCACAAAAATGGCTCTTAATGATGGTATTAGAGTCATTAATAAAGAGAGCTAATGGGGTTTTACAGAGTTCAGAGACCGTATTTCACTTTTTTCCAATACCAAACCATGGACAGGCTCCTCCTATTGGCCTGAACATGAACTTGGCTCTGTTTGCAGAAACTGAAAATTACTATAAAAGGGTTTTTCACAACCTCCCACTTCCCTATTCTTCACTTCAGAATGTGATGATGCCAATAAATCCCACCATCTGTCCCCAGAGGGTAAGTGTCCCGATCATCATCTCTCAGCTGTCACTAGCAACTTCCTGGTTGAGTCATGACCCTGTCCCCTGTTCCATCTTGATGATGAAATCCTCATCTGATGTCCCTCCAGCAAGATTCAGAAGCATTTCCTATATCAAATAAACATGTATCTGATCATTTTAAATTAATTTCCAAGAAAAAAATGCAGGATTTAATTTAAAATGTAAGAGCATGTTTAGCTTGAATTCCTCTACAATCAGAGAATGAGCTCATTCACTCTGAATAGCACACTGGGAGACAGTCGAGTTGGTAAGTAACATCAGCCTGTCGTCAAGAGATACATGTGTTCAATTATGTGTTCAATTATCAGCGATGCCTTGCCCTCAGTAGAGCGTAAACTGAAGGTTGACCAATCTCTTCTCAGAGATCTGGTAGTTCCGTGACCAAAAGTGAGTTCTGCCCAACACAGTATGCAATGTCGTGCTCTCTCCTTGGTGCTATGGGAAGGCAGTCCTGTGTTAAATCATGGACCGTAGATAATCAATTCACAGGCATGCACTGAGCACCTTGATTGGTGATTTCTCACTGTGCGAGAGGGGCCCAGGATTGGCACTTACCTCTCTCTGACTCCCTGGTGAGGGTCTCAGGCCTGCTCTGCCCGTACACGCGGGTATGTGTGCTGAGGGTGGAAGGATGGTGTATGGAGGAAGAATTACACAGAAGCATGGGGCCGAGTGGGGACAGAGGGGACCTCTGACTTTCTTGAGATAGGTTGTTACCTTCTTCACTCAGCAGCAGGAAATAGCTTTAAGAAGAAAAGTAGAGAGAGAGGCTCTTCAGCACTTGAAGTATATTTATTCCACCAAAAAGCACCCCCTGAGCCTACACCGTTAGCCCAGAGGTACTGAAGAGGCTGCACGTCAAAGTGAAAATGCAAAACAATTCACCGTCTCCAACAAAAACCCTGCCCCTTTCATGGTATTTTATGCTGTATGCTTATAAATATAAATATTAATTTATAACACAAAATAGTAACTTCCACATGTGGATGTTTAGAGGGAATGTTACAATGAACATTTGTCATTTTTTGGATGGCTAGTATAGAAAAAGTTTTTCCTATTTGAGGGGAATCTCAAAGAGGTGGAATTCTAGCGCTTACTCCCTAAAAAAAAAAACAAAACAAAAAACAAAAAACAAACACCGTGTTTCCCAGCTCTCTGGCAGCTGCAGCTTATGCATCTGACATAGCATCAGCCAACAGACATTCCAAATGAGAATTTGAGCCTCTGAACCTTGAAAGAGTAATACAAAATAATTCAGAGAAAATTGGGACCTCAATAAAATCCTAGCAAATAGAATCCACAATATATAAGAGGAATTGTACACCATAACCAAATAGTTTGACACATGAAAATCAATCAATGTAATACACCAAAATCAATAAAGGACAAAAGCCATATGATCATCTCAACAGATGGAGGAAGAAAAAACAAAACAAACAAAAACAAACTAAACATTTCACAAAATCCAGTACCTTTTTATGATTAAAAAAAAAACACTCAACAAACTAGGAATAGAAGGAAACTGTCTCAAGCTGACAAATGGCATCTATGGAAAAACTAAGCTACTATAATAATTAATTGTGAAAGACTTAATGCCTTTCCCCTAAGAACAGGAACAAGATGAATATGTCCACTCTTGCCACTTCTATTTAATGTTGTATTGGGGGTTCTAGCCAGGATAGCTAAGAAAGAAAAAGGGGGGGAAAAGGGAACCAGATTGGAAAGGAACAAATAAAACTATCTCCATTTCCAGATAACATGCATATAGAAACTCCTAAGAAATCTACTAAAAATACAAATGAACTAATAAATGCATTCAGCAACTCTGCAAGGTACAAACAGGATCAATATACAAAAACCAAGTGAGTTTCTATATACTAGCAATAAACAATCTGAAAATTAAATTAAGGAAACAATTCATTTAAGATAGCATCATAAAACTAAAATACTTCAGAGCACATGTAACAGAAGAAGTACAAAACATACACTTTAAAAACTACAGAAACATTGTTAAAAGCAATTAAAGAAAGAATTAGTGTTTACTCACAGCAGCTGGGGTGAAGTTGAGAGTCAAGAGCAGAGTGTCAAAGGATGAGGATGCTGGTGACAATAGGGACTGATGTCCTGGAGACCAGTGTCCAGTGGCCTCTCAATAAATTCCATTTAGTTAGAGCTGGTTTCTTTCTTTCTTTTTTTTTTTTTTTTTGTGACCAGGAACACTCACTGGTGTGGGTATTATTGCTGCTTGGTTTTTGTCCTCTTCTAATGATTTGCTTAGGAAAGGAGAAGTCCTTGTAATCCTTAGAATATACTTTTTTACCACTTTCTAAGTGCCATTGCTTTCTCAAGGTTTAGCTCATTTCTATAATAACCTTATAATCTTACAACTTAATAATAATAATAACCATATAAACTATATATATTATTAATCCTGTTTTTACATGTGAGAAAGCTGGGTAAAATAGGTTAAACGTTTGTCTAAGAAAAGGTGGAGTATGGATGGAAATACAAATCTGCTAAGCATAGATCCCAGGCAGTTTCTACTATACTAGGTTTCTTCCTCAATCTTGTGTCCTCAAAGTACAGAAAGCATGTTAGCTTGCCTCTCCTTAAGGAAGACGTCACTGAGGTCAAGCAGACCCCACACTAAACAGTAGAAAAGCTCAATGGTGGAGTAGTTACATGAATTACTTATATCCTGTTAATAGAATAGGCAGCAGTCGTTAACAGTTAGATTTTCCAAAAGTATTTAATGGCATGACAAAGTAACATGATATTAATTGGAAATTTTAGAATAAACACTGTCAGAAAAAAATCTAATTGTGTTATGTACAAACAGGTACGTGCTTCTTTGTATGTTTGTCTTATATGTGTGCGTACATGTGTGCCAGAAGACATACATAAATACTATGTAAAGTGCTAGCCATTAATAACAGAAAGATAAGGAAAAGAATATAAATTTCGAGAATTAGAGGTAGCAGGAAATAGCTGATTATAAAGAAAACAAATTTAACTAGTCTTGGACCAGGAAGGAAAAGACTGGGCCCACAGCCATCCTACCATGCTGTACTTACAAAAGCAACTATCTCATGCTCAAATCCGTGAGAGAAAACTACACCTTTTCTTCCTTTGGTCGGTGTCACAGATACCGACCCTTTCTGAATTGCTTGGGGCTGTCACAGCTTTCCCAGGGCTGAGTCCTCCCATGTCTTTTTGAATGCTGACCTCTCCTGGCCACTTCTGCTACTGCAACTGCGAGTCTTCCAACATCGGCACACTTCATATCAAGGCAGCAGTCAACCTGTTCTCTTCACTGTCACAGATGAGCTGAAATGACCTGAGGTGCCTGAGAGGCTACCACTATTGGGGACCCACTGCCAGTAACCCCAAATCCCTTGGATGTCAGTCTTTCCATATGCAAATCCAAGTTCACAACGGTAGGAGTTCTCGCGAGTTCTCTCAAGAGTTCTCTCACCACCCAGCCCTGGGCACTGAAGATTGCTCTGTTGTGCGCACTTTTAGACTCAAGTCAATGAGTCTTTTCTCACTCTCATCTATGTTTCCTGGTTTCACACCTTCCTGCTTACACCTGTGTCCTCCCTCCGCCTAACTGAACAGTAAGACTCAATGAATAATTGTGAGTCTCCATGTTAGACAATAAAACAACTGAATTCGGCAGCAACACCAATTATGAGAGAAGGAAGCCTGGGCTCTCGGGGCACTGAAATTGCATCAGTCACTGCAGGGACCTTTCAGCAGAAGGGGCTCTGTCCTAATATCTGAAAAGAGGCTCCAGAGGTCTCCGGCTGTGGTTAAAAACAGAACCTTCGCTTTGGTCGGTTCTTATGGACCATCACTCCACTACTAAGCAATTTCACGGGTCATAAAATTGTTGTAGCCATTAATGACCAGCCGGCTCTTTTGCCAGACCAGTAAAATCACTTGATAAGGGCATTTGTCAGTCATTCAAGCAATATTTCCTCTTCATGCTGAGAGTAAATCGCTGGCTAGGATAGAATTAGAAAGCAAAGCTTTAATGACGAAGGTTATCCAACTGGTAAAATGCATTTGATGCCATTTATATTATGGTTGTAGACTGATAAACAATTTTAGATGGATTATTTTGGGTGACACAGGATTTCAATAATAGCCTTGGATTTTTCTAAGGGCAGTTTCCTTAAAAAGCATATACACAAATTTGAGTGTTTCTGAGCATATTGGCGGTCAGTGTTTCTTCAGTTAAATTATTATATAGCTCATGAAATTATATACATTTGATACACTGGCCCCAGGAATAAGAAAGAGGGGAAGAGAGAAGTAGAGAAGAACCAAGCAATTACCACAATGAAGCAAGAGTGGGGGCTCTTTGAGCAAAAGGCTCTGAAACATTGCATTGCTAGTCTGCAGAGCCACATTTGGTAGTAATGGCCTTGATCATAGTTTTCATTTTCAGCGAATCTTTGTATCCTGCCTACAGCACGTCTGCTTTCAATTTAAGTCTCGTTTATTTCAGGCCTTGGGCTTGTGGAGTGCTGCTAATAACGTGGTCAGATAATCTGAACAATCTGTCTTTGTTTTCCTGGGGTGCAATTTCTTTGCCTCTGCAAGGAGTCCAAGAACTTCAGTTCATTAGAACAGCTTATTTCGCAAAAACATGAGATGGAGATAAATATAATTATAATCAAACAGGGAGTATTTAAGAACCTGAACTTGCTCTTGACATGTGAAGGATACAACAGAAGTATATATTAGTTAGAATGCTGTGGGAGCAAGGAACAGAATATGCAGTGAAACCAGTTTAATTGATAAGAATAAGAATTATTCTACCCCATAGCAGAAGTCCTGGAGCTAAGGCAGTGTAGGACGTAAGGTCTGTGTAGTTGCTCAACTCAAGAATCAGAGACCCATGTTCCTGACCACTTTCTACTCTGCCATCCTTAGATTACTGGCTCTCATTTTTGGCTTTTCTCCTTGCTATGGCAAGATAGCCATCATACCTCCCAGCAACCACAGGAAGGCAAAGCAGAAAACGGGATTTTATTTTCCTGCTTTTTTTTTTAATCAGGGGGTTAAATATTTCTCAGAAATCACAGAGCTGATTTCCATTCAGACCTCATTGGCTGAAATTGTATCCACTGCCCAAATCCTAGCTGCCAGAGATGTAGCAGAGAGAGTATTTAGGCATTTTCAACCTGTACAGCAGGATGAGGATTCTGCTGGCAAGGAAACACAAAGGAGTTTGTAGGGTGTAGAAAGCTGCTGGATGAGCAGTCAACACAATCCACCATACAGCCATAAAGCTGGATAAGATAATTTTACTCTCAAAGAGCTTACAATTGACTGCTACTAATAACATAATTTTGTATGCTGATTGACCCTTCACAAAGCACTTTCAAATAAATTATCTCACTTATCTTCACATTACCTAGCAAAGTAAATTAAATTACACTTTCCATATTTTCAATGAAGAAAGTGAATCTCAGTATGGAAAAAGACTAGTCATATAACACATATTAAGCCTCCTTCAACTTTGCAAATGTAGTAGTATACAGACTTAGAAATCATGGACATCAATTAGAACTGGAATGGATACGCTAAAACTAGAGACTGAGCCAGGGAAACCAGGCGCTGCACAGTCAGATCACTACCAAAGATTAGCTCATGGTCTGGGAGAAGAGGAAATTAGCAAACAAGAAAAATTAGCACCCAATAAATGTAAAAATTCTAAGACAGGGGCCACAAATGCAAGATCAGCCAAGAAGTTTAATTCCACAGTATTTACTGGGCATCTACTCTCTGTGCAAATTTTAGACTGTGGAGAAAATCAATGTGAATTAGACTTAGTCCCTACACGTAAGAGCAGAGTCTGATACAATACAAATTAGTAAATGCTCCAATAGCATATGAAGCTCAATATTCCAGCTCAATATTCCATGAGTGGAATAGGGAAAGATGGAAGAATATTGGCATGTTTTAGAGAGGAAGCAGCATCTTTGTGTAACATTGAAGAAATGATAGAGATCAGAACATGTATTATAGGTAGACACAACACTTATTAGCACAGAAATAATAGGAACTAGAGCATTTGGAAGAATAGAAAAGGGAACCTAAGAGAACAGGCAGACTAGACAGGTAGAAACTGATGAGTGAGAGAGGTTGGGGAATGGCATCTTGTGTGTGCCACCATAAACATCAGTTAATATTCTTGAAAATAAGTGACCCAGACACACAGTCAAGCCCTCTGGCTGAGGGAGGCAATTCCATGGAACAAAATTTCAGGAACTAAAGAGACAGCCAAACAGGGAGTGGGGTATTTAACTATCCCTAACTCTGAGGTCCTGGGAGCTGATGCTGAGGAGTTGGATTCTGCTGGATGGCATTCAACTCTGCCCTAGAGAATTCTGTCAATCCACTTAGATAGTGACTCTCTCCCCTTGCATTTACTCTCTGAATAATGCCTCTGACTTTAGAGTTTGGGTCTCCCTTATGAAATAAAGTCTCTAACACAAGCTCAAAATATCATGAGTAAATCATCTTGATGTTTTGGGAAATCCTGGACCAAATATCAGGAATGCTAGACTCCCTTATTTTTGTCAGTCTTGTTGTTTTACTGATTCTTTCCATAAGGCAGAGAATAAAAGTTGCAGAACTCCAAAAGACAAATATCAGATCAAAGTGTGTTTCCAAAACAATTCCTTTTTATTTCCAACTCAAGGTATTATGAAAGAATAATCATATTTGGCTTGCACTGGTTTTCTGGTTTTTCAGTCCTCCATAAGTGAAGTATCTTGTACTTCCAAGGTCTGGGCAGTAAAGACCCTACCTATCCCAGGAGAGGTGGGCACAGATAAAGCCATCTGAAAGAAAGCTCCAAGGAGATGACCTGGCCACGGCTCACCTGAGGCAAGACCATCTCACCCCCTCTCCTATGACCAAGATGAATGACGACGCTGGCATGCTATTACCACTTTTCCTTTCAAATTTAAAGCACTGAGTGGAGGCTTCTATTATTTAGTAGAAGAATGAATATTTATGCTGAAAAGCATTGAACTAACAATTCCAATCCCGAAACTCAATTTGAAATAAACATTAAGATTGGTGCTCATATTGAAACAACCCAAATGCTCATCCATTGAAGAGTTGTTACATAACCATAGTTCTGAAACGCCATGGACAATGAACAAGAATGGGGTAGATCCACACATGCTGACATAAGACATAATACATTTTTATAAAAAGCAATTCACAAAACCGTAATACAGAATTGTCCCACTTATAAAACATAAAAACATATATAAGTGGTACACATATAACATTTTATAGTGAGCACATCTAGAGACTGGAATGAAGTAGGATTTTCACATTTTCTCTACACATTTCCATATTGTTTGCATTTTATGGTGTATAATCACCTGTCTCCTGTGTGACTTCAGAAAGGTTCTGTGTCTGTACATAAGTGGTCTTGTCTTATTCTACCTTGCCAGCTGAGGGTCTCAGATAGCTGAGGGGCTAATCATTATTTCACCACAACTGGGATGTGAAACTTTCAGGAAGTTACTTTGCCTTTCTAAGTGTCAGTTTTCTTATCTGTTAGGAAAGGGGAAAGGATCAACTAAGAGTAAATGTCACATACCTTGGTAAAGTTGAATTCAAGGGAGCTGTGCTTATTCATTTCAGCTCTGTTGCTCCATTTGACCTTGTAGTACCCAATCCACAGCTCCCTGAATAAACAACTGGACTTTCTTTTCTTCTAAGGATATTCAGAGTATCGTGGGCTTTCTTCACTGTGTTTTAGTCAGTTCCTTATATCTTCTGGACTATACTCCCGTTGGAGGAAGTCATTGAGAAGACATGACCACCAGTTGACCCATAAAATGGGCCCGGGCAATCAGAGGCTCCTTCCCCACTCTCTTGTCCTTAGAATGTACATTTTCACCCACTATTTCTATACTAGGAATCACTTCAAGGATGAAGCCTTGAGAAAATCATGTGTTACTGAGACCATCTGGACTGTGTATGTGACTGAATCCCATTAAGGATTCTCTATAAACTCTTAAGATTTTGATGGCAGATAGTAGAAATCTACTAGTCTTGCTCAGGATAAGATAAGTCTGGGATACCCCATGATAAACGTGGGAACTCCCAAAGTTGCTAACAAACATCCACCTTCTCCTAATTCCTGATGGACAAGAGGAGTCAATTCCATTTTGGCAACTGAATCAGTGACAAATGCTTTTTTTTTTTTTTGCCTCTAAATGGACAATAATTTTTAGTTTTGGATGAGAGGCTTTCGGTACAAGGGTCATCTAGAGCAGGGAACAAGAGAACACAGTAGGTGAGGGAGGACAGTCTCTATATACTTGGGGCAAATGGGAGACAAATCTCAATTGAATCAATACAGCAAAACTAGCTAAGAGGCAAGTGTCTCTGGTTCCCGCCGAAATAGCTGGCTGAGTCCTGAATGGTTCTGCAGGGAGGAGGAGGAGGATGGGAGTGACATGGAGAACAGAGCGACAGTCTGCGGAAATGGAGTGAACTTTGGTGTTGCCACTGGTTTCAAGGCTTGATTCCACCACTCAGCTGAAAAGCCCTTTAAGCACCCTGGGCCCCATTTCTCATCTGTAATTGAGGATCCCAACACATGCTTCTCAGAATGAAATGTCAAGTGGCCCGCAGGACAAGTGCCATTTCTTCCACCTCTGCTCCAGTTCTTCCTCCCGGGGTGTCCTCCATGTCTGTTCTTTCTGATCAAGGGCTTCATCTTTACAGGATACCACAGGCTTTTATTCAGCTGTCTTCTCCCTCCACACGAGATGTTCATTGTTAAGGAGAGTTTATTCTCTTACAACAGAACTATTTTTCTATTTCCCTGATCATTTGATGTGAACACCAACCAATCAGCATAGATATCGGTCACTATGCCATAGTCTTAATCCCCAAAGAGTATGAGTTGAGAAAGCCACATTCCATGGTCTTAGGTAGGCCCCTTGGAGGACTGAATGAGCTGGTCAGAAGAGTCCTTGGCCTCCATTTCATTAGGTATGTTGTTCTTGATGATCTTTAATTCCTCCTATTTAGATCAAGGGCTTACCATAACCTGGCTTTCACATCCTTAATAACCATATAAATCAACACTGTCAGGATTTAGTTTCTATCCAAAAATTTACCTAAAATATATGTATTAAGCTCTCATTCTTCTTTATCTTTCTAGTTTTTTTTTTCCTTAAATCTGTACCACTAGGAAACTCTGAATGAATTTGCTCTAAGCCGATCCTTATAGAAGTCACGCAACTAGAAATGTAGAAAGGCACTAGAAAATGGCAGAGAAGTTCATGGAAAGTACAGAAAGATTTTCTGTAAGCTAATGTAAGGTGAAACTAAGAGTTTCCCTTAACCTCAGTATTCTTAATAAAATTAGCTTGACCCACTGTTACAAAGGAACTTCTAGTTTTAAACAGTTGGGATGTGCTTAGTTGAATAAAGTCTCAATAATTTTTTTTTTCCAATTTAAAATTCTTATGAGATACATCCCATTCAATGGAACTCTCATAAGAGAGGTCAAAACAGAAATAATTTTTAAAAAACCATACACACGACTGAACAAAAAGGCATGCACTGACATTGTCTATTGGGTGAGGTCATGGAAAGGATGTGACTGCCAATTGACTTGAGAGCAGGACCTGGGCAATCTGAGGCTCCTCACCCCTGCCCTGTCCTTGGAATGCCTGCCTTTCCCATAGCTGGAGCCATTTCAAGGACATAGCCTTGAGATTAAGATGTTGTTGAGACCGTCTGGACTAATTTCGTGACTAAACCCAGTTAAGACCTCTATATAAAGTTTTCAGATTCTGGCAGGCAGGTATGGAGAACAACCCATCTTGCAGCTACCCAAAACAAGCCTCATAAGTAAGTTCCCTTGCTTATTAAAACTACCACCTACCAATCTGAAGTGGTCTGCCTCTTCTTCAGTCTCTCCCTGCCCTCCAAGTATAGGGGCCAATTTCATGTTTCATCCGGGAAGCTCCTGAGATTACAAACCAACACTATCTGACCTTCAAGTAAATAGAGCAAATCCAGATTTGTGGTCATATGAACTATGCCATGCACGTGGCATTTCAAAATATATTTCAGGGACCAGTCCTCCATGTGTCATTCAGTGTCTCATACAACAATGATAGCTTATTGCATATAAAGGTGAAAATTGTTGCTGCAATGTGCACAGTTGATAGAGAATAGAAGCAGCCCCCTCAGCAGCTAATAAAAGGCCATCTGGAAATAGTCTTCAACACTGATGTTACATTTCATTTTTTTTAATGCACTAGAGATTGCATGGAAAATTAGGTTTTGTGAAAGCTAGCAAAGTGGCATGTCTGTTGCCTTTCCTTGGGACTTTGTCATTTATATTTATGATATTGTTTCTAAACTGACAAGGTGACTCAAGTCAAATCCATTTACAGAACTTACTTTGGATGTGCTGCTGAAGATTTCTATACATCACAAATCCACACCTTGGAAACAGACTAAATATCATACCTTATGTACTAGTGTCCTCTGATATTTGTAGTAGTTAAGGTAAAATAAAAAATCTGATTTTTTTTCGTTCCAGTCTTAACTGAGTGAAAAATTTGTCCATTGTCTTATTGGATAAACCATACATTTGTTTTCTTTCTCTCTAAGGGAAATAAAACTAACATTCTTCAGTGTTTACTCTGTCTGAGACACACATTCATATAAAAAACACTCAAGAAGGGCGCCTGGGTGGCTCAGTTGGTTAAGCGACTGCCTTCGGCTCAGGTCATGATCCTGGAGTCCCAGGATCGAGTCCCGCATCGGGCTCCCTGCTCTGCAGGGAGTCTGCTCCTCCCTCTGACCCTCCCCCCTCTCATGTGCTCTCTCTCTCATTCTCTCTCTCTCAAATAAATAAATAAAATCTTTAAAAAAAAAAAAAAAAACACTCAAGAAGAGTATTAAAGTACTAAGAAAACTGAGGCTCATTAGGACAAGTAGATAACTTGCCCAGAATCCAACAGGTGGAAGAGGCTGAACTAGAACCTAGGTCAGTCTAATGCCCAAGTCCATGCTTTTTCCATACCTCCATACAATTCACTGAGATTGAGCTGAGCTACTACATCCTGCAAACACAACCATAAAAGCCTACAGAGGAAGCTTGATCGATGGGACAGAAAGCAAAAAAGGAAAATATATTCATATTGGAATCAAAATCTTAGGAAGCATTATACCCATCAATACCCACAATTAGGTTAGTTCCACAACACCTGCACTTCTTCACCACCATCTAGTGGAACTTCAACAGACACAAGAAGTGAAAATGTTTTCTTTTAGCCCTGTGCATGCACACATGCGCACACACACACAAATATACACATATGCACCTGTTAAAAATACTCAAATTATTTAATGAAATAAAGAACTTGACAGAGGAGGGGCATCTGGGTGGCTCAGTCATTAAGCGTCTGCCTTCGGCTCAGGTCGTGATCCCAGGGTCCTGGGATCGAGCCCCACATCGGGCTCCCTGCTCAGCCGGGAGTCTGCTTCTCCCTCTCCCACTCCCCCTGCTTGTGTTCCCTCTCTCACTGTGTCTCTCTCTATCAAATAAATAAAATCTTAAAAAAAAAAAAAGAACTTGACAGTGGAAATGTATCCATATAGAGAAAGGGTACATGCAGCTGTGTCTCTCTCTGTCAAATAAATAAAATCTTTAAAAAAAAAAAAAAAAGATAGTAGGAAGGGAAAAATGAAGGGGGGGAAATCGGAGGGGGAGACGAACCATGAGAGACTATGGACTCTGAGGAACAAACTGAGGGTTCTAGAGGGGAGGGGGGTGGGAGGATGGATTAGCCTGGTGATGGGTATTGAAGAGGGCACGTTCTGCATGGAGCACTGGGTATTATACACAAACAATGAATCATGGAACACTACATCAAAAACAAATGATGTAAGGTATGGTGATTGACATAACATAATAAAAAAAAAAAGAACTTGACAGAGGAAATGTATCCATATAGAGAAAAGGTACATGCAGCATTCCTTAGCACACTATTTTCTTTCCACTCTTGGTTCCCTATGGAGTGCAGAGTTCCTGTTAACATTCTCTTCAGAAACTGTTCTATCATACACGTGTTGGACTCTCCTGGTTCTTCAACTAAACTTGGTCTCCATAAAGCCATACTTTCATTGGAAATAAGGGTGGGTGGTAGGGTAGATGAGAGCATAAGCTGTGCACAGGTGACTAAAAATATACCTTGGCTGCAAATTTCCCGTTGTGCAGAAAATCCACTGCAAGAATATACTTCAATCTGCCCTTTTTCTCTGCCCCTCCCCCTTCTATTACTCACACAAATACCCTTTTTACTCCTTTAGCTCCTTTATATTCTCTTCCAGATCAAAATGCATGTGTGTAAAAAGATCTGATATGGATTGTCAATAACTCTTCCAGAGTTATTTGCAGTTTACTCTCAGTCCTAACTGGAATTAAAGATGCAGTCTACTGTTAAAGGAATTTCTAGCACAAGCATGCAGGAAAGTGTATTTTGGGGCAACATCTTTGGAATCATAGTAGTTATTTCTTCTCTTGCTCTACAAATTTATTGTCCAAATGGATAGCAACTTTGAACACAGAAATTTTGAATGTGTAAAATGACATCTTTTATCAAGTAAATCATGGTAATCCAAATTAGCCACATCCTCAGGAAAAATATCTTACTGAAAAATTTTTACTCAAGTGAAGAGTGATTCATACTCACAAATTCGCTAAAGAACACTTTTTAAAGAACCCTTAGCTGAGTTCTTAGCAAATGTAAGTCTAGAATTATCTCAAATGTCTTCTATAATAAGCATTTTGGAGGGCAAAAAGGATACTTGGAATCCTGAGACCAAAAAAAAAAAAAGAAAGAAATCTTTTCTATTCTTTGCCTTGTAACCAAAATAAATATTCTAGTCAAAAAGCCTGGGTTTTGGGGGCAGGGGAACTGTCTTTCTGTTTGGGCAAGCCAAGTAAGAAGTGATTAACTCCTCTCACCTAAAAAGGCAGGGAACACAGCTTGTCTTCCTTTTTTGGCCTCTGAACCATTTTATTTAAATGATGCTGCCAACATACTTATATATAACAGCACATATCTGAAAGTTTCTCCCCCAAGCTATGGAATGATTTGCCAGTGATGCCAGATTGCTTTGTGACACATATTTACTACAACGACCCTGGGTTTGAGTGTAAGGTTTACAAAGAGGATTGAAACTAAGAGGTCTATTGTGAGCTAAACTGCATTTTTAGTGAGAAATCAGTAAGGATTCCAAAACAAGAGGTATCTCCCTAATCACCGGCCGCCTTGGCCAATCGTAGGCAAAAAGGGAAATGCAAAATGTCTCCTCGCCTCCTATCTCATTGGCATTTGAAAAAGCTATTATCTATCACAAAGGCCTTAGTTATAAAAAAGGATGTGAGAGAAAAAAATTCATATAGCTAGGATAAAAAGAAAAAAATATATAAAATTGTGTGGCTGCTTCAATAATACACAAATTTATCTTCTACTGAAATCAGTGAGCTACCTGGAGGAAATCAATTTTTTAAAAAGATTTCACGGTAAGATGTTAATAAATGATAAGATCCATATCCTTTTTTCAACCTTATCATGAATTGCATGCTTCACCCACATTGACTGTCCCATTTCCCTGAATAAGCTCTGTTTCCACCTACCTGTTTTACATACTCACACTTCTGCCCACTTAACCTCTCTCATTGTTTTAGGCTCCAGGTGTAGTCTCCTCTTCGAAGCTTTCATTTCCGCCACAGGAGAAAATTGGCAACTTCTTTAGTGTTCTCACAGCACTACATGGAGACCTCCTTTACAACACACAGTCACAATCTCCTTAGGAGCTCATCTGCTGCAAACTGGCTACCAGCCCCTTGAGAATAAGAAGCATGTCAAATGCATATATTATTTTTATTTCCAAGGGCTAGAAGTGACGCTAGCATAAAGTGTAAAAATAATAATTACTATAGAAAACATTTATTGGTCTTTGTCTGCCGCATAGTTCAAAGCAGGTTCCGTGCATTATCTCATTTAATCCTTAAAACAAACATTTGACGTGGGCTCCATCATCATCCCTCTTTTAAGAGGGCAAATCGCAGCAGAATCCTTGCAAGACTAGGACGCGGGAGACTACAAAATAAATGGCTCCCCCTGGAGTTCGGCAGTGCATAAGCTGTGCACAATTAGCAATGGCCTCTCAATGTTTTAGAATCAAATGTAAACGTTTAATTTAATATTAGGCTTTTACCAGATGAATTTGTAATTTTAAAAAGTATGTTTAGGGGTCTTGGATGCCTTAAACCGAAGAACATGTTAGAGGCAAGGAGGGTCATCTGCTTAGTGTCCTTTTAAACTTATTGTCTAAATAACCATTTATTCTGACAGAAAATTGTCACTAAATTGTTCTGATGACCATATGGTCTAATAAAATGACAAAACTAAAGGAGACAATAGGACAGACTGTTTGCAGTCAAGTAAAAACAGTCCAGAAAAACCTAAGAATGTCATCACCGTTACTCTATTTTTCTACCCCCTCCCCCAACCCCCATCCCAAGCAAGCTGTAGGCTAAGCTATTCATTCACAGAAAGAATTAAACAGCAAAAATGTTGTTTTGCTATAGACATATGTAATGCTAACTGGCCATATGCAGCACTGCTAAAACACAATGAAATCTCATGTTTTAATTTTCCAAAAGTAATAGCACGTTAGAATTTAACAAATGGTAACCAACCAATGAAAGTACATATTACATAAATTCATGACATTTATCTTAATTATATTTTGCCCATGATCTCAGAACCAAAAGGGTATTAAAAGAATAATCCTGAAAGAAGTTATTAAATTCTGCATTGCTCTTTTTTAAGGGGCTTCAGAGAAATATGTGTTTTGTGTTGTGTGTAAATACTCTTAATAAATCACGCCCTGATCTCATGTTAAGTGGTAAGAGGAGGTCAGTATAACAAGAGGTTTGAATGCAGAGGGAGGAAATAGGCCATGAAGAATTAGTAACTTAAAATGAGTTAATGTGAATTAGAGACGAATTTACTAAATAGAATTCAGTAAGAATCTCATATCTAAGGTCATATTCTAGCTTCAGTGCTAAAGAACAGATCATTTTAGCACAAATGCAGCACAGTTCATGAACAATTATCAACATGTAGTTGTATTGACCACAAATCACAATCACAAAGGATGACATTAGGTGCATCTAAGCAGATTATTAAAGAGTTGTGCTTTTCCTGACAGTGTTTACAGAGCCTATGGGTCTCTAAGATGCGCATCATTTCAAATATTTTTTAAGGAAATAGAATAATCCTGAACTTAGGGAGACACCTACAGGTACAGCAGAAAAAAAATAAAAGGAAGATCAGAGAAACAAAACAATAGCATTATGTTTATTCAAGAAAACCAAAATGATTTTTCTTTGAAAATATTTTAAATGCTGAATTTTTCATAATGTTAGGCACAAATTTTTGCCTAATGACCTAAAGGATGGTTCATAATTCTTCAGAAATGGAGTCGGGATTTGCCTATTGGTAGAAATAACATTAATTGTTACCATCATCAAGATCATTTTTACTGTGTCTACCAGATAGCAATAAGCATATTTACATATTCATCACTTTGATAAGTTTTTTTTTTTCCCGCATTTAAAATAAAAATATACCTGGTAAAATAAACATCTTCTACGTTAGCAGTGTCTTAACATAAATGGTTTTATTAGATCCTTTTTTTTTTTTTGTAAAGGAAAAATTTTGAGTAGTATGAAGTGGATAGGAATTTAAAGATGCTAGTGGAGGGCGGCAGGGACCCATGGCATAACCTTTTCTGTGGGTAGATAGACCTAGAGCTATTTAACAACCCCCTCAGCTCTCCCCTCCGTTGTATGAATCCCCCCTCCCTGAAATGGAAATCAGAGGAATAAATCATCCTGTTTCTTTGGTTTTGTTGCTTTAACTTTTCCACTTTTGAGCAGGTTTTGTTCGGAAAGGAAGCCTCTTCAAAGCTCTCCTCTACTTCCTATACTATGATAATATTTATATAACACTGACATTTCCATTAAGTTGCAGGGAAAGGATTTTGATGTCTTCATGGTACCCTAAACACATCATCCTAAGATGCTTCCAAAGCCAGAAAAACTCTAGTATTGACAGAAGGATCACTGGAAAACAAATCCCGTAATTTTACCCTTTCCTGATTTTGACATTATGCCAGGATATCCAGTCTCAAAATCACTGCCCATCAAAAACGGCCCACGAAAGAACAGCCAAAATAGGTGAGGGGATATAGGAGATTCCACACAGTGAATACCCAAGGATCAAGAGCCTTTTATTTTTTTTTAAAGGTACAAGACAGATTCTGTCCATTCAGTCTCCCAAAATAAGATCTGATCCTCTCCATGTTTGTCATCTCTGAGCAGCACCAGGACAGGTAAGTTTAGATAAGAGAATTTCTCTAATACATTATTCTAACAGTCCTCTCATTGCCAGTCTTGCCCCATTAAAGGGCTCGTTCCACACAGCTGTTGTGCTAAATATAAATCTTATCAGATTATTTCCATAGTGAAAACCCTTTTATGATTCTGTCCTTATCTTCAGGATGAAGTCCAAATCCCTTAACTTGCCTCTATACATAACCTGGCTCCTGCCCACCTTCCCAGTTTTCTGCCTTCCCATTCATTCTTTTTCAACAATTGTAATAATACAATAACAATATTAATAGCATTTATAAAATAAATACTACCTGTCAAGACTGTCCTAAATACTTTTATTGTGGTAAAATACCTGTAACATAAAATTTACCTTATTTACCATTTTTAAGTGTGCAGTTCTGCAGCTCTAAGTTCATTCATACTGTACAACCATCACCACCATCCGTCTCTGGAACTTTTCATCTTCCCCAACTCAAACGCTATAACCACTCAATTCCTTAATGTCCCATTCCCTTTCCCCAGGCCAAGGCAACCACTATTCTACTTTCTGTCTCTATGAATTTTACTATTCTAGGAATCTCATATAAATGAAATCATATTTGTCCTTTTGCGCCTGGCTGATTTCACTTAGCATATTGTCTTCAAGTTTTACCTATGTTGCTGCATGTGTCAGAATTTCCTTCTTTTTTAAGGCTGAATAGTATTCTAAGTATATACCACATTTTATTTATCCATTCATCTTTCAAAGGACACTTGGGTTGCTTCTCTCTTGGCTATTGTGAATAAAGCTGCTATGAACATGGGTGCACAAATATCTGAGACCCCACTTTAGTTCTTTTGGATATAAAACTAGGAGAATTACTGGGCCATTTGGTAACTGTTCAATTTTTTTGAGGAATCCTATCATTCTCCCCTGAAGCAGCAGCCCTGTACATTCCCACCAGCAATGTACAAGGGCTCTGTGATAATTTTAAGTCAGAGGTACCTATGACAGGTAATCAACTTGACTGGCTACAGGATGCCCTGATTGTGTATTATTTCCGGGTGTGTCTGTTAGGGTGCTTCTGGATGAGATTAGCATTTGAATCGGTGGATTTAGTAAAGTAGATTGCCCACTCCAGTGTCTGTGGGCATCATCCTATCTGTTGAGGGTTTGAATGGAACAAAAGGCAGAGGAAAGAGGAATCCATCCCTTTTATCTCCTGCCTCACTAATTGATCTGGGGCATGTCATATCACCTTTTCCCGCCCTTAGGCTGTGATTTACACTATGGGCTCTCTTGATTCTCAGGCCTGTATTCAGACTTGGACTGAGTTATACCACTAGCTTTTCCAGGTATCATAGCCCTTCTACACTCCTAACTTACATCATCATTCTGGAGAAAGCCATATTAACAACCTAACACTTTCATTTTAGGGAATATTCATAAACACCCACTCTCCTGGGTCCTGAGCCAAGCCCAGCAATAAGGAGGTCACATGTTCATGCCCAGGAAGAAAGTAAAGTCAGATTTGAAGAAATATTCTGCCATTTCTTCCTTATTCCAACGTTTAGGTCTGATTAAATATTCTTATTGAAGTGATTCCAGTAGAATTTGGTTGAAGATCACAACCATAATATATTTCTCTATACTCTTCGTACTTTTTCCAAGATAGGTGTAATTATTTTGTTCATATATGGATTTTGTTTTCTGGTGCTCAAGTCAATATAATGCTAAACTGAAGAACTGGGACTAGTCAGATTTTTTTTTAGGTAAAGTTTAATTTTTAAAATAGAAATAGTTTTATAAGAAATACTTCAAATAAATATCATGACTTTTTAAAATAATACCTTTGTCTAGAGTTTCTGATGAAGTATTAAACATGTAAAGTTTTTAAGGGTATATATGTTTTTTAAATTTTTAAAGTAAGACTGTACATATACAATTAGAGCATCACAAAATTCTTATAAGTCAGGTATTTTAATGTAAAGCTTTCAAGAAAGCACATATCAAGTGTTGAATTAAACTGAAGACATGGTTTTACTCTCCGATTGTCACTGAAAGACTATTTTAGAAAAAAGCTAACACAAAAACAGGATGTTACATAGATTGCTGCTTCTTTTCCAAACACTTCTCAATATCATCAAGCACTTGAACGGCAGCCTTTGGAATTCGAGTCCCAGGACCAAATACATTGGAAACTCCAACTTCAAACAGAAATTCATAATCCTGTTGAAAGAATTTGTTTAATTAATAGAAGAGGCAATATTTCTAATTTCAAGGAAATGAAACTAGGACAACAAACAATGTCCCTTATTCTTTGTCACCGATGCCCCCAGCTTTCTCAACTGGTACACCATTCGCATTTGGAGCTGAAAAGAATCCTTCCCGGGATTGCTAATAATAACGACTAGCACCCATTTTCCAAATACCCCAGTGTGTGATGTGTGGTAAGAAGCAGTATGACCTACTGATCAAGAACTTCCAAGCCCAAAACCATATAATTTTCTCTCACCTAAATTATCACTACTTGTCATTATTTGTGTTAAATGTAGTATCACATTGTAGGTTTGAGTTTACGAAGCTATTTCCTCTAAGATATTTTATCTGCAGTTAGTGAACGGTGATACTTTTTCTTTTCTTCTTTTTTTTAAAAATATTTTATTTATTTATTTGACAGAGAGAGACACAGCGAGAGAGGGAACACAAGCAGGGGGAGTGGGAGAGGGAGAAGCAGGCTCCCCACTGAGCAGGGAGCCCGATGTGGGGCTCGATCCCAGGACCCTGGGATCATGACCTGAGCCAAAGGCAGACGCTTAACGACAGGCGCCCCGAATGGTGATACTTTTGGGAGGTGTTTTGTTTTGTTACTTTTTTTTTTATTCAAATATAGTTGACACACAGCGCTACAGGGTTTCAGTTGTACAACACAGCGATTCAAGTTTATACATTATGCTATGTGTACACATTGATGTTGACTGCTACAGTTATATTATGAAGGATACTCATATTAACACACATGTGTGCCATTACAGAAAATAATCTTTAGTCTTTAAACTCACAGGGAAAAAAGTATGGAAAACATCTACAGATGTTCTGAGTAATTCAAATATCCAGAGGGTTAATACAACTTCTGTGAAATATATTTCTTGAAGATGTCAGCTCACTTAGGTAACAGACCTGTATTTTTTGTCAACTCATATTCAATTCCAATATTTTGTGCAGCCTAATTATTTTGGTTCTTAAATTTTAACATCACATCTAAGAGCTTAGATATTATAGACTCTAAAACTACAATACAGATAAAAGTTTCCATAAATAGACAATAAATAAACGCCCTTTATATTCCCATATAGTAAACTATATTTGTGAAAATAGGCAAGTACATTAACAAAAGCAGTTTTGTGTTGACTATATCACCTTAAGTACTGTGTTGTTAGAAAGAATAAATAATATATAGTTTGCCTGCTAGCCCCATATTACTATCAAACTCACAATTTCATACATATATTTTCTGATTTCATAAGTAGTATATAAGTCACTATTTTATATTCTGAGCGGTATGGAGGAAAAAAATTGTAGGCCCAGACATAAGATCACACCTCACTGATTCCTGCTCTAGTGGAGGGGTCACTGTAGCATCTATCGATTATTTTCTTTGAGCAATATCATATACACTTCTTCTATTTTTTCCATTCTCAATATAAAAAGAAAACTTGATATAATTAAAAACTGGATTGGAAGTAGACCAAATTTATATCTTAACTAATTATTTTAACTGATAGGTAAGGTAATATGTGGAAGGTATCCCCCCACCCCATTAATAAATTAACTGACATCATTGATTGTTACCTAGCATTCATTTCTCCTTTTCTAAGATGATCCACATTTTTGTTCAAGAATCCACCTCTTCCCCAATCAGGGGAAATTCAAACTATTGAATTTTCAGGACAGGCTGATTCCATTTATTTCTGAATTAAGATATTTTTGGCTCTAAGAAAACTATACCCCAATCAAATCAGCTTCAATGAGGTTTTACAAAACCATGTAACTGATACAGTTCTGAGTTAGGACAACAGTCATGGATGGAAACACGAAAAGACTGAACAAGGTAGCACTTTTAAACAACAGAAGAAAGTGCTGACTGGTTAACCAAAGGACTCATTTCATTTACCACGACAAAGAGTGCTCACTGTCTGTGGCTAGGGGTTGATATATGCACTGTGTTTACCATTCTTCTCTATTTATTACTTTTATCCTGTTCCTTTTCCATCATTCTTTACTGAATATGAAGAAAGTAGATCTCTATCTAGGTTACTAGTTTGCAAAGAGGTAATTCCCTCATAGAAGCTTTGTAAATTGTTAAATTACACATAATGAATTACAATATAGCTTGAATAGGAAAGAATATTGCCCACTTTTTTAGTAAAATTTACTTAGTAAAATCGCTAGGAAATAATTTAGATCAATATCTACAGCAAATTTATCTTTAGTAAACGTATACAGTAAAGGGGAACTACATATAAACTAATATTACTCAGGATTCTCATCATAGTACTAGAAAAATACAGGAGATGAACAATACCTGTGGTGGTATCACCCCTCCACACATGACAAGAATATCTGGCCGTCCCAGGGAGTTGAGCTCTTTGATGAGCTCAGGAACTAGGGTTTTATGACCAGCAGCGAGCGTGCTCACACCCACAGCATGTACATCTGCATCCACGGCCTGCTGGGCCACTTCACGGGGAGTCTAAGCAGTCAGAAAGTAAGAAACAAATCATCATTTATTCCAAAGAGTATTTTAAAACTGTTATCTACTTGATTGACATTCCAAGGTTTTCCTCATTAAAAATCTTGAAGTGAATATAACTTCATATTTCATCATTCTCAAATCATAAATACCAACTCATCCAACTGATCAATAAACACCAGTGCTGCATTTGCTTCTAGCCCTAGTATTTATCAATTAGATTTAAGTTACACCAAAATATAGTTCCCCCAAAAAACTTTTAGGATAAGGAATATAGGCAAAATATATTCTCTCCTCACATTACAATTTTTGAAAAATACATCTGTTGTCTTATCAACATTTACTGAGTGGTTGCGAAGTATAAGACAACATGTTATAGTATCTATGAAGAAGTAAAAGACAAAATAAAATTCGATGTGAAAAGTGAATCTTAGGTTTTAAAACAGAATGGGAAAGAGCGACACGGGAAAGAGCAAGATGGCACACTAGGAAGCTGAGGACCTCAGTCTCCCATGAAGACACTGAATTGACAGCAACACATGAATCAAAATAACATGAGAACTCTAGAAACCAGTTAAGGGGCTACAGCACCCTGGCAAATACATAAACAAGAGAAGGAATGGTGTCAAGAAGGCTGTTCTTCATTATTAACTGGATTTAACCAGTATGCTATACAGAATCATAAAGGATATTTTCAAGTATTCAATTATGAACTGAGTTACCCAGGATCATATTCATTCTCTGCAATGACTCTGTGACATTTACTTTGATAATCTGCATGTATTTAAATAACTTCATATAAAAGATACCTACAAGTTTCCCATTGTAAATATAATGTAAATTGAGAAATTTGGGGAGGATAAAGTTATCTCAGAAACCACTGAACAATTATAAGCTCAAAAAAATTATTAAAATCTGAAGATTTCCTTAATTTGCAATATTTTAAGGCTCATAATTTCAGTGTGAAAACAAAAGATCCTACGCTCTCAGTAATGAAGCCACATTCAAGAAGATCTCTAAGTAAATCAAACAGCATATTGGTAAAACCTTCAGTCTGTGAAAAATATAACCTATGAAATTAAAACCTTTAAGAAAATGTGCATATTCTTGGTATTAATGCATTAAGAAATTTAATTGATTTATGCATGATTGATCATTCATATCATCCATGTTACCAAAATTTATTAGATTAAAATTCCATTTAAACAATTCAGTTCTATGCTTTATGCTTATATACATTAAACTATATTTTATGTTACCAAATATTGAACATTTTAAAACTTCAAATCTAATTTTACTTAAATCAGACACAGAACTGCAGGAAAGTACCTTCATCCATAGATAAGTGTTTCTTTTCTTTTTTTTAATGACAAAGTATTATGTTAACAAAGTTGGTGGTACTCAATGGCAAATTATATTTTTATAGATAGCATGTAATGGGGAAATGAACTTGCAGCTCTTTGAAAAATTCTTGTAAGTGCCAATGGATGACAACCATTGTTTTTAATTACTTTTATTTTATAAGAAATATTTCCCAAAAGCTAATTACTAAATATCAGGAATGTATTATATTTGGTCATTATTTAAAACAAACAAAGGGGCACCTGGGTGGCTCAGTCGGTTAAGCACTGGACTCTTGATTTCAGCTCAGGTCATGATATCAGGGTCCTGGGGATCAAGCCCCACATGGGGCTCCCCGCTGAGCGGGAAATCTGCTTGTCTCCCTCTCTCTCTGTCCCTCCCTCTTCTCTCTCTCCCCCTCTCTAAAACAAACAAAAAGTAAAGTAAAAGGGTAGTAGAATGTAAGTAAAAAACTAGAATGGGAAAGTATTCAACTCAATGGAAGAATGAAAGCAATCTAAATATATATCTTTATTTAATCTAAAATATATCTGAGGTTCTTAACAAAACCTAGCTTAAATGTATTTATGAATTTGCCTACCAACACAGTTCAAAGATGTTATCTCCACAAGTTCAGGCTAACTCTTCATAATAAAAACTTCTTCTAGATTCTCTACAGTAATATTTAAAAATTCACTGTTGAACACTATATCAAAAACTAATGATGTACTATTATGTTGGCTAAATGAACATAATAAAAAAATTAATTAATTAAAATAAAAATTCAAAAAGGGAAAGTCTTACAGATTCCACAGGGGATGGGCCTCTTCAGGAAGGTTTACTTCTGTGCTGGTAAAAATGCAACAAATACTCTTAAGTCTTCATCTTAGTTGACCCATCCACAGTGTGGAATAACAGTACTTCCTTTTCCCTGAAACTCTCCTTCTTCCTCAGTTTTTATCTCACTTCTTACCCCATTCCCTCCTTTGCTGCCTCCTTCTCTTTTTCTTTTAATGTTCAAGTTCTCATCTTGCGATATACATTCTTGATGGGAAGTTAAATCAGTTTTCACGGTTTTAAGTAATGGAGGCCTCTCTTCTATGCTCCAGACATGCATATCCAACTTACATGGTCATCTTCATCTGAATGTTCCATAAGCTGGTTCTCTTAAGCCTGCCTCCTTATCATAAATAGTCCCTTCTTTAAATTTTCTTCTCAATCTTAGCCGACTTCTGCTAAGACCCTGACACTGCCGTGGGTAAGGCCTGCCTTGTTTCTCACTCAGATTACTGAACATCTTAACTGGATTCCTTGTATCCAGTCACAGCTCCTCTCAATCCACTTCAGAAAGTGATTTTCCTGGAAAGTGAGCTTTCTAAAGTATATATTTGATTGTCACTCTGCCTAAACACCTCTGGGATAATGTTCATACTTCTTAGAATGGCACATATAAGGCTATTCATCGCAATCTACATACCGTCCCAAGCTCTGTATTCTAATCATACTGAACTTCTTAGTCACCGGAAGGCATCATGCCTTCATGACCCTGTACACTGCACCTCTGCTCAAGCCAGCTCTTCTTAGCATGCCCTTCCCTGCCTTGCTCTCTAGGCTTCCAAAAGGCACAGTTCAACCATAAGTTCCTAGAATACTTGGACAAGTTCCTTGTTCAAACTTTAATTACATTAACTATTACTCTGCTGTGATTACTGGTAAGTAAATCTCTTTCTGTTTAGGAGTCTGTAATCTCCCTGAAGACAAAATCATATCTTATTCAACTCAGAACCTAGCATTTGGTAGATGATCAATAAGTATATAGTGGATAAAGCTTGTAATATGAAAGTTATTACAATGTACTCAACCAAATATATTTTGTAGAGAATGACTGTTGTATCACTCTATAGAGAATTTCACCTTCATTTACTTCCAACAAATTATTAGCCTGCTGGATCAAATATTCTGTGATTAAATAAAATACTACTAGAGAATAACAAGAAGAGGATATCTAATTATGATATTCTCTTACTCTGATGCCTGATTTCCCCTTCAAAACACTTTCCACCAATCCAACGTGGGTTATTTTCCAACAAATTATTAGTCAAATCTCAATAAATGATATAAAAAGATTGTTGAAAGTAACCTTCAGTTTCAGATGCCTAATAACAATTTTAGTTACTGATTTTTACAAAATCTGAGAAACAAGTACATTAACATAAATTACACTACTTTCCTATTTCTGTCATAATTAACTGGATTTATATGCATTCAAAAATAAATTGGGGAATTTGTTGAACTCATTTTCTTCTTTTACAACTTGAAAGACATCATCATGGTTTATCATCTTATCATTATTCATTCAAAATATAAGTAATTTATGACATTCTTTTGAAATTCCCCCCAAAATTTTCAGTACCTGAAAAAGAGGACCTATGTCCACATCAAAACCAAGGTCAGCAAATCCTGTAGCGATAACTTTTGCTCCTCTGTCATGTCCATCTTGTCCCATTTTTGCCACAAGAAGACGAGGTCTGCGACCTTCACGTTCCATGAATTTATTAACCCTAAGAACATTTCAAAACACAGCAGTTGTTAAAAAGTAATAATAAAATACAATTTCTATATTAATTGTCCAAAGGTAAGACATAAAAACTGTAATTTATTCACAGCAAATCTTTCAAGTTTATTTAAAAACACCTTTTTACATCTGTTTACTCACATTTTGTGAATATCTCTAATTTAAACTGAGAATTCCATTAAAGCCTGGATCTGCTTACCACCTTCCCCTTAGAGGAAAGTCTGAAAGATGGCACAGCCAATAAGCCCATAACACTTGAGAACACCACAGTGAAGCAAGATGAGGAAATGACAACTTTTCACCTTTGTAAGCCAGTCTCCAGAGTATAATATGCACAAATATTTAAATATAAATTAAAAGGTGCCTTTCAGAGTTATTTATACAAATGTGACTCACTAGTTGCTTTGAACTGTCTGTATCTCACCTACTCATCACAAATGTGAACTCCTCCAAGCTGACTGCAATGTGGTGCCTTCTAATGACATATAATCAAAATATCTGCCAGCTTAAATCAGTAAATTTACACCCCACATTAAAAAGTACTACACTTGTTTTTGTTAAAAGAAAAAAAAGGTCCATTTTGATGACTTTCAACTTGGATGTTTTGATATTTATCTCATATATAACTAGTGACACAAAAAGAGGGAAATTTATTACAAAGGTTGAGAAAAAAAATCATCAGGAAGCTACATTTACACCTAGGAAGTATGATCAATTTATATTAATTTATATTTCCTAATCATGTTTGACAGTGCTATTTATTGTCAGTTCGGAGAGCCTGATTTTAATTTATGCATAGATGGCAACCAAATACTTATTTTCAAACAGGAAATTATTTTATAATTATTTGAGCAATTAAACAATTTGAATAAACTTAGGAAAATATGAAAGTATACTGTAGTAAGGAGACTGAAATATAACTACCTAGGGGATATGAAGCAATATCAATGTTAGTTAAAAAAACATTTGTTTTAAATGAGAAACTCCTAAAGGGAACTATGGTGAAAATTCAAAGTATTATATTAGTAAAACTACAGACTACAGGAAAGTCAATTCAAATATTTTCCAAATGGTATGTGAGAAAACTAAGCCCGCAGTTGATTCACGGGGATTATGTTAACAGAAAAGACATTCTGGTGAAAGAAATCTCACATATTACCTCTTGATAGCATATGATATCTCTTTACTTTCTCCAAATTCCTGGCGATAGGCTCCACTCACCATACGATCATTAGCTTTATGTTCACCAAACACCTTTTTCATAGCATCTGTGATTTCTCCAACTGTACATCTAAAATATTAAAATAATAAAATAGAGGTTCTATTAACATCATTTGAGATAAAAATATTTACTGACTTTAATATTCAATATAATTAGACATACTTTATTACCTAAGTAAGAACTATGCCATCAAAAATCTTACGGTATTGGGGGCACCTGGGTGGCTCAGTCATTAAGCGTCTGCCTGTGGCTCAGGTCACGATCCCGGGGTCCTGGGATTGAGCCCCACATCAGGCTCCCTGCTTGGCGGGAAGCTGCTTCTCCCTCTCCCTCACTTGTGTTCCCTCTCTCACTGTGTCTCTCTCTGTCAAATAAATAAATAAAATCTTAAAAAAAAAAAAAATCTTATAGTATTTGTCTTTCTCTGACTGACTTATTTCGCTTAAATAAGAATTTTTTTTTACTGCATTGATGAAAGCATCTTTCCTCAGAATACTTATGAAAAATGATTCTGGATGCCTTTATACATAGTAAACTTTTTAACATTTGTTAACTAAAAAATAACTGAATGACTTAAAAACT
Organism: Halichoerus grypus; assembly: GCF_964656455.1. NCBI lineage: Eukaryota > Metazoa > Chordata > Mammalia > Carnivora > Phocidae > Halichoerus > Halichoerus grypus. The sequence continues at coordinate 100,238,007 of NC_135720.1, read as the reverse complement.
ATAAGTAGATAAGCATGTGAAGGTTACTGAATAATTCACCACTTAACAATACAAATAGGCAAAGAGAGCAAGATTCCCACTGATACTTTTTTTTTTGAGAGAGAGAGAGAATCTTAAGCAGGCTCCACATCCAGCGTGGAGCCCAAAGCAGGGCCTGATCTCACAGCCCTGACCTGAACTGGAATCAAGAGTTAGACACTTAACTGCCCGACCCACCCAGGGGCCCCTCCTGCTGATACATTTTGATAGAAAGTAAGTCTTTTAGCATATTCCATCCGTTTGTTCACTAATTCATTCAACAATTACTGAGTGCCTAATATGGGCCAAGCATGGTAAGTGCTAGACATATGATGATAAATAAGACGGTGGGGGAAAGTACCTGCTCTTATAGAGCTTATCATTTAGTCAGGGGATACAGACAATACACATGCACACCAATGAATTAATAAGAATCTCATATGATAATAAGCACTACGAACACACTGAAACAGGTGAAATGGGGTCTCTGGGAAAGCTATTCAAAGATATTGAAGATATGAAGATATAACTTTTGAACTAAGACCTAAATGATGAGAAGGAGAAACTCAAGGGAACGTAAGGGGGAAAACTGAAAAAGAAAGTACTAAATGCAAAAGTTTGAGAGGTAGAAAAAGATGCTCTTTGTTCTACAACCAGGAAGGACACTGGGGACACAGCATTTGAAGGAAGCAGAGTCATATCTCACACAATCTTGCAGGCCATGGTAAGATTAGGTTTTAATTTAGAAGGCATGGGAGACCATTAGAGGACTGTAAGCAGAGAAGTTTTCTTATTTCTTTTAAGAAATTAAAACTGGAAAAAAAAACCCAAAAAACAAAAACCCAACCCACATACTATTTACTCTACCCCTTAAGCACTTAAAACAACATGTTTTTAAAAATGTTAATTATATTAAGCAATAAATAACAAAAGCAAAAATAATTCATTTAGTGACATCATGTATTGGGAGAAAATTTTCTGTGGTTTACAGGATCTGTTTGTTGATTTTTTAATACACCTTTAATAGCTCCACATGCTTACAGAATAGTTCCACATGCTTACAGGACAGTGGACCCTAGAGTATCATGAATAAAGCTCTATCTGCTCAAACCCTGGTGATATCCAACTACTGTACATGAATAAAATGTCTTCGGGAAAGCCACCGGTTTGGCTAGCTGGCCACCCAGCTCCACTGTGTCCTGCACTGCACTCTGGCACATGGGTTCCTGGGGTGCTCAGCATGCTACCTTTCATCCAGTGAAGGAAAGGGAAAAGCTTAAGCATGTTTCCTGCTCAGAAAGGTTTCATGATGCCCTTGGTTAAGAACATACGTGAGTTCATTTATAATTCATTACCATCTAGCTGCTAAAATGACCAACCTCTGGCTTTTCTCTGGAGATGGGAAATGAGTACATGTACCTGAACAGTTCTCACTACCTTATTTTGCCAGTAACTGAATTTGACAAAAGCAATCACTTTTGCCCTGTTTGGTTCATCTATTTGTAGAAATGTTTAGATCTACATTAGCTAGTTACTAATGACCGGAAGGTATTTTCCCTCGTAAGATGGACTTTCTCAAATCCTGAGGACTTCATGTTTGGTATATTTTAAATGTTAATGTTTCATTTTTAAATTTTATTTAAGAAGATTAAAGCCTCTTAATATTTATATGTTTAAAAAAACCATGAATGCTGTAAGTGCACAGATATTTAAGAAAAATAAAAACTAACTTCATTTGAGTTTCCAATATTTTTGTTTCAGCTCACATGGTTTATATGATCAACCCTTTATTTAAGTACACGTTGAAAAGCTAAACTGGTCAACTTCTGGTATTTGGAAATCTCCAAACTTAAATACCCTCACCTTGCACGAGCTGCATCCACTGCAAGAGCCAGAATATTCCCATCTCCACTGGCAGCACATTCAGTAAGTGCAGCTAGACACCGTTCAGCCAAATCTTGATCCCTGCTGCATTTGACCTTATGAAAAAGGTCAAGAAAAGGGACAATTTAACATGAATAGAGAATAAAACAGAGATCAGGAAATCAGACACTGATATACATCATATAGAAATTGTTCCATAATCCTAAACTCAAAAACAAAAGGAAAAAAAAAGGAGAGAATAGTATGTATCCTAGGTCTGATACTCATTCAATTTATTCATTCACTCATTCAACAAACATTTAAGGACTTCCTAAAATAATACTGAATTCTGCATAATCCTGATAAATCAGAAACAAGCAAGGTTAACAATAAATAATAGTGGTGACTCTCCCAAGTAGTACATGCTACTTAGGCTTTACTAATGTAACAAGACATTGAAAACAGGTAGATGTTTTACATGCGTAATTTCAAAGGCACACTAAAGAATAATAGTGACAAGGATGAAAAAATAATAATAATAGATTACAACTTCGAGAATAGTTCAGTTATATGTTGTTTTCCTTAGCTAATTAACAATATATTGGTAATAATATGTATGTGTATGATTTTTCTTTAGTTAAAAATAATCCAAAGAGGGGCGCCTGCCTGGGTGGCTCAGTCAGTTAAGCGTCGGACTCTTGATCTCAGCTCAGGTCTTAATCTCTGGGTTGTGAGTTTAAGCCCTGTGTTGGGCTTAAAAAATATAAATAAAAATAATCCAAAAAGAGAGAAAAGAGATAATGAGAAATACTTCAACAGAGACAAAAAGACAATAAAAAGCATGGTCAAAAACTTTTCCCCTCAAGTCCTAGCTCTACTCTGCTCTGCCAACAACCTGCCTAAACAAAGTTATCTAAAATCCAATTTTTTACAAGTTTACACCACCTATAAAAAAGTCTAAAATATGATACTGCTTAAGATGCTACTAATATATAATATCTATAAGCAGAAGTGGACCAGAAATCCTATACTAAGGGCAAGGAAAAACCCAATTCCATCATCACTAGTGAATTTCTCTCTTGCCTGAAATAAAGTTTAACATCATTTATGGCAAATGGAACCCCTCAAGCTGTGAGGGTGCAGAGTTAATAAAAGCCTAAAGTATAAGAAAGAAGAAAAGTTTTCCAAATATAATAAATGTGGAGACTTTTGTGATGACTGAAAATAAAATGCTACATCCTAAATAGTACCTTTTTAAAAAATGACAAAAATGTGAGAGAGGAGTCATTATCTCCTGATTGAGGGTGAAAATAGAAATAATGTCATTAAACGTCTGCCATTTAAAAAAATGGAAGAGGATAGTTGTGCATTCAGTCTAAGTGAACAAACTCTATTAGATTCCTAAAGAACATCTAAACTGAGGAGGGAAAAAAGATCTTAAATTATCACAGGGAAAGTAAACTGAGGAAAACCATTAAAGATCACTGAAGAATGTCAAGTTTCTTGCCTTAGAAATAACAGTAATTATAAAAGCCAGAGATTAAGAGACCACGGTAGCGTCATACAATAGAAATATATAAGTTACAACTATAAGAATATGTTTTATCTATCTTGGTATCTCATATACATTGATTCATCTTGGCAAGAAATTGGAAATCAAGTTAGGATAGTACTCTAGTTTCAATCAAAATAATTATCTTTCATTTATAAACTATCTTACTAAAGCACCATTAAGATATATTTGACTTAAAAAAAAAAACCGAAAGCAAATGATTCTTTCATAGTAGTATCAGAAGCCATGGTCTAGTGGAAACAAATTATAGTGAGAAGCCCTGGGTTCAGATACTCTGAACTTAATTTTGTTTTTAATTTTGAGTGAGTTACATAATCATTTAAGCCTTTGTTTTAATCTATAAATTATGGGAGGTATTATTATTATTATAGTGGTTTTTAATAACAATATGTAAGTTTCACAGAAGCAGTTGTAATGATTTAAAACATGAGTGTTTGGTGTCAACAGACTTAGATTTGAGTCTTGGCTATTCAATTATTTATTCCGGGCAAGTTTCTTAATCTCCCTTATCTTTAGTTTCCTTAACTTTAAAATGTTGGGAAATAATACCCACCTCAAGTGGTTGTTATAAGGATTAAAGCAAGACAATGTAAGGGCTTACAGTGCCCAGAACACAGAAAGCACTCAAAAAATGATAGCTATTATTACCTTCTTGAGTTTTTCAATCTGTTTGTTACGCACTGAAGTATTATCAATTGCCAGAACTTCCACAGATTCTTCTTTATCCAATTGGTACTTATTTACTCCAACAATTATTTCAGAACCTATTAATTTTCCAGAGGAAAATAATATGTAGATTCTATTCACAAATAATTACCTAATAGTAATGCTCTGATCATCACATACTTCCCTTATAAGCTTAAAATTTTTAAGTAGTATTCTTAAATCTTAATGAAACTTCAATATAGATCAGCAAAGCAAATCCCAATAAAATGGGGATGAGAGGAGAAAAGAACAGGTATGTATCAGAATCTCTGTAAGGGAGGACTTTTATTATTCTCCCAAACTATATGCTTCCCTAGAGTTTCTGATAAACCCTCTTCTAACACCACAAAATTAAAATAATAATAGCAGCTACATCAAGATTTATAAGGAAGAGGATTCACATCCAAAAGTATTTCCAATGTATTTTTGAATTCTCACTTTTAACAAAAAGTACTTTTAAAATTTGTAAGTAATAAACCAGAATTATAAAGACATTTCCTTAACATAGTAAGAATATATTTAGCCTCAAAGTATCAGATTATTACTGTATCTAAAGACATCCTGCCACCCACCCCTTCCCCTTATTTCCTTTATAGAACTCATCACAATCTATAATTATTTTATTTATTTATTTACTTGTTCATTTTCTCTCTCTCTTACTAAAATGTAAGCTCTAAGGGTGCAGAGAGTTTATCTGACCTATTCACAGTTGTATGCCCAGACATAGTACAGTTCCTCAAATGCTAAATACTAAAAAAGTGTTGACTGACCGAATGAATAAATACTCCAATGCAAAGCACAATGACCAATAATAATATCATCTTTAAAATGCTGGAGATTGGGGCGCCTGGGTGGCTCAGTCGTTAAGCGTCTGCCTTCGGCTCAGGTCATGATCCCAGGGTACTGGGATCGAGCCCCGCGTCGGGCTCCCTGCTCAGCGGGAAGCCTGCCTCTCCCACTCCCCCTGCTTGTGTTCCCTCTCTCTCGCTGTGTCTCTCTCTGTCAAATAAATAAATAAAATCTTAAAAAAAAAAAAAAAATTTAAAATGCTGGAGATACCCACCTATACATGTATATATACACAATGGGCATACCTCCACACATACTCTACATATGCTTACCTGTGTGCATCCATGCATGCAAAAATGCAAACAGGGAGACGGATAGAGAGACAGAGAGATAGAGAGAGAGATAGATAAGTAGATAGAGATGAGAAACATTTTATCCAAGTTTCATTTTTCCATTATTTTTGTTTTATTAACTACATATGTTATCTTCAAACAGAAATTAATATTTCTTTTTAAGTATGGATTTCACACATAAACATTTTCATTTTATCTTACCAGAATCTATTCTTGCTTGCCTTCGGGCAGCACATTCTTCAATTCGAAGTTTAGGTATTCCTTCCGCTACAGCTTTGGCCATTCCACCCATCTCTTCAATTTCATCAATGAGCTAATAATAAAAAGAGATTAATAAAACTGGAAAAGAATATAAAGATTTTTTTATAAACTATACAAATTAGTGACATCACATAATTACTAATATTAATAAAGTCGTAACTATTTTAGTTGTAAGTTTAATGTTTCATAAGAAAAGAATTAAGTTGACTTCAAGAGCATTAATTAGAAATTCTACAGAGTTAGGGGTGCCTGGCTGGCTCAGTCAAGGGAAGCATGCAACTCTTGATCTTGGGTTGGTGAGTTTGAGCCCCACGTTGGGTGCAGAGGTTACTTAAATGAATAAATAAAACTAAAAAAAAAGAAAGAAAGAAAAAGAAATTCTACGGAGTTAACAATACACTATTGTGTATTTGAAACTTGCTAAGACAGTAGATCTTAAAAGTTCTTATCACAAGAAAAACAATTTTATAACAGTGAGGTATAGATATTAAGTAAACTTATTCTGTTAATCACTTCACAATTCATACATATATCAAAGCATCATGTTGTATATCTTAACCTAACACAACAATATATGTCAATTATATCTCAATTTAAAAAAGAAATTATGTACTTAAAGTTACTTGAAAACAGAAAAACTAAGATGTAGATTCTGGAAAACACAGAACGTCTCACTCAAGTCTTGGAAAAAAACTAAAAATAACATCAATTCTCTCATCTTTATTTTTAGTTACATAAGTAAAGTATTCATGGTCACATAAATAAATATTCTTTAAAAATATATTTCAAAATGCAATTTTATTTTTGATTTGAGCAGCAGAGTAATGATATAACTCCAGCTTTATTGATACTAGAAAACATCTAAGCCTTTAATCACAGCCTCATATATTCATGAGATGGTGGGAAAAGGAATGGTGGAAGAGTATATGACTTAGCAGAAAGGAACAAAGTTAAACTTGTTTTTTCCTGAAGAATTCAAGAAATAAGAATTCATGTTGGATTCAAAAGAAGCCAAAGGTAAGATAGGAAGCTAAAAAGATGGGGGACTACTTTAGAATTTGCAACTACCCCTCTCCCATTCTGTCAAGAGAACCAAAGTTTACTGCCTGCAGAAAATGGACCAAAGTCTACTTTGGCAGAAAAGCAATGGGCTATCAAACATCAAGCACAGAAAGAGACAAGGGCAAGATGTCTTGCTGAAATAAAAACCTGCATTCTGAATAATACCACTAAAGACAAAAGGCACACAGAGAAAACAGACAATACAGGATGTAGAAGAAAACTTCAAAAAATGTAATTAATATCCTCAGGAAAAAAATAGATTCTGTTTTAATTAAACAAGTAGTATAATATACAAGGGAGAAAATCAGAAAACAAAACTCAGCTTTTGGAAATTAAAAATATGATATATGAATTTTAAAGTAAGTAGAAATTTAAAGTTGATGACTCTCCAAGAAAACAAAACAGAATCTCATGGATGAGTTATAGAACAGATAAGAACATCAGAGTATCTTTTAAGGAGGTCCTTATCCAATAACTAGGAGTTCTAGAAAGAGGAACCACAAAAAATGGCAGGAAGGAAATTATCAAAAAAATAATACAAGACAATTTCCCAGGGCTATGAGAACATGAAAAATGGGGGAGATAAAAAATGCCCACCGAAGGTCCAGTACAATGCAGGAAAAAATACACACACCAAAGTCCAGCAACTCAAAAATAAAGAGATCCTAAAACTGTTAGAAAGTTCCTGAGAGTGAAAATAGCATCAAATTTCTAAACAGAAATAGTGGAAGCTAGAATAAAAAGTTAGGATAAAAAGTAGATCAACGCTTACACACTTCCAAATGAAAGTAATTTCAAACACAGTCAGACTATCCATCAAATACCAGAGTAGAACGAAGACATTTTCAAACATCCGAAGCTTCATATAAGTCATCTCCCATTTACCACTTTTAGAGGAGGTTCCTATGAGGTATGCTTCAAAATAACAAGGGATAAATCAACAGAGGTAGACACAGGATTCAAGATACAGATTCAACATAGCAGAGGTAAAAAGAATTCCCAGGATAATGGCAAAGGGCAGTCAAAGGGCCACAATGGTCAGCACATCTAAAGAGAAACCAGTCGATATCAAATGAGAGCACTGGAGGACTTCAGAAGGATATATATACTATTCAGATATAATTGTATTGGTAGTATTATGAGACAAGAAAAAGCAGAGGTAAGAATCAGCTAAAATACTAAACTACATACTACAAAGCAATAGATAATGCCTAAAATTGATGGAATTAGACCTTGTATATATGTGTAATTCTAAAATATGGAGATAAAAACAAACAAAAAAAGATGTATTGATTCAAGGAAGCAGGAAAAAAGCAAGCAGAAGACAACTGTTTTTTTATGTTATAGCGTTTTAATACTCATAGTCTTTTTAATTCTTTGAACAAAATATTTATTACAAATACAAATATATTTTTAAATTATGTTTCCATTTGTATACTCTTAAAGTTGAATCTAAAATTTTTTCTCTCATTTTATAAATCTTGATATAAATCTATAAATGATTTGATTTATAAATCAAAATACCTATAAATCTTTATAAATCTGTAAATCTTAAAACCAAAGTTTCAAAGAAGAGAAACTGACCTTCAAGGCAGCATCATAAACATCATTTGTGAGAGATTCCATCATATAGGAACCTCCCCAAGGATCAGCCACTTTGGGAATCCCAGATTCTTCTTGAATAATGATTTGTGTATTCCTCGCAATTCGAGCACTTTTCACAGTTGGCAAACCCAAGGCTTCATCAAAAGAATTTGTGTGCAAAGACTGAGTCCCTCCAAACACTGCTGCCATTGCTTCTACTGTAGTACGAATAATGTTATTGTAAGGATCCTAAAACATTTAGTGAAAAGGAAAAAGTCAAAACAAGGCAACAGTTGATAAAAGATGCTATGATTAAGCAGTGGCTTCTGCATACTTATTTTGCCAATGTCTACATTAGGCTTTAGAATATCCAATAAATTTAGACAAATTAGTAAACAAGCCAGATTTAACAGGCACTCAACAAACGATTTATTAATAAATGATCAAAGAAACAGATGAACAATGTACTATGAGATAAAAAATCTGCGACTCATTCTGTTTCTGATTGTGATTTGGGTAAATCATTGGACCTTTCTGAACTTTAGCTTCATTAGCTGTAAAAAGAGGTTAAGACAAAAATGATTATTAAAGTTTCTTCCAACCCTGAAACTGTACTTCTCCATTTATAAGTACCTGAAGTCATATTTAATATGGCTATATTAGTTTTTATTCACTTCTAAGTGTATAAAAGCAATGTAACTTTAAAGTTATAAATTGGGGTGCCTGGGTGGCTCAGTCGTTAAGCGCCTGCTTTTGGCTCAGGTCATGATCCCAGGGTCCTGGAATCAAGCCCCGCATCGGGCTCCCTGCTCCGCGGGAAGCCTGCTTCTCCTTCTCCCACTCCCCCTGCTGTGTTCCCTCTCTTGCTGTCTCTCTCTCTGTCAAATAAATAAAATCTTTAAAATAAATAAATAAATAAATAAAAGTTATAAATTATTTTTAATGTATCAAAATAATTTAGTATGTAAATAAAATGCATGGAAAAAGATTACCACACAACTTTCTAATAGAATGAAATTAAATTACTCAAATGATAATAGTCTTTAAATGGGTCTGTTTGCATGCATAAACACATAACTAAAATAAATAATATATATGCACAAAATTTTAATCAGGCAATTTTATATTAAGAATTTTAACTCAAAATTATTTAAGACCAATATTAACTAAATTATGGTTTTTACTTCTTCCTCATCATCAGTTTTTTTTTACTTTTAAAAAGGTAAAACGGCATTAGAGGTAAGCTGATTTATATGATTTTATATTGTTAACCACTAGAGGGAGCCAGTTTTATTTATTATAATGTGTTAAAAAACATAAATGTGCATTATGCATCAGAATAATTATAATTTTCAAATATTAACAGATGGGTTCTTAAATCTACTTCCTGACTGTGCTATGTTGCTTGTAAGACAATATATGACTTTACTAAACCTCTATACTTTAAAATATATATATACCTGCTCAGTAAGTGACCATCCTGATGTCTGACAATGCGCTCTCAGAAGAAGAGATTTCGAGTTTTTAGGCTGAAACATTTTCTCTATTAAGTGAGCCCAGAGTCTTCTCCCAGCTCTCATTTTTGCTATTTCCATATAAAAGTTCATCCCAATTCCCCAGAAGAAAGACAACCTAAAATAGTAATGTTAAGTTCATTATTTGATGAAGCTTAACAATATAAAATGGAAAATAAAACTAATTATATCACACACTAAAGAAAATAGTGTCCAGATTTTAATTTCAAACAATTTAATTTGAATTAAAATCAAAGCATATACAAGCTGGTGCAACCACTCTGGAAAACAGTATAGGAGGTTCCTCAAAAAGCTGAAGATAGAGCTACCATATGATCCAGCAATTGCACTACTGGGTATTTACCCCAAAGATACAAACGTAGGGATCCGAAGGGGTACGTGCACCCCGATGTTTATAGCAGCAATGTCCACAATAGCCAAACTGTGGAAAGAGCCAAGATGCCCATCGACAGATGAATGGATAAAGAAGATGTGGTATATATATACAATGGAATATTATGCAGCCATCAAAAGGAATGAGATCTTGCCATTTGCAATGACGTGGATGGAACTGGAGGGTGTTATGCTGAGCGAAATAAGTCAATCAGAGAAAGACATGTATCATATGACCTCACTGATATGAGGAATTCTTAATCTCAGGAAACAAACTGAGGGTTGCTGGAGTGGGGGGTGGGGTGGGAGGGATGGGATGGCTGGGTGATAGACACTGGGGGGGGGTATGTGCTATGGTGAGCGCTGTGAATTGTGCCAGATTGTTGAATCACAGATCTGTACCTCTGAAACAAATAATACATTATATGTTAAGAAAAAAAAAAAAAAGAAGAAGATAGCAGGAGGGGAAGAATGAAGTGGGGATATCGGAGGGGGAGACGAACCATGACAGACAATGGACTCTGAAAAACAAACTGAGGGTTCTAGAGGGGAGGGGGGTGGGAGAATGGGTTAGCCTGGTGATGGGTATTAAAGAGGGCACGTTCTGCATGGAGCACTGGGTGTTATGCACAAACAATGAATCATGGAACACTACATTTAAAACTAATGATGTAATATGTGGTGATTAACATAACAATAAAAAAGTTTAATTAAAAAAAAATCAAAGCATATATACTTAAGTCACTTTAAACCTAACAGATAAAAGTACAGTTTTAGGCACACAGAAGAAAGAGCTGTGATTATTTGCTTCAGGTAGGAATTATTCACTTTAAAATTGGTTTTTTGGTTTTTAGAAAAGAAGTTCCTCTTGTGCCCTCAAATAAAGAATGAATCACTATCCAAAAATAAAATACTTCAAGAATACCTGGTATGTAAGTCAGGGGTCACCTGTGAAAGGACTAAAACCACCAACTTGTTTTCTTTGGATATCAAGAAAGTTTTCCTGTTTTTTGTTTTGTTTTGTTTTTAAAGAATAATTATATATTTGGTCTAGGCATTTATCTCTCCAATTGCCCCCAAACCCACTACTCCTTTTTATTTTATATTCTGCAGCTGAGTTATACATTTAGTTTACTTGCCTATGCCTAAAGGCACAAAGACTGTGTTTCTTTATATAAGACAAGGTGAGCCTTAAGTAAAGAAACTAAAAACTAGTAAAAATTCTTGATATACCCTGGGAAGTTCTTAACACTGCTGTTCTCAAATACTGTCTCAGGATACCTTTTCATTCTTAAAAATTACTAAAGACCCCAACAAATCTTTATTTGGATAATATCTATCAATATTTTACATATTAATTCATTTAGAAACAACAACAAACATGTTAACATAATTAACACTTTTATGAAAAATAATTATACTTTGCTAAAATAAAAAATTGTAATAAAACAGTCACTGTTTTACATTTTTGCAAATCTAATGTGTGGCTTCAGGGAAGACAGGTGGAATCAATATCTGCTTCTACATTCAATCTGTTGCAACATCACATATCATGTAACTTCTGGAAAACAACACTGTATACTTTTGAAAGAATGGAGGTGAAAAAGGCAGATAAAGTCTTAATACAATCATGAAAACAATTTAACCTGAAAGACCCCAGGAAGGGTAGTGACCCTGAAGAATCCTTGGACCACACTTTGAGAAAGGCTGTCATAATATGTATAAAGGTATAAAGGAGCATTCACCAGTCTATAAACAATCTGAGGACAGAAGTCATGTCTTTCACAAGTTTTTTTTTTTCCCAGCACATAAGCTGGTACTCAGCCCAGAGCAAAACTTAGCAATTATTGTTTAGCTGATCAATTTTTGATCACCAAATTTAAGCACTTCATAAACTTCAAAGCTTTTCCACATTTTTTTAAGATTTATTTATTTATTTGAGAGAGAAAGAGAGCACAAGCAAGAGGGGGAGAGGGAAAGGGAGAGAGAATCTCAAGCTGACTCCACACTGAGCACAGAGCCTGACACAGGGTTCAATCTCAGGACCCCGAGATCATGACCTGAGCCAAAACCAAGAGTTAGATGCTCAACCAACCGCGCCACCCAGGCACCCCAAGCTTTTCTGTATTTTTCATACAACTTTATTAACAAGCTATTTTGAAACAAAAATGTTTTAAATAGGGCGCCTGGGTGGCTCAGCCGGTTAAGCGACTGCCTTCGGCTCAGGTCATGATCCTGGAGTCCCGGGATCGAGTCCCACATCGGGCTCCCTGCTCGGCGGGGAGTCTGCTTCTCCCTCTGACCCTCCTCCCTCTCGTGCTCTGTCTCTCATTCTCTCTCTCGCAAATAAATAAATAAAATCTTTAAAAAAAAAAAAAAAATGTTTTAAATAGCACTGTGCATTCCAAAACATTTATATTATGTAAGTGCAACAGAAAAAAAATGAAATAAATGACTTTTTTAAATGGAAAATTAAAAGAATAAAAGCTAATACGCCTGAAATATGATGTTGACATTTTAATTGTCAAAATATGTCAGGTAATTGTATTTTCTGAATAGCTGGAAAAAAGATTCTTCTAATTACCAAAAAGTAGTCAAATTTAATTCTGATTTTTAATTATACACAGTATTGGCTTATTTTCTCATTATTACTCCAATAAAACATAAGAGGATCTAGGTATGACATTTATATATACAGATTTATTTTATCAGTAGATCTACTGTAAATTGGTCCTGAAAATTTTCCTAGTATTGAGACAATGTCTGAGGTCAATTTACTCACCTTGGTGCAAATTCATCAATTGTCAGACCAGCTTGGAGTCCAGTTCTACAGTATTCCAACCCATCTGCTATAGTATAGGCCAGTTCCAGAATGGCATCAGCCCCTGCTTCCTGCATATGGTATCCACTAATTGAAATTGAATTAAATTTTGGCATGTGCTACATAAAATAATAAAAAAATGTAACAGTGAATAAAAATTTTAAAAGGTTCTATTAAACCCATTTTCTAAAAGACTATTATTTTTAAATGATATTCAACTCAGATATACTAAGTAGTCTTTAGTATTAACTGAAAATATTTAATGCTTACTTTGTTACACTTAATTCACTCCTCAATTTAAGTGGTGATTCAATGAACCATCGTAAAAACTGCACCTGTTTTATTTTTCTAGTGAAAAAGAATCTGCACTAACCATTCTTTAGAGTCAAAGTTTAAACTCTGAAATTAGTTAGTTGAGGTTAGGAATGCAACCTTTAGTCTGAGAACTGAATAAGCCATCTTTAATTCTAAACCAATGACTATGACCTCATGAGGTCCTAAGATCTCATAACTTTGGGCTAATCTGCTAAAAATATATAAATTTAAGTTTTATTAGTTATCAATTTCCTTATTTGAGTAAAGTCAAGTATATGGTGGGGGGGAAGGGGAGAGAAAATGATTCAATCCTTAGTACTATATATTGAAACAAAACAGGATAAAATACATGGCTTAAAAATCAAAGATTTCAATATGATTTACTGTGACATTTTTAAAATTTATTTTTATTTAAATTCAATTAACATATAATGTATTATTGGTTTCAGAGGTAGAGGTCAGTGATTCATCAGTCTTATATAATACCCAGTGCTCATTACATCACGTGCCCTCCTTAATGTCCATCCTCCAGTTATCCCATCCTCCTAACCCTTTCCCCTCCAGCAACCCTATTTGTTTCCTATGCTTAAGAATCTCTTATGGTTTGTCTCCCTCTCTGATTTCATCATTTTATTTTTTCCTCTCTTCCCCTATGATCCTCTGTTTTGTTTCTTAAATTCCACATATCAGTGAGATCATATAATTGTCTTTCTCTGACTGACTTATTTCGCTTAGCATGACATTTAATGCTAAGCATATCCCAGACAGGTTTTTTCCTGCCAAAATCACTAAGAGAATGGCATTTCAGGGGGCACCTGGCTGACTCAGTGGATGGAGCATGTGACTCTCGATCTTGGGGTTGTGAGTTTGAGCCCCACATTGGGTGCAGGGATTACTTAAAAAACTAAAATAAAAAGATTAGAAAAAAGATGATATTTCCACCATTCTCCTAAAACTTTTTATTAGGTTGGGTAAATATCACACATATTCTGCCCAAGCCCCCAAATTATTATCCTTCCCAAGAGGTGCCAAACATAAAATAATAAAAACTAAATCATTGATATTCAATATGGTAATTAAGAACATGGGCTCTAGAGTCAGAATGCTCGAAGTCTAGCTGTGTCACTTAACTAGCCATATAACTTTAGGCAAGTTTCTCACCCTTGTTATTCCCTGGCTTTCTAAAGTATAAAACAGAGGTAGTAATTATGCCTTCCTCATGGAGTTGTAGGATTAAATGAAATGATTCACCTAAAACACTTAGCATTATGCCAGTATGCAGTAAGCATTCAAAAAGTGTTACTTGTTGCTAACATATGCTATAGATCTGTAATTTACATTTTTGAATATTTTATTTATAATTAACCAAAAGCACTTGAAAAATGTTCCATCGCAAAAAAATAAGGGGATTGAATTACATGGAAGTGAGAGACTACTTGAGTATATGGAGAGTTTATAAATAAAAAGCAATAAAACAAACAGGTGCTTCTCTACAAAGAGTAGTTTAGTAGAATTTCTTTAAAAATAATAGAAATACTGGAATATTGGAATATTATTCAGCCTTAAAAAAGAGGTTAATTCTGATACATGCTACAACATGGCTGAACCTTGAGGACACTATGCTAAGTGAAATAAGTCAGTCACAAAAAGACAAATATTGTATGATTCCACTCAGATGATGTAGCTAGAGTAGTCAAATTCAGAGATAGGAAGTGGAAAGAGTTTCCAGGAGCTGGAGGGAAAGGAGGATGGGGAGTTATTATTTAACAGATACAGAGTTTCAGTTCTGCAAGATGCAAAGAGTTCTGGAGATGGATGGTGGTGATAGTTGCACAACAGGGGAATGTACTTAATGCCACTGACCTGTACACTTCAAAACAGTGAAGATAGGAGATTTTATGTCATGTGTATTTTGCTACAATTAAAATTATTTTAAAAAATATAGAAGTTGACAATTTACAAAGTACTTCAGTATAACTTTATTAGATCAGTATATGAAACCAGCATTCTTATCAGTTATATGAAGGATTATATAAAGCAATTTTGAGCTTAAAGATGACATTAGGAGCTTTCAAAAGGTGAAATGCCCAAGTACGTAACAGCACAAACTGAACAAACTGCTACTAGCTACTCAATTCTCCACTCTCCTCCTGTAATACCTGAACCATAAATGCAGAGTGCATAGTACAAGGACTATACTTCCAATCTTCTCTCACTACTATGGGTGTCCACTGAGATACAAATGAGATTAGGGCTTCTTCCTTCTGGAAGTTTACCTTATATCAGAGGAGCTGGGTCCATTCCCCCTCCAACAAACACATCCAAGCCCATCCACTTCCTCAACCATAAGCCGGCATACTAACAATAGAGGACAAGCAAGATTAAAGAAGCCTGGAACCCTAATGACTGTGCAGCTACCATACAACCAAGCTCCTGACAGCCTACCATCCAACTTTTTTAGATGAAAGAGAATCGACTCCTACTTACTTTAAGCTACTGCTATCTGTGTATGTGCGTTTGTCACACGCTGCTAAATGTAATCCTGTGCATATGTTCTTGAAATTGAAAAGGGGGATAAAAATATACAATTCTATACAATACAGTTCACACAGGCAAATAGGATCTATGAAAAGAAATAAATTTGCCAAGTGTAAAGGCTGAGTATCAATGAGGAGAGTAAGCAATGCTTGCAAGAGTTCTGAGACAACAGCAATTATAAGAGTAAGAGATTAAAAAAAAAGGTTTCATGGTGGAGGAGAGATTGGGCCTTTGCCATGAAATAATATAGTCTAACTTTAAGGTAGGTTAAGAGAAGCAGAGAATTGCCAGCAAGAAGCAAAATGTGAGTGATGCGGGAAAATACATATTAATTACTCAGAGGAAGATGAAGCTTTACGTTTCCCTGTGGAGGGATTACGACTAACATAGGAACACTATAAGAACCTTCTTTTCCCACCACTCTGATGGGGAAGATGAACCTAATTCAGGGGTGAAATATGAGGGACCTCATTGTAGATGCAGATACAAGTGATATCTTATTAAGCTGATAATTTGATCCCCAGCTGACACCAGTGTATACTTCAAAACTGAATATGAATTCTGGAAAGTAATAAAAAAAGTAAAAATTATGAGCCCTCCTTGATTCTAACAATTATCAGAAGATAAAAATTTTAATAAAGAAAAATACAGTAAATGTCTAATGCCCAGAATCCTATAGGTAACAGAGTATAAAATGAGTACATTAAAAGCAAAAAAATACAAACTAACAACACACATACAACACATACAAATAAAACCCATACTCTGACTTTATATTAAAACTATTATTCAGACTCACTTATCAAATTCAAATTAGGTTATAACACTTTATAAAAATTCCTACATCCAAAGAAGTAAAGCAAAACCCATAAGAAGCAGAAAATACCTGTGCTGTATATTGGAAGATGTCAGCAATAATTCTCATGGATGGTTCTGGAGGAAAAATATAAGTATTTCTGACCATAAACTCCTTTAGTATATCATTCTGGATTGTACCAGTAAGTTTCTCTTTAGGTACGCCTTGTTCTTCTCCAGTTACTATAAAAGTTGCAAGAACTGGAATAACTGCTCCATTCATGGTCATGGAAACTGACATTTTTTCTAAAGGAATTCCATCAAAAAGAATTTTGGTATCTTCCACGGTGTCAATAGCAACTCCAGCCATTCCAACATCACCACGAACTCGAGGGTTGTCTGAATCATATCCACGATGTGTTGCCAGATCAAAAGCAACTGATAATCCCTGCTGACCAGCTAAATACATAAAGAAAAACAATGTAGGTTTAAGGAGTCTGGCATCAAAGTAAACTAATTTAAATTAACACTACTAAAGGTGTTGATTCGTCTCATCATTGTATACTTTTAAAACAGACATTTTTATGCTCATACATGTCAAAACAAATTAAAATACTTCATTTTCCTAAGTTGTTTACTATGTGGTAAAATGCACAAAATGAGTTGCAGAACAGAAAGAATAAAACATCTCACTTATCTCATGTCTGAGGATTTTTTTTTATCTTAGCAATTTTTTTTAATAACTGAAAGTTTGTACTTCTTAATCCCCTTTACCTATTTTGCCCTTATCTAAATAATTTAAAGTAGAAATACTTTTTAAGATTCATGAAAAGATCTGGCTGTTTACAAATAGTTAACATCATTTGTATCTGTATGCTTACTTATTTTTGTTTTTGTATTTAATATGGTCATAACAAGATGTCTTGGCTATTCAAATGTTCTGGGAAACAGAATTAGGAACACCATGAAAAAAACTAAAATAGTCTAGACTAAATATAAGGTCAATACTCCATGTGCAATATACATTTATAAGTCCTCAAAATTAGCATTCAAACAATATGATTTTAATACAGGTAGAAGAAATAATAGTTAATATAATTTTCAGAGGCATGAATGCCAGACTGCACTAAATATATTTGTACATTATCAATTGTTTATTACTTTATTTGGGCATCTTTTAAACCACTTTCCCCTTCAATTCCTATCTTGACAATGTTAATTAAAAGCTTCTCAAAGAAAAAGCCAAGGTCTGTTTTTATCATACAACTTCACCTAATTCCTTTTACATAATGTGCATTTTTTTTTTTAAGATTTATTTATTTATTTGGGGGGCACAGAGGGAGAGGGAGAGAGTCTTTTTTAAGTAGACTCTACGCTGAGCACTGAGCACAGAGCCCAACACAGGGCTTGATCTCAAGACCCTGAGTTCACGAACTGAGACAAAACCAAGAGTCAGATGCTCAATTGACTGTGCCATCCAGATGCCTCCATAACCTGCATGTTAATTGTTGTTGGCATTCAAGAATTTAGCACCTTAATCTGGCTCACCCATCCTTTTGACCATGGAAGTTGAAAAACATTCATCTTTCAGAGTACAGTCTTGACTACAAAATTATAAAGTGACTATCATCTTTACAGAGATTAACTAGTCTCCCTTCAAAAGAAGCCAAGAACAGGAAATGTATGTTTGATTATAAATATTATGTGTTGCATTAAAATCTCACCCTTAATATTATCTTTATAGAACCTATTGCTTTCTTCCACAGTACTAAAACCAGCATACTGGCGGATAGTCCAGGGCCTAAACGTGTACATGGTGGGATATGGTCCACGTGTGAATGGCTTCACTCCTGGAAGTTCTTCAGGGAAGTCCTTGGTATCCCTGCTAGAATATAAAGGCTTTATGGAGATCCCTTCTGGAGTGTGCCATATTAAGTCTTCTGGGTTTTTGCCTTTCAACTGCTTTTTAGCCAGGGCAGCCCATTCTGGATGAAGGGGTTGTCGCTGATGCAGAAGTCGCTGCCATGTAAGCCTGGATCCTGGTGATTCTTTGAGCTGCTTCAGGTGGTGTGGTGAAAGCAAAAGAAGCCGAGTCTTAGCCCTCAACATGATGGACCATGAAAAACACTCAAAAGGAACAAGAACTGGCCTAGAAAAAGAAGAGAGTACACATGTATTTACAAAAGGCAAAATGGGAACTATTGGTGAGAAGGGAATAAAGGTGGCATTTTAGTATCTCTTCTCCTTTTCTGGTTCCTATATTTGGTATTTTATAACTTTGGCCCCTCTTCTCCACAACCACTATCATTGTTCTAGTCTTTTTCCTCAATACTTTCTTAGCTGGGTTTACCACCAGTCTTAGACCCTCTAATCCATTCTACATACTGACACCAATGCAAATATGATCATGTCATACTTCACTTAAGATTTTTCAAAGGCTCTGAATTATGTAAAGGATAAAATACAACCTCCTAATTTTTTCATTGAAAATATTTTTATACCTACTTTATGACATGCATTGTGTTGGGTGCTGGAGAAAAAAGTGGTGAGCGAGACAAAAAGGCATTCAAGGCCTCTATGACTTGATCTCTGCATACCTCTCAGACTCATCACTGCTTTTGTCCTCTACACATTTTGTTCTAGAAATACTGGATAACCTACAGCTCCCTGCATATATCAAAGTTCTGTGACTTGCTCTTGCTCTTTCATCTACTTAGAATGTTCCTCTTTGGCTAATGTGGCTAAGGCATCATCTCCAATACACAGGACTTTCTATGTGCCAGGCACTGCTGTAAGGACTACACAGAGTAGCATTTTAATCCTCACAACACCACCAAGACAGGTATTAATATTATCCCCATTTTACAGATGAGGAAACTAAGGCACAGAAGAGCCAGCATTTAAACCGCAGGCAGCACTAGGTTTGAGAGTCCTTGCATTTAAATAATATATTCACAGCCTCTCCCTGAACTCACAAGCTGGGCTAAATGAGCTCTTTAGTAATCCATACCACAGCACTTTCTCTGTTTACACATCTGTCATCCCCCACACTACAATATATTAGAACACTGTTTTTTATGTTTATATAAAATATATTTAAGATGTATTTTATATTTATACAAATACATGTGTATAAAATTTTATATAAATATATATACATATGCATATATATACTTCTCTGCTAGTTTATAAACTGATTCTACATTAGAGGTGTATATTCCTGATAACTAGCACAGTGTTACACTAAGTGACTAAGTCTGATTTCATTACTTTACAGATGTAGAAATTAAGATCCAGAGAAATAAAGGAATAAATAAGGTTAAACAAAATTCCACTCTTCATCTGAATTACTAAATACATGTCAGTGTCATACAGCCTCAACATACAGAACCTAGGATTTTAAAAGATTTTAAGATGTAAATTTTATCAATATATTCATCATGCCATATAATGTATAAAGCAACAAGTAAAGTGAGCTTAAAATTGTATTTCCCATACCATCTCCTACCTATCAATTTAATGAAGCTTAAAGGAAAATAAGAATACCCAACATTTGTTAGGGGATTGTGAAACAAAAGACATAAACCCCTGGGGGGAATATTAACTGCCTTTACTACTTTGGAAAGCAAATTGGCAGTACGTACAAAAAGTGTCAGAACGGATTATGCCATTCCACTGAGGAACAACACTCCTGGGAAAGTTACTACATAAAAATACATGTTTCCTACAGTTTTACTTGTAATAAAGAAAATTTAGAAACATCTTCAATGTCTAACAATGTAGGACTAAGTGAATAGTACATACAAGTGATAGAATTTCATGTAGCTATTAAAATATATTTAGAGGGGGCGCCTGGGTGGCTCAGTTGGTTAAGCGTCTGCCTTCGGCTCAGGTCATGATCCCAGGGTTCTGGGATTGAGCCCCACATCGGGCTCCCTGCTCATCAGGAAGCCTGCTTCTCCCTCTCCCTCTGCCTGCAGCTCCCCCTGCTTGTGCTCTCTCTCTCTCTTTGTCCAATAAATAAAATCTTAAAAAATATATATATATATACACATATATATACATATATAGGAAATACACAAAACTAATCTTTAATGTTAGAAGTCAGAAGAGTGGTTACTTATGGTGGCTAGGACAGAAAGGGAGCGAGAGGAGCTTTGGGGTGATGGTCTTGATCCAAATGCTAATTATAAAGAGGTACTCAGTTTGTGGAAATTCGTCAAACTGTACAATTGTGATATGTGCATTTATCTGTAAATATATTATACACAAGTCAAATTTAAAATATGTTATGCTTAGTTTCTTTAAAAAGGAAATAGGCTCAAAAAAGTATTCAGTGAAAGAGTCAGGATAAAACATTGTAAATGCATATGTTCAACTGGGTAAAAAGTACATAGAACAAACTCTAAACAGAAATACAACAAAACAATTCCCATTATTCTTTTAAAGCTACTATGATTTTTATCCTATCATATCCATGGGATCCTTGTCATCCATCTTCTTGCAAGCATAAACTACATGTACTAGCTTAAAAAGTAGGTGAGAAAAATAATTTATGACTGAACCATTACAGTAGTAAAGATATAAAAGGTAACTTGAAAACTGCCTGAGTCTAGATTTGTAGACAGGACATATTACACTCATTTACATAAAATACTGGTTCCCCAAACCTGGACAAACAATAGGAAAGAGCCCTCTATTAGGTGACTTCCAGAAAATCACATGCCAAATTGGTAAAGGCTGAAAACAGACAGCATTTTTAGATAAGAACACAACTACTGCTGATGGCAACAGCACTTCAATTTTCTCAGAAGATCCATGAAGATGCTTCAAGCATCCAAGGAAGCAAAATGTAAAACAAATATGTTACTGACGATTAGCATGTGTTAAAGAATAATGATGAAGCCCATCCCCACAGCCCCCCAAAATATGGGTAAAATACCCACAGTTCTGAATCAAATAACTTTTCAAATAATGTGGTTTCACATTAATACTGCAGGAAAGGCTAGCCACCTCCAATGTTCAGCCAATTTGGGTTGGAGATGACGACATCTTGCTCTCTTTCAAGATCAAACAGAACAAGTTAGTAATTTACAGTTTTATATCAATTTAGACCTGTCTTTCCTATTTCATCTCTCACCCTTACCGCCACCTGTACACAGAAAGTCACCTTCAGTCCTGCCACCTCTTACAAAAAAACCTCACAGTAACAAGAGCCGCAGCCTAGAGGGGAGGCAGCTGTGGAGCCAGAGCACCCCCGCGTCATCTTGCAAGCGCCCTCTGCCTAGCGGAACCTCGGGGTGCTGGGGTGGCCAGGGAAGATGGCGACATGGCCTCCGAGGCGAACAAGCACCTTCTTTCCAGCAGTACCTCCTAATTCCCACACACCACGCTGAAAGTGAGAGGTCGGTGGAGAATCTAAACCCAAGGAGAAGGTAGAGGAGAGCAGGGTGCCGTCATAGTGGGAAGGTAAATAAGGAAGGTGGGAAGAGAAAAAGGACAGGCTCAGAGGACAGGGGTAAGTGGGGAGAGAGGAGCCAGAAGAATGGAGGGAGATGAAAGGCTGACGTATCTCGAGGTGCACAGTCTTACTCACTGGCCGGCCTGTCTCTGACCTCGGCTGTGGGAGAGGGCGGCTGGACTTCGGAGCTCCGCCAGAGGTCCACACAGCCGAAGCCCTCACTGACCTTGCGCAAAAGCCAGCTGGAGAAGTCAGGGGGCGTAGGCCGACACCGCCCTCCCTGCAGCCAATCTCATCGCGCTCCCGTGGGCGCGCTTTTGATGACGTTAGGACTGTACCAAGATGCCCGCCTCTTCCACCCGCATTTCCGGCTTCTACCCGCCCACTTCCGGGCCTCCTCTGTTTTTCAAAGGTTTGGGCGCGAATTGCTCTGGCAGTGGCTCCCTGGAGGATTGAAGACGCGTCGTCGGTGATCAGTGAAAGCTTTTAAACCGCTGGTGGATCCATCTTGCGGCATGAGTTTTGCGGCCAAAGCGATTGTGGCAGACTCCGCGGCTTGTATCTCAGGAGCGTGAGGTGATTTTCCAAATGGATTTTCCATATCTGCCCTTCGGGGCCAAGGATTGAAATATTTGATTTGCTAGGAGGTAGTGAAGCCGCACCTGGTTCCTGGGTTCTTCCCTCCTTTCCCCAATTCGTCTTCATCCTAGTTCTTTTTCCTTAATCTCCCGTGGCCCATAGTGGTGCGAAGTGCAGCCTTAGAGATTAGTGTCTTTGGGCATTGACGTAACTGCGGCCGGCAGCGTTGCTATCCCGAGGCATTTGTCAGGAGGTAAACATTGCGTTATTTGTGTTTCGCCAGACTTGGTGCTTGCCCTGTGTGCTTACACTGAGGCCTAGATTGAGAGACTTGGTTTCCACGAATTTCAGCAAACCGGTAAGAAAAATAAGACAAGTTAGGATGCCTCCCTGTTTCCTACGGAGTAAGGAGTAAATTCTTTACTGTAGTATATAGTCTGGCCGCAAACTACTGTTCCAGTCTTGTTTCTGTCCCTTACTCCCATACACATTCAAGTCTCGCTGAATTTTCCCTGTGCCCGAACAGACCAGTTTCTTTCCAACTGTTCTGACATCAGCCTTTTGCTGCTTTCTCTCAAATACTTCATTCCCGATCCTTCTGGCTAAATATTTCAAAATGTAATTCCCATGTTACTTTTTTTTTTTCTGAATACCGTATATCATTCCCCCCCACACACACACGCATACACATCAATTTGAGTCATCCACTCATTTGTCTTTTATAACTTTTGTCACATGATATATAATTTTATATAGTAATTGTTTTCATATCTGTCTCTACCCACTGTCGCTGGGCTATGGTTTCCTGTGGGTCTAAAGCAGGGCAAAATTTCTATTCCTTTTACATTTACATTAAAATTTCTATTCTAGTTCCTTTACAACTGGCCCAGTAGTGATAGAAAATTGTGACTTATTTATTGAATTCTTACTATGTCCCAAGTATTGTTCTAGGCACTTTACGTATTCTGTACGAAACTTTAGCTTCACAAAAGCCTTTAATGTTGGTGCTTTTAACTTTAACCCATTTTACCAGTGGGGAAATTGAACAAATTTACTTGCCTGAGGTTGTACAGCTAGTTAAATGGCAGAGCCAGGATTTGGAACCAGGCCATTCATCTTTATTCCTGACTTGCTCTTGGCTGTGGTTCTCAATCTGAGGTACCTTCACACCAGGAGACATTTAATAATGTCTGGGGACAGTTTTGGTTGTCACACCTTGGGGAAGGGAGGGTACTAGCAACTAAAGACCAGAATACAGTTCATGGGACAGCCCTCACAACAAAGAGTTACTCCATCCAAAATGTTGACAGTAACGAGCTTTAGAAACTTTTTGTGCTATGGTTTATTGGCTTAAGTAGGTATCAGTGAAAATGGTGCAGCTCGTATTGCCGCTAGTAAAGAAACAACTTTTTTTTTATTTTTAATCAGCTACAACTGATTCTTTTGTACAATACAACCAAAAATTAATTGCTAGTCAAACCCATAGAGTATATAACACCAAGAATGAACCCTACTGTAAAATATAGACTTCGGGTGATAGGATATGTCAGTGGGAGTTCATGAATTATAGCAAATGTACCACTCTGGTGTGGGATGTTGGTAGTGGAGAAAGCTGGGGGTAGTGAGGGGGTACAGGGGGTATATGGGAACTCTATATACTTGCTGCTTGATTTTGCTGTGAACCTAAAACATCTCTAAAAAAGAAGGTGGTGGGTGGTTTTTTTTTTTAACAAATTACTGGGAAAATGACATTTAAAAAGAAAAAACAAAGCCAATTATTTTATAATCAGATACAACATACATAAAATTTTTGCCAAATTATGATAAAAGTTTCTAAATGAATACTGTCAGTTTCTATATTTAAAGGGACTATAGTAGTTTGTGAGTCAAATTTGAAGTAGCACTAAATTACATGTTTTTGAATAAAGAATATCAAGAAAAACTGATTAATAGAACCAAACTATAAATAAGTGCCAGCTGAGAGTTAGACACCAGAAGCGCCCACAGACTTTTAGAGTGGAGTGGAGTGGTTAGGAGGCATGAAGAGCAGGTGGCTCATGCTCTGGGAGGGTGGGCAGAGAAGGAGAGGAGAGCAGCTGAGGTGGAGGGCATAGTGTATGCATTACTCAAAGTGTGTTTGGGAAATCATCAAATCTAGCTAGAGAGAGAGAGTCTTATAAGGAGTAGTGGGAGAGAAGTATGGAAAGCTAGGCAGGGCTAGATTTTTAAGAACTATAAATGACATGGTAGAGTTGGATGTTGTGTAGTAGGTATTGGGGAAGGATTTTTAAATTTTTTTAATTAAAAAAATCATTTATTTTGTTCCAGAATTCGGGATCAGAAACAACTTGGTAGGGCTGACTCATGTCTTTTCCATGCAGGGTCAGCTGCAGCATATTGGCTCAGGTACATGTACCAGGCTGGCAAGTTGGTACTGGCTATTGGTTGGGAGTTCAGCTGGGGCTTTTGCCTGGGGCTTTCAGTTCCTCTCCATGTTGGCCTTCCTCATAGCATGGTAGCTGGGTTCCAAGAGCAAATATTCCAAACATGAGGATGTTGCAGCTGCCGGTCTCTTCATGTTTAGGCCAGTAAACTAGTACAGAATCATTTCCACCATATTCTACTGCTCAAACAGCTACAGAGTCTGCCAAGATTTAAGATAAAGGGACATAGACTCCATCTCTCAATAACAGGAGTAAGAAGGAATTTGCACCATTTTTAATTTACCAAATGGAGTGAGGACTAAATTTCAGCCCTCACTTGCTCCCTCACCTTCTTCATTGAAAAACCTGTACTGCTATATGTATCGTAACCCTTCCAGGAGAGGCCCACAAGTGAAACTGTCACGTGGATTGGTTTTTAAGTCGGGGAAGGATAAGGGCATGGATGTCACGTTGAAAGAATTAGGCATCTCAGGAATCTAACACTAACTGGGTGTAAAGTACCACATTGTTCAAGAGCAGGGTAAAGTGTAATTTACCAGAGCTTTTTGTAACTGATCTTACATGTAGTCCCCAAGTATAGTGGTGATCTTTCAATTAATTATTTCCCTCCATTTTTGTTAATCTTACTGAAAAAAAAGCTTGAACCTTTACCTTTTAAAATTTGAAGAAATAGATTTATCCAAAGTAACTCCTTTATTGTCTCTCAATCTGCATATATAAACTATTAATCTAATTAACTCCGAATTTTTAGAAAAGGAATGGTGACTGGTATGTATCTAGCTGTATATGCCTAGAAAACATTTATATATATATAAGTAAGATGTATATACTACATGTATGTATGTATGTGTATATGGGCATACCTCATGTTTATCGTGCTTCACAGATACTGTGTTTTTTACAGATTGAAGGTTTGTGGCAATCCCACTTCAGCAAGTCTTTTGGCTCCATGTTTCCAACAGCATTTGCTCACTTTCTGTCTTACATTTTGGGAATTCTTGCAAGATTTCAAACTGTTCCATTATTATTATATTTGTTAGGGTGATCTGTGATCAGTGATTGACTTGCTGAAAGCTCAGATGATAGTTAGCATTTTTCAACCATAAAGCTGTTTTAATTAAGGTATGTACATTGTTTTTTTAGATATAATACTATTGCACACTTATAGACTACAGTATAACGTAAACATAACTTCTACATGCAAATGAAACCAAAAATTTCATTTGACTTACTTTATTGCAATATTCGCTTTAGCTGTCATCTAGAATGGAACCTGCAATATCTCTGAGGTATGCCTGTACATACATACACACACACACACACACACACACACACTCCTCTATGTATACTGTACCTAACTTCTAAGCTATCTACTCCTTATGGCCCAAAGCAAGAATAAACATTCTATTCCTCTGTTCCTTTTAACAGTAATGAGTTTGGTGATAAAGGACTATTTGGTGATAAAGGACTTAAATTTTGTCATCGAAATCATCCACACTCCTGTGTCTGTTTTGTAATTTGTGGAAGGACAGAATAATCATTATACTACCGAGCTTTTTTAAAATGCAAATAGCTCAGGCAGAATTGTAGCTTAAATCCTTATGAGTGACTTTTTCACTTGAATTTCCACAGCATAGATTCATAGTATGGATCCTAAAGATTATCTCCTTTCATCTTTGGCATAAGTCGAATGAGAAATCCATTAGGCTTAAAATAAGAAGACCTGAGTATTACTCTTCAAATTAATATTATCTGTGACCAGAGTAAAACAATTTAATACTTTATATTTCCATTTTCTTGAATCTAAACATGGAGATAATGTTATTGTATGGTGGAGTATAAAGTAAGAGATGGAAAAGCACTTTGACATGATTTTTTTAAAGCCATAAAAATAGAAGAAATTTCTAGGAATGAAACTGAATTAGATACATACTTTAATAATAATCAGTGTTACTTGTTTTAAAATATGTTTAAGTGTTCTAAAAACAATACTTCCCCAAAACTTTCATTATGATTTTTTTAAAGCAAATTTGGAACATTTATAGATAGTTCTTTTTTCTTTTTTTTTATCGGAGAGAGAGAGCACAAGCAGGGGGAGTGGCAGGCAGAGGGAGAAGCAGTCTCCCTGCCGAGCAAGGAGGCGATGTGGAACTCAATCCCAGGACCCTAGGATCATGACCTGAGCCAAAGGTAGCCGCTTAACCGGCTGAGCCACCCAGGCGTCCCTATAGGTAGTTCTTTTTAACAAAATATTCTGCAAGCTTAAGCTTATTTTTGCATCCTTTTTATCTTCACAGATTTTTTGAAGCACTGTTATAATTGTTCTGTTTAGATTAAGATGTCTAGTAAAGCAAGTTCTTCCAAGAAAAGATCTCAACAGTTAAAAAGAAACCCAAAAAGAAAAAATGATGATGAGGAAATGGAGTTACCAGAGAAAAAGGTAATGAAAATATTGAGTTTATCATTCAGAACTTTTTGATTAAAAATGTCATTTGTTCTATGTAAAGGAGTATGTGAAGACTAAAGGTCAGTTTGAGTACAAATTATAATAATTCATATCATTATGTGGGAGTTGTTGCAACATAATTTGTAAAAATTCTCAGATGAAAATTGTTTATTTCAATTTCTAAAGATACTGATCAGAGAATTCTTTGTTGAGGAGGGGATCATGGGACATTGCTAAGGTGTTTGAATGTGAAGACTAGGAGTAAAGTGTGTACGCTTTACTTAAAATCTGTCAGTTGGTGAAAGAGATTTTTATTAACAGAGAAAAATTACCTTGGGAGGAATTAGCTTCTTTCTACCATAATTTTGCCCTTCTCTTACAAAAGCATATTTAAAATGTAAAAAATTTTGTTGTGATTTATCCTATATTAGGCAATGCCTATGTTTTTTGCAGGTAAAGTATGTAACACTATTTCATAGGCAAAATGACTAATGATTTCTTTAACATATTCTTTGACACAGGGCACTTGGATGACTCAGTCCGTTAAGCATTCCACTCTTGATTTTGGCTCAGGTCATGATCTCCTGGGTCATGGGATCAAGACCTGAGTAGGGCTCTTTGCTCAGCGGGGAGTCTGCTTGAAAGATTCTCTCTCTCTGCCCCTACCCCCACTTGCAAGCTCTCTCTCTTACTCTCTCTAAAATAAATAAAAATAAATCTTAAAATATATATATTTGACACTATATGGAATTCTATTGTACATTATTACCATTGTCCAGGAATTGCTTTAGTATATCCTCTGCCTGTGAGAAATACACACCCTTTCTCTGTAGAAGTAGCAATATACTTTTTCTATCTAGCCAGAAGATATATGAATACTCTTCAGCATACATGACAAATATATTGCAAAGGTAGTGTCTTTTTATCTGATGTTTAATTATGTGTGCGTTTTTCTCTCTAGGTTAGAAACATAGCAAAAAATAAAAATCCAAAGCATCTGCCTTCTGAAGGTATTTATTTTCTATATCTTGTTTAATTTGTCTGTCTCAAGCTGTCTGTATTCATAAAAAAATTCTCAGCATCTTGTTTATGAGCTGTACAAAAGCAAAAGATACTAGGGGCTCCTGGGTGGCATAGTCAGTTGAGTGTCTGACTCTTGATTTTGGCTCAGGGTCGTGAGATCCAGCTCCATGTCGGCTCTGCGCTCAGCGAGGAGTATGCTTGGGACTTTCACTCTCTCCCCCTCCCTCCCCACCCCATGTGTGTTCTCTCTCTCTCTCTCTCAAATAAATAAATCTTTTTTTAAAAAAGCAAAAGATAGTAATAAACAGCTGCATTCTCATTTTTGCAAGAATAAGTAGTACTGGTTAGTCAGTAATTTTGGTCAACTGAAATTTCACTTACCGCCTCTAGCAAAATATTGTGTAAGGTTCTAAATTGATAGGAACTAGAGAAAATCAAAGTGTCCCACAATCTGAATTATTACTGATCTAAGATATATAGACACTCTACTGATTTCTCTTTAAAACAGATGTGCTTCTGTCCTACCACCATTGCATGGATTAGTTTGGGGCTACTGTCTAATTTTGTTTGTAATAAATTAGTATGGAGTGGTCATCTTTCCTTAGGCATCACTTCATCTAAGAATTCCCTTTCTCTCCTCACCAACACCAAGCTAGGTTCCCTGGTTTTATACTTCCATAGTTCATGGTGCACTTTTTCTTTTGTAATGCTTTGCGTACCTGTAATTAAAATTATTTAGTCTCCCTTCTCTCCAAAACTAATCTACATATGAGCCAATAGTGTATCTCCTTTGTTTATCTCTTATAAGTAGAACAATACCAATAACCAAGTAGACCCTGAGTATTTTGTTCCAGTTGCCATTTAACATTTGGTAGAAATAGCTTTCTAGTCTTCTCAATGAAGCTCTTTAATTTAGGTCATTTCTGGGAATCAGACTTTTATATTGAATCCTAATAATTGTAGCCTGCTTCTTCATTTAGAATTGTCTTGGGTTTGTATCTGCAGTATCAGCTAATAATATTTTAGTTAACATAATATTAGACAGCATAAGCATATTCAATGACTGGCATATTATGTCTGTGCAATAAAAAGGAAATTAAATAGTTTATGCAGTCGTATAGTATTTTGGTTCTCATACTTCTATTAGCTTTTTAAAATAAATTTATACTTGAATCACTTTTTAAGTAAAAACGTAAAATTTCAAGATTGACCGGAGTCTTTTCCTTCACCAGTAACAAGAGAAACAGAGCATACTAATCTAAAACGGGTTAAGATAGCATCCAACAAGAGAAAAACCTGGCAGCCTCTTTCAGAGAGTAGTAGAGAGCATTTGCAAACTATGATGGACTCAGTAATAATGTAAGTATGAAATTTTTGCATTTCACCCTTGATTTCTACTTATATGTTTCCCATAGAAACATATTTCCTTAGAAACATTTCCTTTTAAATGTCATTATTTATTTTATGGTGATAGGGTGTTTTGCAGGAAGTTGTTAATTTCAGAAGCTTAGGATTCCATCAGTGAAAGAAAAATGAAGTCTGTGTGGCATGACCTGCTATCTATAAACTTTAAACCTGTTCTATCACTAGGGATACTTTAAGAAGTTGAGTTCCAATTGACACTTTATATATAAGCTACCATGGTGGGGATACAAAGAAAATAAGACAGGATTCTGCCATCAAGAAGCTGAACTCATCTAAATTAATTACAATTATAGAATGTAATAAGAAGAACTTTGATTGTACCTTTGCTTAAAATCGTATTTCAATAAATAAATGTATGAAACAAACAAACAAACAAAAAATAGTGGCAAACTATTTTCATTTTATAAAATTATAATCCTGATATCAAAACCTGAAAAAATAGAATGTACATACAAGCACACACCCTGAATACTGTTAAACCCCTTTCACTTATAATATAGATGTAGAATTCCTAAACTAGAAATAGAATCTAAATGTATATCTAAAGAATAATTAACACTAAACAAATAGAGTTTAGTTTAGGAACCTAAAGATTACTTTAGGAAAGCTGTCAAAACAACATAACAGATTAAATTAGGAAAACATAATATGATATTTTAATATCCTAAACCATTTGCTAAATTCAATATGAATTCCATATTTAAGAACAAAACAAAACAAAAAAAAATAAAACTCTTTAAAGAACAGAAATGTAAGGATGCTTCCTTAACATGACAAAGAATGTCTACCTGGAACCCACAGCAAGTATTATACATAATGACAAAATCCTAGAGGCTTTCCCAATAAAATCAGGAATAAAACATGGAAAAAAAAAGTGTATTTGATATAAAATAAAAAGTGGGTGCACCTGGGTGGCTCAGTCGTTAAGGGTCTGCCTCCAGCTCAGGTCATGATCCCAGGGTCCTGAGATCAAGCCCCGCATCAGGCTTCCTGCTTCCTCCCTCTCCCACTCCCCCTGTTTGTGTTCCCTCTCTCACTGTCTCTCTCTGTCAAATAAATAAATAAATAAAATCTTTAAAAATAAAAAGTGATTGATTCTACCTGGCTAGTGAGGAGGGGCACTTGAAAGAAAGCAGGGAGAAAAAGTAAACACATTATATTCATTGTGTTTCAAACTAGTATTTATTCGATCTTTTTTTTTTCTTTTCTAGAGCAATTTTGAGTAACAATATTAGAGAAAATGGACGAGTTCAGTATCATCTTAACTATCTGAAGAAAAGGTAATGTAGTTATGCAATAGAATATTTTTATAAACTATAAAATAAATATAAAAATATATTTAAAATAGAATTAGTAAAAGTCTAATCTGTTTCTAGGTTACCAGAATAGACATTTGTGGGATATAAAAGTTTTTCTTTCATTTTGGGGTTTTTTTGTTGTTATTTTTGTTGTAATTTTAAGAAGGTGAATGACTTGGAAATGTATATTCTAAACTGCTGAATGCAGTTATGAAGTCAGTTAAGAGAATTTATAAAAATAAAGTCTGAAAATCACAAAATGCCTGCTTCTACAGTTCATTTTTTTGTAGTGGGATTTGAAAAAATATTTTGTCAACTTTAACGCCATCTTCATTTTGAGCAATTTGAAGTTAATGGTTTACCATTCTTATCTGAGATTTATTCCATTACTGTGTTTTCACTTCAATATTGTGTTATATTATTTTCATAAGTAGCAAGTGTGATTTTCAGGGTATTACTGCTCTTCATCTTATGGCAAGTCACAAATGGAAGTTTCTTTTCAAGTGCTCTTAAAGTCACACCACTGCCAATGATTTTCAGTAACTACTATTTGCACAGAATTTTTTCTTTTCTTCTTTTGAAGATTGTATTTATTTATTTGAGAGAGAGAGCATGAGTGGGGGAAGAGGCAGCAGGAGAGGGATAAGCAGACTCCCCACTGAGTAGATCCCAGGATCCTGAGATCATGACCTGAGCCAAAGGCAAAGCTGCTTAACTGACTGAGCCACCCAGGCACCCAACTTTTTCTTTTCATAGAAAAATGTTCTACATCTTAGTTTTGGGTTTGCCTGAAACTAGTAGACTAATTTCTAGTCTCGTCTACTTTACTAGTTTCTAGTCTAGTAAACTAGAGCTAGTAGACTTCTTGGGAAATCTAAGCAAAAATTCTGCTTACTTTAAATATAGTTTCAACAATAGTAGCAAAACAGAAAGGGTGGTTGGGGGTGGGAGTTTGTAGAGAGGTTGAAGAGATTGAAAAAGGACTGCTAGAAGCAGGCCTGCCACCTACTTACAGGAATGACAGTCTAATATTAAAAAGGAAGGAGTGTACTAAAAAGCCAGTATATAAGATAATACATAATAAAAGCTATTTATTGCCTTTTAATAGAAAACAAGTAAGTCCTATTTGATGTGTAAATGAGAATATTTTAGTATAATTAGATTTGCAGGATTCTTAAAAAATCTTATTAAAATAAAAGTGTAACATGAATACACTCTACTATGTCAACAACACCTAATCATCATTCGTAAAATTTTTCTATAGGGCAGACTTTCCCAAAGTATGTTCTTCTAAAAACTATAGTGGCTAACCCATTTTGTTTGACTAGCAACCCTGTTTTGTTTGTCTGATCATGGGTCTGCCCATTTAGTTAAGAAATCAAGAACTTATTCCTCTTAGGAATACTTATACACACAGGTTTTTATTCTTTTTTTTTTTTAAAGATTTATTTCAGAGAGAGAGAGAGAGATCAAGAGCAAGCGAGGATAGGGGCAGAGGGAGAGAAACCCAAGCAGACTCCATGCTGAGTGCAGAGCCAGACATGGGGGCTTGATCCCAGGACCCTGAGATCATGATCTGAACCGAACTCCAGACTCGGGTGCTTAACCAACTGAGCCACCTAGGTGCCCCATAGGTTTTTTTGTTTTTTTTTTTTAAAGATTTTATTTATTTATTTCACAGAGACAGTGAGAGAGGGAACACAAGCAAGGGGAGTGGGAGAGGGAGAAGCAGGCCTCCTGCCGAGCAGGGAGCCCAATGTGGGGCTCGATCCCAGGACCCTGGGATCACGACCTGAGCCGAAGGCAGACGCTTAACGACTGAGCCACCCAGGGGCCCCGACTCATAGATTTTTATTCTTAAATGTGATGTCCTTCCTAATGATTGGATAACTGAAGTTTATCCCAACAGTTTAATGAAAATTGTGATTGGTGCGTTTTATATTGCCTACTTTTTTTCTTTACAAAAAGTAATATTTTGAGTAAGATCCTAGGAAGATGTGTTCTGTTTTCCACTATTTATGCCTGCAAATCTTAAGTAGTTGGGTTTTTGAGAACCCCAAAATGTTGCTATTAGCAAGAAGTAACCAAATTTAGATTTTCCTCCTTGATCTCTTCCTCCTGGAATCCAAGAATACAAGCTTTTAGGAAAGCTGTATTGCTCCCTGCTACCAGTGAGGGTAGTAATAGGTTAGTTTCCATTGGCGATCTAATCAACCTGGTTTGAAGGAAAATTTTGTAACCTTGTTATGTTTTGTTAACTTTTCTGTTTTTAATTTGTTTTTTTTTCTTTTTATTTTTTTCTTCTATTCTTTCCTTTTTTTACATATTTAGAGAGGATTTCTTAACTTTAATATTGCACAGTATTCATGTTGATTGTCTTTTTTTTTTTTAGTTTGCCTAGTATGCAGTTTTTTTTTTTTTTAATTAACATATAATGTATTATTTGTTTCAGGAGTACAGGTCTGTGATTCATCAGTCTTCTACAACACAGCGCTCACCACAACACATACCCTCCCCAATGACCATCACCCAGCCACCCTATCCCCTCCCCCTCCCCTCCAGCAACCCTCAGTTTGTTTCCTAAGATTAAGAGTCTCTTATGGTTTGTCTCCCTCTCTGGTTTCTTCTTGTTTCATTTTTTCCTCTCTTTCCCTATGATCCTCTGCCTTCTTTCTTAAATTCCACATATCAGTGAGATCATATGATACTTGTCTTTCGCTGATTGACTTATTTTGTTTAGCATAATACCCTCTAGTTCCATCCAGGTCTTTGCAAATGGCAAGATTTCAATTTTTGATAGTTGCATAATATTCCATTGTATATATATATACCACATCTTCTTTATTCATTCATCTGTCAATGGACATCTGGGCTCTTTTCATAGTTTGGCTATTGTGGACATTGCTGCTATAAACATTAGGGTGCAGGTGCCCCCTTGGTTCACTACATTTGTATCTTTGGGGTAAATACCCAGTAGTGCAATTGCTGGGTCGTAGACGTGTTGATTGTACTTTTAAACAAAGCACTTTAATCTTAACATTTTATTTGCCTTAAACTCTATGGGACTCACTTATCTTTAAAACCATTGTTAGAGTAACTGATACAGAGATTCTTTTCATTGGACACATTGTCTAAGACAACTGAAATATAGAGTCCAGTGTCATTACAGAATAGTGTTTCATCTTTTACACAGCTATTCACAATAAAGATAGAATTATGTGCTATAGTAGTCTAAGAAACACATTCAGAAGATACAAGGAAAGTTTTATTTTAAAATATATACAAATGAAATTGTATAAATATATATAATAAAATTGATAAGTGTATAAAATAGAAATTTTTCCTTTCATGAAACAACTTAGGTGCCCCATGATTTGAGATAAATCTTAATAAATCGAAAGACTAAAAGATAATGTATCATGGCTTTTTATGGGTGAGTCACTGCTAATGTTAGCTACTGTTAATAAAAGAATGTAATAGCCCTTGGGAATATGAGGACAGAAAAAAGATGGCAGCCATATTTCAAACACAACAAAACAAAAAAATAAAATAAAATAATGGTTCTAAAAAGGTAAACATAATTTTTTTTTTTTTATCCCTAAGATTGCTACAACTGTGTGAAACCGTTAAAGTCCCTCCCAAAAAGCTGAAAGATTTAACTAACGTGTCAAGTCTACTGAAAATGGAAAGGGCACAGCACAGAGCTAATGAAGAAGGTCTGGCATTATTGCAGGTATGAAATTTGAACAGGGAGTCCATAATTAGAGAGTTAGGAGAAAGGGGAAGAGAATAAGAAATTTTTTAAATCATCATGATATTCTCCTAATAATAAATACTAGATTTTAGAACAGGGTTTTCATTAAATTCTTCTTCTTTTTTTTTTTTTTGTCAGAGTAAAAACTTTACCTAAACTTTGAGCCTCTAAAGTTAAAAGTATTTCTAATATTTTAGTGATTAAGTAGCAGTTCTGTTTTTTTTTCACCTGACTTTAACTGAACTTCTATTCTTGATTATCAAATTATAGGAACTCATCACTAAATGCTAAAGAATTTCGAAACATATTGACAAGAAGAGCATATACTCATTATTATTGTTGTTATTATCATATGGGTAACATGTAACAAGGGCTTTCTGTGTTCGAGGTACTGCTCTAGGCACTTGTAGCTACATCCCTTAATTCTCAAAACAACTTAAAGAGGTCTGTGCTATATGATCTCATTATACAAATGTGAAAAAGAGACATATTTTTAGCTGAACCTTAGACAAATTGCTTAAAGTTATAGTGCAGGGGCACCTGGGTGGCTCAGTCGTTAAGCGTCTGCCTTCGGCTCAGGTCATGCTCCCAGGGTCCTGGGATCGAGCCCCGCATCGGGCTCCCTGCTCAGTGGGGAGCCTGCTTCTCCCTCTCCCACTCCCCCTGCTTGTGTTCCCTCTCTTGCTGTGTCTCTCTCTGTCAAATAAATAAATCAAATCTTAAAAAAAAAAAAAAAAAAAAGTTATAGTGCAGATCTTAGTCCAACTGCAGATTCTGATTCTTGATCATTATCTTGTAGAAGATAATGGGAGATAACATTAGGTATCATGATTAACTTCAGGCTTTTAATTAGTGGATACTTGAACAGTTAGGAGAAACAAACTTACAGGGCTTATTAAGTAGTTATTAAAACCAAACTAGATTAGACCATATATCTCTTAGCCATTTCAAAGTAGTTTGTAGATAATGGTCCTTAGGTCTTTGTTAGCAATTTAGAAAATATAGAGTTGGTAGTAGTTTATGCAAGGAATGCATCCCCAAGGATTTCTAATAATTCAAAAATCACAATTTATTCCAGTTTTTCCATATGATTGAGAATAACACTGGGTGGATTAGACTCTGAGCAACAAATTTACATATATTATAAATTAATTACATATATTATAATTTATGTATATTATAAATTAATAAATTCCATATATGATAAATAGAAACTCACTTTCTTCCTAGTGTGAGATTATATTGAATTTTTATCCCCGTTACTACTTTTCAAGAGTATATTTTCAGCACTGACACTAGTTCCACCATGTAATGAACAGTTGGATGTCATTGACATAGGTTTTTTTTTTTAATTTCAGCTTTATTGGGCTATAATTATAAGATATTCAAAGTGTACATTGTAGTGATTTGATATATGTACACCCTGAAGGATTCCCTCATCTGGTAAATTAACACATCCATCACCTCACATTATTTTTTATTTTGTGTGTGTTAAGAACATTTAAGTTCTCTCTCAGCAAATTTTAAGTATACAATACAGTGTTATCGGTTATAATCACCTTGTTTTTCACATTAGATCATCACACCTTATTCATCTTATAGCTGAAAATTTGTACCTTTTACTAACCTCTCCCTATTTTCTCCACTCCCCAGCCCCTGGTAACCACTTCCTTACTCTTTTTTTGTGAATTTGGCTTTTTTTTTTTTAGGTGATTTTAAAAGGTTTTCAAGTGTGATAATGGCAAAGTTATCTTAATATTTAACACTCATGTAAATCACTTGAAAGTAGTCAAAGATAGTAAATGATAGTGTGATTTTTGTAATACCAAGGGGCATTTCTGTATTCCAGAAAAAAGCATAAATATAGTTAAATGAAAAAAACCTTTTTCTATCCTCAACACTTCTGACACCAAATGTGTGGGGTTTCCACAAAGCACTTTTCCAGTTCTCTGCAGACACCAGCTAGGTGTCCTGCAATTTCATCCAATTCTGACGCTAAGTACCTGGATTTAGTGCAGACCCCACAGGTTAAGGGCTCAGTCCCACAAGACTGCCCCCCACTTCAGATGCCAGTTGTACTTCTACAGCTCCTGTACTTCTAACCAACCAAGTATAAATCAGGTGTTGCCATGACCCCTTCCTCATGTTCAGTAATTTGCTAGAACAACTCACAGAATTCAGGAAGGCACTTTACTTACTATTTACCAATTTTTTATAAAGGATACATTCAAGAACAGCCAAATGGAAGAGGTACATAGGGCAGGGTATAGGGGAAGGGCACACAGCTTCTGTGCCTCTTCAAGTATGTTGTCCTACCAGCGCCCCAAGGTGTTCCACTAACCTGGAAGCTCTCTGAACCCAGTGTTTAGAATTTTTATGAAAGCTTCATCAGGTAGGCAGAATTGATTATTAACTAAATCTCCCCTTCTCAAGAGATCAAGGAGTGGGGCTGAAAGTTCCAACCCTGTAATCACGTGGTTGATTGCTCTGGCAACCAGCCCTCATCCTCTCTGAATCATTCATTAGCATAAACTCAGGTAAGGTTGAAAGAGGCTTATTTTTTTTTTTAAGATTTTATTTATTTATTTGACAGAGAGAGATAACAAGCAGGGGGAGCATCAGGCAGAGGGAGAAGCAGGCTCCCGCTGAGCAAGGAGCCCAACATGGGGCTTGACACCAGAACCCCAAGATCATGACCCGAGCCGAAGGCAGACACTCAACCGACTGAGCCCCTCAGGTGCCCCAGAAAGAGGTTTATTATGAATAGCAAAAGATGCCACTGTCACCCAAATCACTCAGCAAATTACAAGGATTTTAGAAGCTCTGTGCCAGAAACCAGGGATGAAGACCAAATACACATTTCTTATATCACAGCATTACAACAGTCTATGGTTTGCTTGCTTGACAGCCAGTTACTCAATGGAAGCACTGTTTGCATTTTGGGCATAA
The DNA here is from genome assembly GCF_964656455.1 of Halichoerus grypus. NCBI lineage: Eukaryota > Metazoa > Chordata > Mammalia > Carnivora > Phocidae > Halichoerus > Halichoerus grypus. Next base: position 100,200,044 of record NC_135720.1, on the reverse strand, counting down.
GAGTTCTTCACTGGCCTACTAGAATCTTTGAACTAGGAATTTGTATGTCTTGTCTGTATCCATCAGTTTTCTGTTATGTGCCTTACTTAGAACCACTGCCTTTTCCCACAGAAGCCTAGAGTTATTCTTGGTGGTGACTTTTCAAAACCTGTATCAGCTAATAAGTAACAGAAGTTTTATTAATTGAGCTCCCTCACTCAGTGATGGTGCTACAGAAAAGGCAGTGGTGAGCAAAGTCTCTGAGACTGAGAAGATGGTATAGGAACTGCTGGGGCTTAATTTTTTAATCCCTATGGACCTCTGCATAAGAACAGAGCCATAGGGGTGCCTGGGTGGCTCAGTTGGTTAAGCGACTGCCTTCGGCTCAGGTCATGATCCTGGAGTCCCTGGATCGAGTCCCGCATCGGGCTCCCTGCTCGGCAGGGAGTCTGCTTCTCCCTCTGACCCTCCCCCGTCTCATGTGCTCTCTCTCTCTCATTCTCTCTCTCAAATAGATAAATAAAATCTTTAAAAAAAAAAAAACAGAGCCATAGGATTTCACAACCAGAGTTAGCATAAGAAAATATAAAAATAAGGACAAAAAATAGCCATCCACAGATAACAAAAGCATGCCAAAAACGTGTTCACAAAACAGATGAACACTAACCTAATTCTTAAGCAAACTGAAAGAAATTCAGAAAAACAGTAGAGGGTATGGAAAAAAATCATAAATCGGTATTAGAAATACTAAAAACTGAAGCTACAGAATTCAGGAAAAAATTAGAAGTAAAAAAAACTTTTCAGATAGGCAGACTAAATTAGAAGAATTAAAGCAAATGCAACAGATAAATGCTTAAAATACATAGTAAAATAAAGGAGAAAATTTTAAGAATCAAAAAGAAACATTTTTTTAAAGTTGAGAAAAAGTGACAAAGTAAAAGCTCAGCATAGAAAATATGGCATAGGTATGGTAGGAATACCCAAAGAAGATAACCAAAGCAATGGACCAAAATAATTTTTTTTAACTACAATGGAAATTTTTAGTCCTTATTATATTAACTGTTTTTTTTATTCATTGTTGTTATTCATTCCCTCTATAGTGGGTTGAATAGTGGCCCCAAGTCCTAGCCCTGGAACCTGCAAATGTGCCCTTATTTGGAAAGAGTCTTCCCAGTAAGGATCTCAAGATGAGATCATCCTGGATTATCTTGGGTGGGTCCTAAATACAAAGACTAGTGTCCTTAAAGAGACAAAAATGTCCTTAATAAGAGAAGGAGACATGGAGGAAAAGGCTGTGTGAAAAATGCAGAAATTGGAGTGAGCAGCCACAAGGAATGCTGACAGCCATCAGAAGCTGGAAGAGGCAAGAGAGGATTCTCCCTCAGAGGTTTCAGAGGGAGCACTGCCTTGCCAACACCTTGCTTTGGACATTTGCTCTCCAGAACTGTGAGAGAATAAATTTCTGTTTTCAGACACCAAGTGTGTGGCAGTTTGTTTTGGCAGGCACAGTAAACTAATACATGTGGTAACACACATTTGTATTGGACAGCACTCTCTAAATCCAAAAACCAAGTCACAGGAAATTCAGGACCAAGGAACAGGTTAAACCTGACCAGCAAATTCTGCAAAGCAAACTATCTAGTTTCCTGTACAAATCAGTTGGAAAGAACCAAAAAAATTGGAGTGGGAAACTATAGATGAAAGGAGACTTAATATGCACTTACTAGAATGGCCGAAATCTAGAACATGGACAACAACAAATGCAGATGAGGATGTGGAACAAGAACTCTCACAGCTGGTGGGAATGCTAAATGGTACAACCGGTTTAGAATACAGTTTGGCAGTGTCTTACAAAATGAAACCTACTCTTACCGCACGATACAGCAGTCATGCTCCTTGGTATATTATACATGTATGTTTGAATATTGCACATGGATGTTTGTGGAAGCTTTATTCATAATCGCCAAAAGTTGGAATACCAAGATGTCCTTCATTAGGTGAATGGATAAATAAATGTGGTACCTCAGACAATGGAGTATTATTCACCACTAAAAAGAAATGAGCTATCGGGCCCTTAAGAGACACGGAGGAACCTTAAGTGCATATTATAAATCATAAGTGGAAGAAGCCAAACTGAAAAGGCCCCATACTGTATGATTGCAACTATATGATAAGCTAGAAAAGGCAGAACTGGAGAATAAAAAGATGAGTGGTTGGCAGGGGTGTGTAGTGATTTAGAGATGGATAGACAAAGCACAGCAGATTTTTAGGCCATCAGTCCTTGGGCTCTGCTACATTCACACGGGTCTTCCAGGATCTCTGATTGTAGCAGTTTTGCTGAGTTTTTGAGGAAATATGCTTGTACATGGGTTGTATCTCCTTGTTCCATGGAAATTAAATTTCCTTATAATGAATTATTATGTTGGTAAATTAGTTTCTCGGAAGTCTGTTTTGTGAAAGAAAAAAAAATTACCAGTTTCTTCCAAAAATGTTTCCATATATGTGGTATTTAAAAAATATGTATATGTATATTAATACCTATTTGGGTTTCATTTAATAATGTATTTAGTTTAAAACATTAACTTTCTGATTTCTCACTCAGGAAGAAATAGATAAAATAGTAGAGACCATAGAGTCAATGACTGGGAATATTCAGAGCCTAAAGAACAAAATTCAAGTTCTGACAAGTGAGGTGGAAGAAGAAGAGGAGAAAGTAAAACAGGTAATTGTTTAATAATGCATTCCTAGAGTCTGGATAAATTTTTTAATGCTTGTCTCTCAGCAAGACAACTTTTGAATGTAAGAAGAGAGAAATCAGCCTTTTGAAATAATCTGTAGCTTTCTTTTTCTACTTTAGATGTTTCACATAGATAGTAGTGGGGTACTCTGTCTTCCAGAACTTTCTCAGAAGAGTCTCAAAGCACCCACACTTCAGGTAAATGCCAATTTTCCATATCAACTATATCATCAGTTATGAAGCACATATATAAAACCATAATATCCTTTTCCTCTTTTAAAACAAATGAAATCCATGATACAAGTTTCAGGCAACATTGTTTTTCTCACTTGACAGAATAGTTCGAACATCTTTATTTGTGAGCTTCTTTCATGTGGATCTCTCATTCTTGTCAATAACTGTAACATTCCATTGATGAAGGTACCATACTATAATTCGTGAATTACTGGTAGAAATAAATGATTGTTGCAGTTACATAAAATGCTCAGTATACCCTTGTATATGTATCTTTAGGTATTTGTGTGGTTGTAACTGTAGGATAGATTTCTGGAAGTAAATTCCAATAGTTGAGTTTATTTATGCTTCTAACAGTGGCCTATAACTCTTCATGAAATAGTGTTGTGTTATTTGTAGTTGACTGTATACTGGTATCTGTTTTCACAGGTTCCCAGTAGCTATTATAGTGTAAATGCTTATAGTGGTAGAAAGTCTTCAAGTTTCTCAAAAATAATTTAAAATAGTCCTATCTGTAGTCCATTTAGGGTAAAAGGAAAGGGAGTGGACAGAGGTAAAACAGAATAATACAGTTTGGAAAGAACAAGAATGAGTTGATGATTACTGAAGTTGGGTGATGGGTATTTGAGGTTTATTGTACCATTCTCTCTAAATAACATACATTTGACATTTCTCATAATAAAAGGTTAAGAACTATTTATATGGGTCAATGTGGTCAAAAGGTACAAACTTGCAGTTATAAAATCAAACAGTCTTGGGGATGTAATGTAGAACACAGTGACTGTAGTCAATGACACTGTCTTGTATATTGCAAAGTTGTTAAGAGAGTAAATCTTAAAAGTTCACATCACAAGAAGAATTTGTAACTATGTATGGCGCTAGATGTTAACTAGACTTATTGTGGTGGTCATTTTGCAGTGTACACAAATATCACATCATTGTGTTGTATACCTGAAGCTAATATGATGTTATGATGTTATATGTCAATTATATCTCAGTTTTAAAAAAATTTTAAACCAATTGTACTGTTATACCCACAGAAAGAAATTTTGACATTAATTCCAAACCGTAACGCTCTTCTGAAGGACTTGGATGTTCTCCATAATTCATCCCAGACGAGGAATATGTTAACTTTCATCGAAGAAGCTTATAAGAGACTGGATGCCTCTTAAAGAGTTTTTTTAGACTGTTCTGTATTAATTTAATGTTTATGAGTTGTAAAACTGTTAGCCTATGATGATACTGCAGAGGCTGAGGCTTTTTCAGGTTTTATTTCCAACATATACTTAAAATTAGCTTCTGTAGATCTATTAGCATCTAATATAGTCCTAAAAACTGTTTTTAGTAGTTGCCAAATCTAGGAACTCACATTTCTGTTGTGTCTCTGGTTGTTTGAGCCACAGTCTAATGATTTATAATGGCTGAATAGAGCTCATTTATTGGTTAGTGCAGAGGAACTGTGATACTGTAATGTAATATATGTGAAGTGTGTATAGTGCCCAGTACATAAAAACATAATTGTTTGCAATCATTATTATTCTTTAGTTCATGACTTGCATTTTCGTCTAGTCATCTGGAACTTGAGAAATCCCCAAATGCCTTTATTTCTTTTACATAACCCTCTAGACTTTTTGTGACATAATTAAGATTTGCCAGGTGTCTTTACCTTTGGGGGTAGCATGAACATTTTATTTCTTGGGTTGGATTATTGACTAGATGTTCAATATTTTCCACTGTCATCAAAGCATACTTTTATTTAAAAGGAACCTAAGCACATTTATTCCCTTAAAAGAAAAATCAAACCAAAAAAACCCTTTCTATAAACCTTTTCTCATTGTAATAATGTTAGGAGTTAGTTGGACAGTTAGGTAGTCAGGGCCAGGGTCCTCAACAAGAAAACATGGAGTCAGGACAGCTAAGACAAACAGTACTAACATCCTGTTTTGCAGCTTAGACAAGACTGCACTAGCATTTTGTTTTGCAGCCTTTGTAGAAATGATTCTGCAAAATGTCCTAATGCTCTTGTTAAATCAAACCCTCCCCGAGGCTGAGAAACATGGGGTCCTGGCCACCACTGAAAAATATGGGGACGAACAGCAACTTCATTACCAGGGCATGGGTGAGCCCTTGGGTGGCTTCCAATTCCCAACTGGAGCCCAAGCTGTCCCTCCCCAAGACCCCAGTTGGGACCCTAGTGATCCCCTCAGAAACTGGTACCTCAGTCATTTCCAGGCTTGCATCCTAGAGGGATTAAAAAGGTCAAAGGTTAAGCCCCTGAATTATGCCAAGTTGCCTACTGTCACCCAAACTCAAGAGGAAAACCCAACAGCCTTCTTAGGTTGAGAGAGGCTCTCGGTAAATACAGCTAACTCCCCCAGTTCTCCCGAGACCGAGATCATTCTCAAAGACAAATCTGTGAACCAGTCGGCCCCAAATACTCGTAAAAGGTTGGCAGTTGGCCCAGGGGGGACCCTAGAAGAGCTCTTACGAGCTGCTAACCAGGTCTTTTACAATGGGACCAAGAGGAGAGTAAGGAACAAGAACAGAGACTAAGAAAGAAGTCCGAGGCCCTAGTCTCGGCCTTATATACTGTTACCAACTCAGCCCCTCAAGGCGCTGATACCAAATGCCACTTCTGTGGCCGCCCAGGGCACTGGAGGCAAGAGTGCCCTCAAAGGCAAAAATCAAAGCCCTGCAACCCCTGTCCTACATGTGGAGGAGGACACGGGGAATCTGAATGCCCTTGAGATCTCAATCTCCAAGGGCTCAGACAACCAGCACCCCAGACAGGGACTGATGGGACCTGGGGCTCTTCACGGTGGCTCCCCCAGAACAGTTTGCCGTTGGGAACCCAGAGCCTCAGGTGATTCTGGAGATAGAAGCCAAGCCAGTCCGTTTCCTTCTTGACGCTGGAGACGCCCTTCCTGTTCTACTCTCCACCCTGGGCCAACCGTCCAACCACAGCGTTGTTGTTAAGGGCGTCACTGGACAACCCACAACCAGACTTTTTTCTCACCCGCTGGGATGCACTAGGGAGATCTAATTTTCTCTCACTCCTTAATAATGACTGAGAGCCCCACACATGATAACTCTGTAGAGATAATATGTCTAATCTGGGAATTCTCCTATTGATAACCCCCGGACAGACTGGCAATTGCCTCCCCTTAATAGAGGCTTATATTTATCCCCAGGTCTGGGCAACTCAGAAGAAGTGGGTCAAGCCTTAACTGCAGTGTCTGTCCACATACACCTTAAAGACCCCACAACTTTCCCTTGTCGGAAGCAATACCCTGTAAACCAGAATCAAGGGAGGGCCTAATAAAAATCATAAATAATCTAAAGCAGCAGGGGCTCTTAAAACAATGCAACAGCCCATGTAACACCCCAATTTTGGGGGTACAGAAACCTAATAAGGGGGCACCTGCGTGGCTCAGTCAATTGAGTATCTGCCTTAGGTTCGGGTCATGATCCCAGAATTCTGGGATTGAGCCCCTCATGGGCTCCCCCACTCAGTGGGGAGTCTGCTTCTCCCTCTGCCCCTCCCCCTGCTCAAGCTCTCAAATAAAATCTTTAAACAAAAGAAAGAAGGGAGGGAGGAAGAAAGAAAAAGAAAAGGAAAGAAAGGAAAGAAAAAGAAACCTGTGGTTCCAAACCCTTATGCCCTACTGGCTCAAGTCGCCTCAGACAAACAGTTTTATTTTTTTATTTTTTTTAAGATTTTTATTTATTTTTTGAGAGAGAGAGACACAGCGAGAGAGGGAACACAAGCTGGGGGAGTGGGAGAGGGAGAGGGAGAAGCAGGCTTCCCGCGGAGCAGGGAGCCTGATGCGGGGCTCGATCCCAGGACCCTGGGATCATGACCTGAGCCGAAGGCAGACGCTTAACGACTGAGCCACCCAGGCGCCCCAGACAAACAGTTTTAGACTTAAGAGATGCCTTGTTTTGCATTCTGCTTCATTCAGATTCTCGGTTTCTGTTTGCATTTGAAAACCCCACTAATCTGACCACCCAGTTAACATGGACACTTTTACCTGAAGGATTCCGAGATAGTCCCCATTTATTTGGGCAAGCCCTGTCCCAAGATCTCTCAGATTTTTCAGCTGAAAACTGCATCCTACTACAATATGTGGATGATCTATTGTGTGCCTCCTCTGAGCAAAGCATTCAAACTGGCCCCCAGAAACTTCTCAACTTCCTGGATACAAGAGGATATAAGGTTTCTCAGCCCAAGGCTCAATTATGCAAGACATCTGACAAGTATCTGGGCTTTGTCCTCACAGAGGGGACAAGGAGACTGGGAGAAGATAGGGTTCGGCCTACTACCGCCTACCCTCTCCCTAAAACCCTAAAACAAAGGGTTATGGGGGCATAACTGGGTACTGTTGCTTGTGGAGACCAAGGTATGGAGAAATAGCACACCCTTTTTATCGATTGCTCAGGGACACCCAGACAGACGGTACCCACCTATTAATGTGGAACCCAGAGTCACAAAAAGCTTTTAAACACCTCAAGGGGCCTTGCTCAGTGCCCCAGCTTTAAGTCTTCTTATCAGGAGGGCTAACAACTTGTATGTGACGAAAAGAAAGGGAATGGCCTTGGGTATCAACCCAGGCAGTGGTGGCAGCGCCCTTTTGGAAGAGGATCTTACCATACACACCCCCCATAAAATTCAAGGTCTCCTGTCAACCGATGGCAATCACTGGCTCCCAGACAGCTGCCTTCTGTGGTACCAGGAACTATTAGAGGGTCCAGTCATGCAAATAAAAACCTACCAACCTACCAGGGACCCTCAGACCTCTGGGGATGGTACCCTGGCAGCGCCCCTGACTGGCAAGAAGCAGTTAGGTAGGTCATCACCCCCTTTCCCTAACGGCAGTTAGGGTCACTTCTTCAGAGGGGGGAATGTTAGGAGTTAGTTGGATAGTTAGGTAGTCTGGGCCAGGGTCCCCAACAAGAAAACATGGAGTCAGGACAGCTAAGACAAAACAGTACTAACATCTTGTTTTGCAGCTTAGACAAGACTGCACTAGCATTTTGTTTTGCAGCCTTTGCAGAAATGACCTCTGCAAAAGGTCCTAAAATGAAACAATTAACCACAAAGCATTTGTCACTATCACAAGCTGGGGCAGTTAAGACATAAGTCCCCACATGTCAGCCCAAAAAGACCATCAGCCCGTCGTGATCAAAGCCCTGATTAGCACGTCTAAGTACACGCTGGTTGCTTAAGATAGTTCCGCAAAAGAGCTCATTAAAAACCCCTAGACTTAGAAACTCCAATGCAACCCTCTGGGGTCCCCTCTCTCTTTGGGAGCTTTGTACTATATCGCTCAATAAACTTTGCTTTGCTGCCCACCACTCTTCATCTGGTCTACCTCTTCATTCTTCAAAGCAGCGTGACCAAGAACCGTGGGCACTAAAGGAAAAATCCTGAAACAATAAGTATATACATGTGAATAAATTACCGCTTAAATATATTAAAAATCTTTTCTAGTCACTACAGTATATTGTCTGGTGTGCTTTTATTTATTTGCAAAATAAAATAACTGCAATTTCTAATTATTTTTCTTTCTAACCTAGAATATCTTGTCAGTTATGGTAGAAGGTACCGTAATTCTGTTGATACCCTCCAGGCAGAAACCACCAAGAACACAGCTTTAGTTAAACAAGTTCAGTGTAATGCTCATTGCAGTGAGGGAGACCACATTATCATGTGGAACCCTGAGGAGCTTAGTAAAAGGGTCAGAAGCAATATCCTCTTAAGAAATGATAGTTAGGGGCGCCTGGGTGGCTCAGTCGTTGGCTCAGGTCATGATCCCAGGGTCCTGGGATCGAGCCCCGCATCGGGCTCCCTGCTCCACGGGAAGCCTGCTTCTCCCTCTCCCACTCCCCCTGCTTGTGTTCCCTCTCTCGCTGTGTCTCTCTGTGAAATAAATAAATAAAATATTTTTTTAAAAAAAAGGAAATAATAGTTAAGGAGAACATTAATGGATTTTAGAGGAAAAGTCTTAAGAAAGGAAACTAGTAGTGCAGCATTTAAAGAAAATATTTTTGTGTACTTTGTACTGCCTGCTATATGCCAGGCAAAGCAAATAAAAATAAAAGATAATACAAAATCTCTGTAAAACCGCTCACTTGGAAACTTAGAACTTCTTGTTTTTAGAGTGATGAATAGGGGCGCCTGGGTGGCTCAGTTGGTTAAGCCTTCCGCTCGGGCCATGATCCTGGGGTCCTGGGATTGAGTCCCACTTCGGGCTCCTTGCTCAGCAGGGACCCTGCTTCTCCCTCTGCCTGCCACTCCCCCTGCTTGTGCTCTCTTCTCTCTGTGACAAATAAAATCTTAAAAGAAAAAGAGGGGCACCTGGGTGGCTCAGTCAGTTAAGCAGCTGCCTCCAGCTCAGGTCATGATCCCAGGGCCCTGGGATCGAGCCCCGCATCGGGCTCCCTGCTCAGCGGGGAGCCTGCTTCTCCCTCTCCCTCTGCCTGCCACTCTGCCTACTTGTGCTCTCTCTCTCTCTGTCAAAAATAAATAAAATCTTTAAAAAAAAAAGTAGAGTGATGAATAGAGCCCAAACTCACTGATTTTTATCATTAGTCATGATGTTTATAAGAGTTTTGATGGGAGTTAGATGAAAGTCTCTTGTTTCTCTCAGAACATCTACTCAACAGTTATTGTTCAGCGGGAATTTTTACTCTCCACTTTTGCTGAGTGATATTCTTCACCATGCATGAACTGGTCATATTACCCTCTTACAGCTTTGAAAACTATGTGATCTAATTTTGAAAGATCTACAGTATCTTCTGGCAGATAGCAGGCAATCCAAAACATACACAATATTTTCTTTAAAGGCTTAATTTTGGTATACCCTTTGTGAAGAATTTAAGAGTTAATTACAGACCCAAATAAAATTAAAATTCAAGGGCTCGTGATCCCAATAATTCAGATGGCTATCCTCCTACGTAGTATCTTCACTCACCTAAGTTCTCACACGCACAGGTCATGCCAACCACAGTCCAACTCCTCTCCACAAGTGGAGAGTGCCACTTGCCACCAACTTTCAAGTGTAAAAATATATTTTGGAATGGAAGACATATAGTATAAATACATAGTGTAAAAGAAGGAAGGTAACTTGTGATTTGGGAGGCGAATGGGTATCCTGCACAGATATGTGGCAGAACTCAGTACACTGTCAGTCGTTTAAAATTCTTATTTTTTGGGAACCCTTCCATTTTCCCCAACTTTAATTTGGGTATATGTTTAACAAACAGGTTTTGCTTAAATATTAGACACCTGAACTGGAACCTAAACTTAAGGGATTGACTTTCCTTTATTTGGTTAGATAGAATTTCCTGGCATTCTCAACCAAAACTATGCAGGTGCACCTGTCAAACTTAGCATGTAAATCATTCAGGTTGGCTTAGTTTCCAAACATAAGTCTTCTAAATCCTCTCATGTTTCATTCACTGTCAAGAAATACTCAGCTTTGAGGAAGGGAGAGGAAAGAAGGAAAGCAAGAGCATAGAAAAATTCAGATTTCCCTTTTGGGCTTTATCATGTGTAAAGTAACGGAGCCATTTTTGTATTCTAACTAGCTTTTCTTAAGAGTTGCTGCCACTAAATGTATTTCTTTGCTACTAAACCCCACCTCGGGCTCTTTCCCCCTGCCCCTCCCCCCACTCACTCACTCTCTCTCAAATAAATAAAATTTTTTAAAAAGTTATCAATATACCCGGATCAAAAAGAAAACAGTCTGCTTTTCACATCCAGTAATTGTCATCTAATACAATTTCTCCAGTCACTTTCAGCTACCAGCTACCCACTGTGTTACTTAAACAAGCAACTTCAAGTAAAGAATGCCCCAGGACACCAGGGTGACTAAGTTGATTAAGCATCCGACTCTTGATTTCAACTCAGATCATAACCTCAAGAGTTCAAGAGGTCAAGAGTTCAAGCCCAGCTTGGGCCTCCATGTTCAGTGGGGAATCTGCTTGAGTTTCTCTCCCTCTCCCTCTGCCCCTTCCCACCCCTGTTCTCTCTCTCCCTCTCTCTCTCTCTCTCTCCAAATAAATGAATAAATCTTAAAAAAGAAGGAATGCCTGGGTGGCTCAGTTGGTTAAGCATCTGCCTTTGGCTCAGGTCATGATCCCAGGATCCTGGGATCGAGTCCCTCATCAGGTTCCCTGCTCAGCGGGAGCCTGCTTCTCCCTCTGCCTGACACTCCCCCTGCTTGTGCTCACTCTCTCTCTCTCTCTGACAGATAAATAAAATCTTTAAAAAAAAAAAGAATGCCCTAACTTTCCCCTTCATTTGATCTTAACTTTATGAGACATAAAGATGATAAACAGTATCCTTCCATGTGACCACATTCAAATTGAAGCACTCTTCACATGCCCTTGAAACATTCATACTGTTTATTATCCCAAAACTCAGGTATTGTGTTGTGGGCAAGATGCCCATGGAAGTGTCTACATGTCACTTGAAATTGCAGCCATTTGAGGGAAGCAAGTAAACTCTGACTTTTCATTTAAAAGAATAGGGTAAGAGAATTAAATTATCAAAAATACTCTCAATTCCACAAGTATACTCTTTAGAGAGTATCCCTTTGTCAACTTTGGAAGTTTAGGGTAACAAAATAATTTTCTTCAAAATAGATGAAAATATAGGGGTGCCTGGGTGGCTCAGTCTGTTAAGCGTCTGCCTTTGGCTAGGGTGCTGATCTCAGGGTCCTGGGATCAAGCCCCGCATCCGTCTCCCCGCTCAGTGGGGAGTCTGCTTCTCCCTCTGCCTCTGCCCCCTGTTCATGCTCTTTCCCTGTGCCTTGCTCTTTCTCTCTCAAGTAAATAAATAAAATCTTTAAAAAAAAAAAAAAGAAAATATATGAGGTCATTACCTCTCTGTCATTTTCTTATTGTACCCCATTCACCTGGGTCCCATTCCTTTTTATTCTCTTTCATGAGATCTTAACAGACAGTGGGTTTGGGGTCTAGAAAATGTCCATCTTTAAATCAAGACTAGTATTCACTGTTTTTTACACCGTAAGTCTAAATCTGAGAGAAAGGAAGAGATTCAGTGAAAATACTGGTGCTGTATGCATGATGATTTTCACCTGACACCATAAACTCCTCCCTATCTACAGGTGTGGGCACTTTTTTGTTTTTTTCTCTCCCTCCTCTTTCCACTCAGGACTAATTAGGGAAGTAGGCTCGAAGAATAAACTCACCATTTATGCAGAAGCAACCACTGACCTGATACAAACTGAACTCTCAACAGCAGGTAAGCATTTATTCATTAAAATAATAAATTTCAAATCATTAATTATAATTGCAAGAAGAAATGGGAGAAATAGAGAGGAGAGACGAATTTCAGCATTATACAGGAAGGATAAATCATAATTAGGTTTATGGGAAAAGGTTTGCTTTTGGTTTTTGTTTATCCGTTTCAAATTTTGATATGAGGAAAATAAGCATTACAAAATATAAAATCATTTGCATTGATAGGAGCACAACTAGAGAAACAGATGAGAGAGGGATCTCTGAAGGGAAAGCCTATCATCTGAAAAATAATTACTAACACTGGATCACAAGTGCTTTAAAAAAATTTCCTTCCTCATTAACAAACGTCCCCCATTGTACTGTAAGTGCTATGTTACCTTATAAAAGCAGAGATCTTATACTTTATTTATTTATAAGAAAGGTCTCTCAGGAGAGTGTTATGCTTTCATTGTCTGATTAATGTTAATAAAATATTTTAGGTGCTTGTGTGCTGATGGACGCTTCAGTGCCCCAAAGAAACTTGAGTTCCTAAAACTTAAATGAGTATAATTAATTATATTCCTTGACAAAGATTTCAGTTAGCGAGTCTGTTGTTGATAACGGTTCAGCCAGAGGAATTACAAATCTTCACCTTCCAATTCTAGAACACATATGAATTATGGGGAATTCATAATTGATTGGTGAGATTATGACACTCTGATCTTGTAGTTCTCAGAATTAATGATTGTCATTATGACTTTCTAATATAATTTAAAAATCTGTGAAATATATTTTCTGCATCTTTGAGAATTTCTTCATTCTGCTTTGTGGCCTTTAAAACTATCTTTGTATTTCATAAAAGAAAGGTCCTTATGAAATTCATCTTTGTTTACTGGAAGAACATTGTCCATTGTTCATTAATCATAGTGCCCTCTCTCTGTGAACCCATGGGAGAAATGTTTCTCTGATTTTAATGTCACCAATATTTGTCACTCTGCATAATTTGTGAATTGAAAGAGTTTTTTGGCTAGAAAGGTATATCGAAGCCAGATCAAGGAGGGTTTTGATTATTTAGAAGTTAGAGAATTTCATTTAGAGATAGTACAAGTGAAAAGTCAAGCAAATGCTATGGTAAAGAGCCTTGCGAATATTTTTTTTAAAGATTTATTTATTTTAGAGAAAGAGAGTGAGAGTGAGGGGAGTGTGAACAGGGGCAGGGGCAGACAGAGAGGGAGAGAAATCCTCAAGGCAGAATCCCCATGGAGCACAGAGCCTGACGTGGGCTGCATCCCAGGACCCTGAGATCATGACCTGAGCCGAAATCAAGAGCCAGCGCTCAACACTCGGAGCTACCTGGGCGCCCCAAGAGCATAAGAATAATTTTATGGACAAACTGAATCATGTAACTAGTCATGTTTGTTTCTCTTATGTTGGCTGCTAGAAAGCTTACAGTACAAAATGTGCTCTCACCTACTGCAAATCGCTTGATCCTCATTGTGGTGGTTATGTTCAACAAAGTCACAGGGATCACTGCCTGTAGGGAAAACATAAGATTAGGTTCCTGCAAGCCTCTGGTCACAATGTTTTCATCAGAAGATCAACACATAACCTTTTCTTTTTTTTTTATTTACTTTTAAAGATTTTATTAATTTATTTGAGAGGGAGAGCACGCACAGAAGCAGGGGGAGGGATGGAGGGAAAGGGAGAAGCAGACTCCCTGCTGAGCAGGGAGCTCGGTGCAGGACTCCATCCCAGGCCCCTGGGATCATGACCTGAGCTGAAGGCAGCCACTTAACCGACTGAGACACCCAGGCGCCCCAACACATAACCTTTTTTATGTATATTTCTGTTTAAAGACACATTATTTAATACATGGGGTTTTTTTAAAGATTTTATTTATTTATTTGACAGAGACAGCGAAAAAGGGAACACAAGCAGGGGAGTGGGAGAGGGAGAAGCAGGCCTCCCACTGAGCAGGGCGCCCGATGCGGGGCTCTATCCCAGGACCCTGGGATCATGACCTGAGCCGAAGGCAGACGCTTAATGACTGAGCCACTCAGGCGCCCCTATTTCATACATTTGTTGATTTTTTATTATCATTGAACTCACAGTCAAGAGCATTATAACTTACGCCTGAAGGAAGTTTATGTAACACATGTATCTTCTCGGTAAGACACATCACAGTCTTTTTGCACATAGGAACACTAGACAGCACTTAAGTACTGTGCTTGGGGCCATTTTAAGCAGTGAAGTCACCAGCAGAAAGCAAACACTGCAAAATAACGTGGCACAAATCGCATAAAGGGCTTGTTTGGAGTATAAGAGCTGGAACGAGAGGTCAGCTTCTGCAACTTCAGCTGACAACGTTGGCATTAGAGACTCAAATATGTCCACAAATGACTGCGAAAGCACGGTCAGTATTGATTTGGGGGGTTCCAGGTAAATTTTAGCAAGTAGGTGAATTCACAAATATGGAATCCTACAAATAAAGAGGATCAACTCTGTATGTAGGACTATAGTCCTTATGCTTTGCCTGCTGGCCTTACTCTTGACCCCATATTACGTTTGCACCTCTATTTTCCCCTTGCCTGAATTTTAATTTAAACTTAATTTTTCTTCATATATTTTACCTACGTTTATAAGTGGTTTTAGGAACTTTGGGGAACAACCAGGCAATAAAGCAAATCGCCAACAAGTACTTAGAATTCCTACTGTTTGCACTATCTACTTTGCTATGTATCAGGACATAAAAACATCTCTAGGTACCAAATGTAATAAGAGATACATGATGAGTTTCTCTATGAAATAATTTTATCTTATTTTCTCAAAAATATTGAATTAGAATAAATTAATGTATTTAACATGAGGATCTACTAAAAAGTTAACATTCTGGGGTGCCTGGGTGGCTCAGTCATTAAGCGTCTGCCTTCGGCTCAGGTCATAATCCCAGGGTCCTGGGATCGAGCCCCACATCGGGCTCCCTGCTCGGCAGGAGGCCTGCTTCTCCCTCTCCCACTCCCCCTGCTTGTGTTCCCTCTCTCGCTGTCAAATAAATAAATAAATAAAATCTTAAAAAATGAAAAATAAAAAAATAAAAAGTTAACATTTTATTTAGAGATAGCATGAGTCGAGTGAAATGTCAAGCAGATACCAGCGTGAAAAGATGATGGCTACATCTCTCCTTCCTTTGCTCAACCTGAACTCCGGAAACTCGATCTTTGCAAAGCATCTCATATTGGCCCAGACTATGAGTACTAGGGTCCAGGATCCTGCTTTTCTGGTGCTGGCCCCTAGTATCTCTTCTGACTCCCGGAGAGAATTAGAGAATTACAAACACCTCAGGTGTCCCACTCGGCAAACTGGAACCCACAGGGCTGGATCACAAGAAATATGCTTCGCAGAAGTTCAGACTCACATAAACCATATGATGGAGTTTTATGGTGGATTTTAAGCAAATCACAATCAAGCACTCTCAGTATCTTATAGTCACACAGAGCTGCCACATGGTGAAATCGAGTAGTAGCTTTCTCTATCTGGGAAATGTGCTGTACAGGAAGAATACACTACAGTCTCAGAAGCACCAGGTTCTCATGTCTAGCTGAATTATCTCTGCCATCCTCATGCCTGGCTGCTGAGAGTAAGTGGATAAACTCTACTGTATCGAATATAGACAAACAAAATTTTTTTTCATTCAGTCAAGACCTGATTGGAATGTTGGGGAAAAAGTTTTCTTAGGGACAAAAAGCAGGGGATATGGAGCCCCTAAATCTACAAAACATAACTGCATATGAATGGTTGAATTTGCATACATTATATTAAGTCCTTTTTCATTCCTTATTTTTATCTAAATAAAACGAGCCTCAGCCTGTGCTCACATCTGATTCTTCACCTTCAACCTAGGTGTTTCTCTGCAAGTTGTTCCCCATAACCACCTGACACCTGACCCACTCACGTCTTTGGGCATTGTAAAAAGAATTTTCCTTGCTTACCCTAAGACTCTTACTCTGCGCTTCCTCTCATCCATTCAACAACCACTTAGAATGCCCTTTTACTCTGTGCCAGGCCCTGTAGGTGCTGGGGATATAATAGAACACAAAGACTTAACCCAGTATGGATACTCAGCTCTTTCCAGGATTAGGTCATTAACATTCTCTATTTCCACATGTCCTCTGGTTTACCTACCCCAGTATCTCTCATCTTCCGTCTTCTTCCCTCATCAGAGGGAGCAATGGCATTCCGAATTCCACCCAGTGAAAACAGGACCTCAAGGATGTTCCTCAGGAGATTCAAATGTTAACAAGCAAAAACTAAACCTATCCCTTCAAGTTTTTCATCAGGTGTGGGATTGCTAGAGCTCTGGAGAAGATGCTGGTGCTCAACTGTTCTACCAAATTACTGATCCTGGAAAAAATGCTGAAGAGCCACTTCCCTGAATCACTCAAGGTATTCTACATTTAAGAGCTTTCTTTTATTCCTTTATTTTATTAATCTGTGAAATAATGTCAGACTTGGTGGCTGTTCCCCAAGTTTTTCTGATGTCAGGACTCTGTTATTAAACTTATTAAACTTAGTTTCCCAGTCCCCTCCTGCTGGAGACTGATTCCATGCATCGTAGATACAGCTGTGATAATTATTTTTTTGGCAGTCATTCTAGATAACTTCTAGGAAAATTTAGGAGGTGATGGACTAGATCATTTCTAAGGTAAACTCAAGTTTTAAACATTTTTAATGGCAGAAAGTATGGATTAAGTAGCATTGCTCATAAGAACATAACCTAGGTTCACAATGGAGCTGAGGTCCAGGAGTCGTTATAAAATTTTTCTGACTATTTCAACATCTTTATTTTTGAAGTTTTTTTCAATGGCTATGTTGGTCATTAAGCCTCTGTCGAAGTCTCCTCAAAGTCCATGAGGGCCTGCGGACAACTCAGAGCTACTGTGGAAGGAGGACATTAATCAAAGATTACAAATAAATATGAGATTAAAAATATTTTAAGCACTTGGAGAAAAAAATGCAAAATGCAAAGAAATTGTCTTTGAGGGCTGAGATTCTTGACAGAGGAGATAGCCCTACAACAGTGATTTTCAAATGTGAGTGGCGGGGGGTATAGCTCAGTGGTAAGAGCATTTGACTGCAAATGTGAGTGACTGCTAATAACCCAGAAGAGATAATTTCTAAAGATGGAGACCAGAGACCTGTATTTTTAGCACACACCCTGGATAATCCTTATTTACTCTAAACTTTAACAAAAGCGATCTAGAGCACTGTACTGGGTTGATTAAATCTAGTCATCTGGCCTTATGGATCATGCTTAAACTATGTGTTGTAGGGAAAATCTGTGTGATAATTTGGGATCATATGGCTAAAAGAGTACCAAATGGACAATCTGACTCGAAATTTCCCATTTTGAATGTGGACACTCTGGTGAATAAATGTTTGGCCCACTCTTTTGCCGGAGAGAACTAAAAAGGTTTTGGTGACCTTCACAGGGTCACCTAAGATCTTATAATCATCAAGACAAATGATGGGCTCTTACATTATAAATATTATATTTGGATAGTACTTAAGCATACAGATAATTTCAATTTATCTTATCCTTCCAACAACTTTGTAAGATGTCTATTAACCCATTTTAGAAATGATTAAGTTGGAGTTCAAAAAAGGCTAAAGCAAGTAAAGAATCAGTTAAATCTCAGTTCCTTTGATTTCATATCTACTGCTTCTCCTACAGCAACTTAGCTACTAGATACCCAGGTGTAGATGTTGATTTTTCTTTCTTTTTTTTTTTTTTTTGACACCTCCCATAGTGTTTGCCATGGGGTTTTGCCCATAATTACTCAATAAACTGTTGTTGATCGGTCACTGGCTGTGTTATAAAATAATTACTTATTAACCCTCACCTGTTCAAATCTTATTTTTAAGGATCTCTGAATTCAGATTGAGTTGATCAGAATAGTATGTATCATTTTTTAAAGTACCTTTCACACTATCTCATTTGAGCTTTATAAAACCTATTAATCCCTCTGTAATATTAATACCTCTAAATAGGCAGGTATTTACATTATAATTTTACACATGATGTTACTAAATCCCTTCCCCATATCTAAGTGCTAGAGTTCAGATTTAAAACCAAGCTATCAGATTCCAAACTGCATGGTTGTGGTTTTTTGGGTTTTTTTTTTTTTTGGAAAGGTTTGCTTCTCATAACACCACTTGAAGTAAGAGTTAAAGAAATGAAACGTGTAGGCACAAATCAACGCCTTCCTCATATCATCTTCTCTTTAATAGCTGCTTAGCTTGGCACTCTCAATTTCTCATTTTCTGTACATGGAGTCTCTTTATCTTTGAGTCTCTTTATCTTCAATTATTGCATTGTTATATAATGTCTGGCTTGGGTTCTCTGACCGTACTTTCAAAATACCTCTTCAGTTACACTATGCCCTCTAGAGAATAAAAAAGATAAAGAAAAAATTGTTTTGTTGTTCATATTTCCTCCATTTTTTTTTGGAGGCATGGCTATGTATTTTATAATCCCATTTTTTAAAGCTTTTATTTAAATTCCAGTTAGTTAACATATAGTATAATACTAGTTTCAGGTGTACAATTTAGTGATTCAGTGCTTCCATACATGACCCAGTCCTCATCACAACAAGTGAACCCCTTAATTCCCATCACCATTTCACCATCCCCCCACCTACCTCATCTTAGTATTTCAGTGACTAAATATCCCTCCAAATTTCCTTCACGAACTCCAACTCCAGCATCCTTACTTCCCCTAGCTACTTCCCATCTCCTCTCAACACTCACCCTTTGAATAAATAGCTGTTAAAAGAGTTTGTTTTGTTGCCTTTAACCAATGCCAAATCTTTCAGTTGGTTGCAAAACTCTTACAAACAAGTCATGTTTTTTTTTTCTTTCACAATCTGAATTTGAAGGACTTTTTTTCCTTTTAACGTTCTCAACATTCCAATCATATTTAAGCTCCATTTTTTAATAAGGTTGTATGGTTTCTTCATGGGAATAAACATTTTAATAAACTTATGACTATGTATATGTAAGATCGGCAGCCCCAAAATTTAATAATTAAACAGAGCAAGCATGACCCATTCAGATTAATTTAGTTCTCGGATTTTCGCTAAGTGTGATCCATGTCACACGTTAGTATTTGCCAGACTAAATTTGGAAAGATACATTCTATAAGAAGATTTGAATGAGGTCCCAGATTGGGAAAGAGAGAAGAAAGTTGAATAATGTTCTAGGCATTGAGGTGAGTGATTTGAATCGAGATGTGATAAAAGAGGTAAAATGTAGGTTCCAATGCCCTTAAAATTTAATTGGTTTTCATTGAAGTATAACACATACTAGAAAGTGCACATAACATAATTATGCAGCTCAATGAATTTTCATAGAGCAGATATTTGTATAACCTGCACTCCAATCAAGATAGAACATTACTTCAGACACAGTTTATCCCCAGCCCACCAATGCTCTTTTCCAGTCATTACCTCTCCCTGCTCCCCAAAAGTAACCACTATCCTGACATCTAAAGCCATAATTTGGTTTTGTCTGTTTTTGGATATAATGTCAATTGGATCACAAAGTATATCTTTTTGTATCTACCTTCTTTTGCTCACCATTAAGTTTCTGTTTTGTAATTCATAGTGTGAATATGCCACAATTTATTCATTTTTTCCCCACTGCTGATGGACACTTAGATTGTTTTCAGTTTCTATCTATTATGAAAATGCTGCTAAGAACACTAGCCTGTAGCTCAGCTCTCCTTGTTACCACAACTTTCTCTTCTCTATAAGCACCCATAGCATAGGAAAGTTGTTTTATAGGGCAGGCATCTTTGATTCTTACTAGAGAAAAAAATATGAAAGGGCACAGATCAGAATTCTAATATTCAATATTGTTTAGTCAACAACCAGTTGATCCACTACGTCAGACTCCGTGTACATAATAATGAATAAGACATAGTTACGACCCTCAGGGAATGCTTAGAGAGCCTTGTTCCAACAAATCTGAAATGCAGAGGGCTTTTTGGGGGAGGGCGGTTACCCTCAGTGATGTTTAATTGTAATTCATGGTTGAAGGAGTAGTTGCATTAAACAGGTTATTTTTGGAGAGTCTAATAAACTTCAAAAGCAGTTGGTTGCCAAAATTATCTGTGGAACTTGTAAAAGATATTATGAGCCCTAAATCCATACATCAGATTCTGATTCATTCTGTAAGTACTTATTATTGAGCTGTGTGCCATCTAGTCAGCCTGCTGTTTTGGTACCTCTCACTGTTGTACAGTAAAAACCTAAGTTTGGGGAGAGTTTTCATAGGCTTTCATAGACTTTTTACCAGTTGTCATGTACAGTGATGAAATAAGAAGAGAAAACTTTGTATGTGTGCATGTTGCATATATGTGCATATATATAACTTCCCCTCTCGTGGCCGCAACTATACAGTAGAAGAAGAAGTGAAAACAGTAATATGCAGGGGCGCCTGGGTGGCTCAGTTGGTTGGGTGTCTGCCTTCGGCTCAGGTCATGATCCCAGGGTCTTGGGATTGAGCCCCGTGTCGGGCTCCTTGCTCAGCCGGGAGCCTATTTCTCCCTCTCCCTCTGCATCCCCCCTTGCTTGTGATCTCTCTCTCTCTCTGTCAAATAAATAAATACAATCTTAAAAAAAAAACAAAAACACACAATAATATGCAACTGAAAGAGTTAGTAATGTGATTGGCTTGTCTCTCTGGGTTCTCTGGCTCAGGTTTATGGAGCAGTGATGAACATGAATCGTGGGAATCCCTTTCAAAAGGAAGTGGTAGTGGATTCATGGCCAGACTTCAAAGCTGTTATCACACGGCAACAGAAAGAGGTAATATTTGAAAGGCCAGAAAAACAAAACAAAACAAAACAACACCCCATGAAAACCCAAGAGTTGGCATCAACTAGAAAGAAAAGATTAGGTAAAGGGGATATTATAACCATCACAGCCATATATATTAGCTTAAGAAGCTATATATTTCACCATTGGTTTTTTTTTTAAAGATTTTTATTTATTTGAGAGAGAGCGAGAGCATAAGAGAGAAAGCCAAGGGGGAAGGGGCAGAGGGAGAAGCAGACTCCCTGCTGAGCAGGGAGCCTGACATAGGGCTCCATCCCTGGACCCTGGGATCATGACCTGAGCCGAAGGCAGAGGCTTAATCCTTGAGCCATCCACGTGCCCTTCACCATTAGTTTCTAATTTGACTGGCTTTGGAGTTTCAGACATATGGAAAAACCACTAGTCTAAATGTGTTCAAAAAATTGTTTCTTTAGTGTTTCACAATCTCTAGAAGCATGAAACTTACATACTTGTGCATTCTCATTTTTCCTCGGGTTTGATGATTCCTTGTAACCAATGACTTTGGTCATGTGGGTAAATACATAAGAAGATTGAAAAGGATGACATCTGCCCCATTCTACGAGGACAAAGAGAGGCTCACATGATCAAATGTGCTGCCCAGACCACATTAGGAAAGTTCTGAGAATTCTATTTAATTCTTATAGGTGGCTCCATTAAGTTATACCCTTTTCATTTTAATAAATAAATAAAATCCCAGAAAAATGTGAAATAAATATCTTAAAACTTCTCAAATACCAGAAGAATAATCAAGCAAACATTCCAAAATTTCTGTTCCTTTCCTCACTATAGTATATTAGCCACATTCCCATCTAGCCATTGTTTATAGGTGGCTAAATTTTGGTAATGGGAATGATCTAGACATACGCAGCCAATGTATCTAATCTAGGATTTGAGTTACCTAGAGGATATATTTATGTTTTTACAATTATGTCTTCTGTCCCAGGCTGAGACAGATAACCTGGACCATTATACTAATGCCTATGCTGTGTTCTACAAGGATGTCACGGCTTACCAACGGCTGTTGGAAGAACATGATGTTATCAACTGGGATCAAGTTTTTCAAATCCAAGGTGAGATGAAGTGCAAGACACTAGGCAGTCTTCTTTTCTCATTTTTGTCATATACATCAGATATGATATGATATCTATTTCATATATATGATAATATATACACAAGTGCACACATTCATATATATACATCTTATATAGTTACAATTTTTGTATTACAGTTTTGTAAGAACTCTTGTTTTACTCCTAATGAGGCTTGGCCTTTGGGGTTAAGTAGAGGCCATTTGAATTGGGCTGCTTTTATAAATAAATAAATAAATAAATAAATAAATAAATAAATAAATAGGGCTGCTTTCAAGTGACATCCCCCCCACACACTGTTATTGTAATATCAGTGAGTATTACAGCATATTTTTCTTTATTACTCTTAATCATTTCCTGTCACAAACTTTTAAAGTGACTCTAACTTAAGTATAAGCCAATAGGTAGGTCTTTTCTTCTTTCTGAAGCAGGTGATTCTGGAAAGAGGTAATTAACTGATCTGCATCAGATATCCTGACATGATTTAGTGAGATAAGAGTATATTTGAGATCCAAGGAGATAATTGCATGGTTATCAATGCTAGTGGAAGAACTTTTGGCCAAGACGGAATTACATTAAGAGTTTCTGATAGTGTGCATGGAAAACTTCAGCTTCAGTGTATCACTTTTTCAACTTTTCGTGATGATTGGTGGGGGGGTGATAAAGTCAATGAAGTTCCTATTTTTAACTGTTGCATTGAAAGTGAGTTCCTTGATCATTTGATAGGAAGGCAGGGTCCCCCATGCTAGAAATACAAAGTCTGGTAATTTTTTTCAGCAGCAAACAGCTGAAGCCCTCCTACAAGCCCTCTCACGGGCAAATGATGATTAATGCATATGTATAAACTAAAGACTTGGGGTGTTTTATCACATCCGTTTGGAAATGCTCACAAAGGTGTTATAGTGGAAGTTCTAAGCTGTCTCTGACTTTTACAGATTTTACCCCAGTTATGCTGGTTAGACGTGAGACATGGTTCTACCACTCACTTAGCCAAACTAGGAAAATTTTCTCACCGTTATTACTCTAATGTGGAAATAAGTATATCTCTTCCTTGGTGTGAAAAATCGTGGCAATAATTGGATAGATTGTGGTGCTAGAGGCCTACTCTCCTCAAATCACCTGCAGCCATCATTAGGAAGAGAACATCCCTAATTGCCAGTATTTTTTTTCCCTAGCAGGCTGAGTTGTTAGTCATGAGTCAGTCATAGTCATTGAAATTGACACAGTCATCCTTCCTGAAGTTAGATGGGGACAGATGTGACTTAATAGTGCCTAAAATAGCTGGAGTGGAAAAGACCCCTTATTTAGCATGTAATCAGTTGTAGGCATTACCTTTGGCTTCTGATGTGGCCGCTTGGCTATGGGCTTCTCTGGTAAGAACTATAATATCCTTGGAATATTGAATAGCTTTTAAGAAGTCATGAGTATCTTTACTCTTTTTAACCAGAGCACCTAAAAAGTGTTATTCCCATAAGATCTCCAAATCATAAACAACTCCAAAAGCCAACTACTGCCATAAAAATGGCCAATCTTTTATCTTGCACCACAGACCTACTGGTTGGGCTGCCTGGATAGACTAAAAATTAGGCAATGGATCTACTTCAGCGCTGGGTATTCAGAGCAATAGCACACTCTGCACGGGAAGCCTTTGTCATTTTTAATCTAAGAGCCATCCATAAACAATATTAAATCAGGGTTAACCCACTAACCCACTAGGAAGAGCCAAACTCTGCGTTGGCCATGAGAGGACAGGGAATGAAAAAGTATACAGCTATCCGGATGGGCCAGCCTCTTTTGTTCACTACTGGTTGCATGGACATGAGAGAGCTTGTTGACATGAGCACTAACCTAAAAATTTCAGAAGCCTGCTTTGCTGGTACTATAGTCCAATTAGCTGTGGTCCAATAAATGGTCTGAGTTCTGTCTTATGCAATTAGCAACTCCTCCCTTTCTAAGGAGGTAAAGTGGACAAAGGTAGGACAATTTTAGTGAAAGTTCCTTCTGTGAGCAAGAAGAAAATCATTTGTTAAAATGGTAATCTATACAAGGGACAGAAGGACATGGTCAACAAACCATGGAGTTATCACCCACAAAATCCAAACTATGGAAATTCTACCCAGCAAACTGGATTCTTTAACAAATAAATGGAAAGAATTTTTAAAAGGAGGGTAGGCATTGAAAGAAAACCAGTAGATTGAAAGATTCACCAGACAAAAAGTGGACAAAATCTGACTATAATGTTTAAGGACTCACACTTGCATAATAAAACAAGGATGTGATTGTCATAAAAATTATGATAGTGGTTATTTTTAGTGGAGAGTGAGGGAATTGTGATTAGGAGAATGGTAAATAGAAGATGTTTAATAAATTTCTATTTTGTGGCTTTAGTAGTAGTTAAAATATGTAATAATTAAGTCATGCATTTTTTTTAATTATTTGATTTATTTGACAGAGCACAAACAGGGAGAGCGGCAGCCAGAGGGAGAGGGAGAAGCAGGTTCCCCACTGAGCGGAGAGCCCAATGTGGGGCTCAATCCCAGGACCCCGGGATCATGACCTGAGCTGAAGACAGACGCTTAACTGACTGAGCCAAACAGGCGCCCCGGTTATGCATTTGTTTTATGCAGTTTTCTCTGCTACATCTTATAATTTAAAAAGTTTTTTTAAGGGGCACCTGGGTGGCTTAGTCGGTTAAGCGTGTCTGTCTTTGGCTCAGGTCATGATCTTGGGGTCCTGAGATCGAGTCCCACATCAGGCTCCTTGCTCAGTGGGGAGTCTGTTTCTTCCTCTCCCTCTGCCCCTCCGCCTGCTTATGCTCTCCCTCTCTCTCTCTCTCAAATAAATAAAATCTTTTTTTAAAAAAGTCCTTTTTAAAGAAATGTTAGTCTGACTTTTAGAAAGAATTAGTTCAGTCTAATTGAAGAAAAATAAAATTTGTTTGAACTACCATCTATACCCTTTGTTAGCATGAGCTGTTTTTTCTTTTTTTCATAGTCTCTTGAATTACTTTGATGTAATTAGGATTATAATATGGGATTCTAGCCACAGCATCTATACTTTTTAATAGCGTTAACTTGAAGACCTGCTTATCTTTTCTTAGACTTCACTCCCTGAAAGGAGCCAAGTCTCAGATATCAGACTCTATTCAACATGACTTCCTATTCATGTATTCATGTATTCTTCAAGAGGAAGTGACTTACTGGAAGGAGGAAACAAGCTTTTAGATATGGATGGAAGTGGGAAAGTCAATTTCCAGAGGATTCAATTAATCAGGACCCAGACTGGAAAAGATAGAGCCGATAGGATTTTGGAGAAGCAGAGCAAGTCAGTTCTAACTAAACAGAAGCTAACATGCCATGCGGCAAGCTCTATCAGAGACCATACCATGCTTGGGTCTCACGGTGATGCAGTGCCGAGCACAGTGCTTTACATACAAGAACTGAATAAAGATTTATATATAACACAGTATAGCTGTGATGAATGAGCAGGATCCAAATGAGTCAAGTTTAGGATAAATCTCACCAACACTAAATTTATACCTTGATATTTCTGAAATGGGCATCTAGGCAAGAGGCTGGAAGACTCTTTAAGTCAGAATGCCATGCCAGATAAATCTGAGCTCTTTTATGCTTCCAGCTGTATGGTAGATTGTAGACTTTTAGAGTTATAAAATTTCTCTTACTTTAAGGAGTTTAAGATCAGTCTGAGAAGTCAGAAAAATCAGGAAAATCCCACAAGCAATTCCAAATTCCTAAGGGATAATCCCATCAGAAATGTTCATGGAAGATTGTGATTGTGAGAAACAACATGATGGGGATTTGAAAATCCCACACAATGTTTGAAAATCAGGCCAGGAGTAGCTGTAATAATTCATATATAAATATATAGAGGTTAAGATAATACAAGGTGGCAAACTGGTGACATTGATGATACTTAGTACAAAAATACTGCTACAAATTTCCTTTTTGTGCTTTCAAATAAAATACCCACATTTTTCATTATGTATTTCCATATACAGGGCTGCAGAGTGAATTATGTGATGTTTCCAATGCTGTTGCCAACTCAAAGCAGTTAGGTATAAAGTTAACTTCCTTCAAGGCTGTTCAATTTTCTCCTCATTCAGCTCTACCGGACACCAATTCTCTGTATGTAGACCAAGTTTCTACATGTGGGATGGGACTTAGTATACAGAAGTACAAATAGCAGTACCTGAAATACTTAGTATTATTAAGGAATATTTGGGTAGCTTGGAGTAGGGTCACAGAGTCGTATGTGTCTGTGGGTTCTGTGTGTGTTTTTTTCTGCTGCGCCTGACTGCTCATAATTTCTTGCAAAATCAAATCAGCGTCTTATTTTTAGGAGTCCTATATTTTCACAGTATACACAGAAAAATCATTCCTAGGTATGCTCCTCCTCCAAACAATTCTAAATAACCTCTGTTGTCTGAGCCCAAAGTGGTTAGTGTTTTTTCATGTTTCAGGGATGAGGGTAAATAACTGACCTTATAGGGAGCTCTTATATGCCAGGCACTGAATGTTTTAAATATATTGCCTCTTGAACCCTTTCCACAACCCCATAAAGTACTGTATAATTACCTTTTTGAGCAAAGTTGAAGTAACACATAGGAGTAAATTGTAGAGCCAAGAAATAATTCCTGATTCTGACTCCAGAATCCAATCTTCAAAAGACTTATTAGTGTATATCTGCATTCTTCTTTTCTTCTTACTGGGGAGTCCCTGCTCTGGCATTTGCTAGTTACCTTCCTTTCTGCTTAATCTTTCTGAGCCTTGATCAATTTCTTTTTTTGAAAATTAACCTATAATATCTTTCTTACATGAATTTTGTAAACAAATGAAACATGATACTTGAAAAGTACCCACCTCAGTGAATGTTAATTTTTCTTCTATGGAATATGTTGAAGGAATTTTTGAGCAAAAAAAAACTAAACCTAAAGAAGAATGGGCACTTTAAGTCACATAAAGCACCTGGACTTCATTTTTATTTTATTTTATTTTTTTCAGTTATTAAAATTTTCAAGCACATACAAAGGCTGAGTGAGAGACTAGAATAATGAACCTCCCCCATCAATATATGGCTAATCTTGTTTCATCCATACCCGTATCTACTAACTATTCTGAAGGAAATATCCCAGACATTATCCCATTATTCTTAAATATCTTAATATATATTTCTAAAAGATAAGGATTCTTAAAAAAAAAAAAACACTGTACTAATATCACTCCTATACAGGGGTCCCTAGGACCACCCACAGGCTCATTGATTGGCTAGAAGAACCCACAGAACTCAACACATACAGGCTATAAAGCAAAATCAGCAAAGAAAAAGGTGCATTGGCAAAGTCCAGAGAAAACCAGGCACAAGCTTCCCAGAGTCCTCCCCAATGGAGTCACACAGGACACGCTGAATTTCCCCAACAATAAATTGTGACAAAATGTTTGGGATTTTTTATTGGAGGCACCCTCTGCCTAGCATATACCAATTTTCTAGACCCAAAGAGGGAAAGCAGGTGTTCATCATAAACCACACTGCCTGTACAAACAGGTAGGTGCGGTAAGTGCCAACCTCATATCAGTTCTGGGAACGGCAGGACCCCTGCAGAAATCCAAATTGCCAGATGCCAACCTGGCAAGCAGGCTTTTCTAAAGATAGAGGCCTCAAGCCTGTGGCATCAAATCTGTGCTGCAGAATGTCTTATAATTTTGTTAACAGTATTTCCTTAAACCAGTCAGTACTTACATTTCCCAAATTAGCATAATATTTTCAGCAGTTGGTTTTGAGTAAGCACCTAAATAAAGTTCACACATTGCAATTGGTTAATATCTCTCTTGAGTTTCTTTTGACATACAGGTTCCCCTTTCATATTTTTTTATTTCTTGTATTACTTTTTGTTGAAGAAACCAGGCTATGTGTCCTTTAGAGTTTTAGAATTTCCCGGTCTTTTACTGTCATATCCCTGAGATGTTATTTAAAATTGCTCTCTACCCCAGTCAGGTCTTTGAAAATCAGATTTTGCTTTAAATTGCTTCCTTCTGCATAGGAAGATACTGCCTTTAACATCTAAGTCACTACCCAAATTTGTATACCCTTTATTTTGGATACCCTGCCCTTGATATAAGGTCATAGTTACTAATCTAACTACTCCTGAAACACTTGCCTTAGCAACGGTGTTATTTGCAGTGACATTTCTGCTTGAGGCTTCTTTGCCTTGGGCTTCTCAGCCTTTGTTTTAAAGTTCGTTTTCAAAAATTAAGTTAAAAATTCTATCAAGACAGTTGTTGCTTGTATTTATTTTACCCTGCTTGGTGGTTAGATTATTGGCCCAGTGCTGGAACCCACAGTAAGCCTAGAATGTGAGCTAACACTGCAGAACCACTAATACAAAAAAAACACAAACTGTACTTTATAAAGATTGTAGCAAGCATGGCATTAGCAGTCACTGGGGATGGTCTTATGACATTGATAATTTCAAGAATGAAAGCAAATTCTGAAGCAAAACCCGCACCATAGGTTTTCAACTAAGTAATCCATCTCAGTTCTTAGAAATTGCAGCAATTCTTATCTTTGTCTTTATCTCAATACAATGAGCTTTAGACTTTTTCCAGACCTTTTAGGGGAAGGTCTAGAAGGACTAGAATTTCTTGAGCATCTATAATATGCCTAGAATGTTAAGCAGTTTGTATTTCTTTTCTGGCCATGGATGCATAAAGATAGAAGTTCTTTTTTTTTTTTTTTTTTTTTTTTAAAGATTTTATTTATTTATTTGACAGAGAGAGACATAGTGAGAGCAGGAACACAAGCAGGGGAAGTGGGAGAGGGAGAAACAGGCTTCCCGCGGAGCAGGGAGCCCGATGCGGGGCTCGATCCCAGGACCCTGGGATCATGACCTGAGCCGAAGGCAGACGCTTAACGACTGAGCCACCCAGGCGCCCCTAAAGATAGAAGTTCTAACTCAATACTTTTTTTTTTTTTTTTTTTAACCAAGGAAAAGATTAGGGACCCAAGAATCTGGACTTGTTCAAGGCTTCAGAGAGGGTATCAACAGACTCAGTACTTAATAAGAGCAAGTCTGAGAATTGTTTTACAGAAAAATGAAATATTTGCCCTAATCTATATGAAGGCAATAAGTAATGGGAGTAAAATTAGATGGAAAGACTTAAATTTCATATAATGAGTATTTTGTCCTATCAGAAATGAAACCCTGAAAGATGTTCATAAGTGGGAAGTGATAGATTCTAATTCATTGAAAATATTTTGGTATTGGCTAAATACATCCCTGGGATTGTTTCTCAGTTTGAATCAGTGCAAAAAGAGAAGTAGCTGTTTGTAGTCACATGACCCCGAGTCACATTTCTTCTCACGTTGTTTTCTTCTAGAAAGGGTTCTTCCCCACGACTAACTTACCTGAGTGTTGCTGATGCTGATCTACTCAACAGGACTTGGTCGCGGGGCGGCAATGAACAGTGTCTCCGTTACATCGCGAAACTCATCTCTTGCTTCCCCAGTGTATGTGTCCGTGATGACAAGGGAAACCCGGTCTCTTGGTCTCTCACAGACCAGTTTGCCACCATGTGCCATGGCTACACCCTGCCAGAGCATCGCAGGAAAGGTTATAGCCAGCTGGTGGCCCTCACACTGGCCAGGAAGTTGCGAAGCCGGGGATTCCCCTGTCAGGGCAATGTCCTGGATGACAACGTGGCATCCATAAGCCTCCTGAAGAATGTCCGCGCTGAGTTCTTGCCTTGTCGCTTTCATAGGCTTATTCTCACCCCTGCAGCTTTCTCTGGCTAAGTTTACCTCTAGCGCATTGAAACTCCAGGAATTTTTCTTCCTTTCCCTGAACATACATACACTCCTTAGCCGGCAACGAGGGGAATATTCCGACTGGAATCAGAAGAATCTCGGGTTGAAAGGGGCCTGGAGAAGACATGTAGGATCAGCCTGAGAAGCCTTCACTCTCGCTGCGTCCGGGTTCTACAGTAAATAACCAGGGGTCAGAGACAGCAATTGCAGAGAAGAGGATAATTATCTTCCTTTGGGATCCGCTGCAGGAAAAAGGTTCTAAAGCGAGCAGTTCTCAGCCCAGTTATAGAAATGACTGCATGAGAACAATGACTTAACACGTGAGCATGTGGCTACCACTTTCTTATTGCTGCTTGGGCTTCTGCTCTGGGTTTTCACAGCCACACCAGCTCCCCACTACCAAAAATAACAGTCCCCTGTGCCTGCTGCGATGTCTCTCTAAACTCTTCCTACCCTTTCTGATCCAGGTTCTCTGTAGACCATCCTGCTTTTCCCCCTTTAATTACTGGTTTTCCACTTCTGCTTACAATTCTAGCCTATCGTTCTTCCCTGGGAATGTTCGAATGCAGTGGTTCTCACATTTTAGTGCACTTCTTTTTTTTTTTTTTTTTTTAAAGATTTTATTTATTTATTTGACAGAGAGAGACACAGCGAGAGAGGGAACACAAGCAGGGGGAGTGGGAGAGAGAGAAGCAGGCTTCCCGCAGAGCAGGGAGCCCGATGCGGGGCTCGATCCCAGGACCCTGGGATCATGACCTGAGCCGAAGGCAGACACTTAACGACTGAGCCACCCAGGCGCCCCTTTTAGTGCACTTCTGAATCACCTGGAGGGCAGATTGCAACACACATGGTGGAACCTCTTCCCCACAATCCCTGATTCAGTAAGTCTGGGGTGAGGCCTGAGAACTGCCATTTCTAAAAAGTTCCCACTGCTCAGTGGTCTTGGATGGAGGAATGAAAATACAGGCATTTTAAATGCTAAAAACAGATGATGTCAGCATAGGACTAGACCTTACCTATCACCTGTTTGTAACCTGCTTTCTCATAAGAAACTAAGATACATATATAAGTGTGAATGTGGGTATGCAGATGCACATATGTGTTTTCATAGATACACAAATATATATACATTCCTTTCATATTTTATATATGCATATGTATAAACTCAGAATTCTGATAAGATAATAAACTTTAATTCTTTCATTGCATATGAAAAATTTAAGGATCGGGGAAAATAAATGACTTTTTCAAGATACTATAGATAATAGTTGTTAGACGTTGAGCCATAATGCTGTCATTTTGATTTCAATCTATTTTTTTGTCACTAAATCATGTATCCCTTTTGTAAAGGAAATTTAAATGCTTAAATAATCAAATAAGTACTTTCATCAGTCTTTTATCCTGAGTTGTTTTTTTTTAAATTTGGGCTTCCATTGCTTTTGTGTATATATCTTTCAAGGACTGCAAAGGAAGAGATAAGCATCACCAGCTGTGTTCTTCCATTTGCAATAAAAGCAGGTGCAGACTCAATGGTCTGATGGGTCTAGTTTGTATAAAGTTGACTTAACCATAGAGAAAATATTGTTTTCTTATCCCAATAGAGGCCATAAAATCCCAACTACAAAGATAAGGGAAGATCCAACTTTAGGTATTTCTTCTTTTTTTTTTTTTCCTTAAAGATTTTATTTATTTATTTGACAGAAAGAGAGACAGCAAGAGAGGGAACACAAGCAGGGGGAGTGGGAGAGGGAGAAATAGGCCTCCTGCCGAGCAGGGAGCCCGATGCCAGTCTCGATGCGGGGCTTGATGCGGGGCCCGATGCCGGGCTCGATGCGGGGCTCCATCCCAGGCCCCTGGGATCATGACCTGAGCCGAAGGCAGACGCTTAACGACTGAGCCACCCAGGCGCCCCATAGGTATTTATTCTGAGAGAAGTAAACAAACTGATGGAGAGAATCATTTTAATAAAAAAAAAACAAGACTCTTCGGGAGTGAATATATGCTTAGGTCATCCTGACTATTGGTTACCTGGAAACTTATCCTTGGTTCCAGAGGGAAGAACACCAAGTAATCAGAGTCCATAAAGCTCTTGGGAGAATATGGTCTAGTTTCTGTCCCAGGGATGCTCATTATCTTTAGCATTGATTAAACTTGGCTATTCCTGCCTGGTATATGGCAATAATATTATAGCCTTAATCTATTCTTAATAATAACATGCGTACAGTTTATTTAAAGTTTAACTATGTGCTGATCATTGTGCCAAAGATATAGCTTAATCCTAATATATAGCTTAATCCTTATGAAAGGAATTATCTTATCATGGGAATTCTGGCTCAGATGTGTTATATGACTCACCAAAACTTATGCAGATTTTAAGTGGCCACGTCATGGTCAGAACCAGGTTTCATCAGATTCTGAAGCCGGTACTGTTACTCATTATGTTAATTGGCCTCTGAAGCAGTTTGAAACTCTTTGAGGGCAATTATTCCTTTATCCCATTGCTTTCTGAATTTTTCACCATCACCACCACCCCACAGTGCACTGCATATTTTGAAAGAAATTTTTTTTTCCATCAAATTTCCCTATATTTTTTTTACTTTTATCTTCCAGATAACCATGTTGGATATAATTCCTGACCCTTTTAAGGAATGTGTGGAGCAATTTCTGGAGAAAGCGGAGAAAAGAGGGGCTTGAGAAACAGGAAGAGACTAGGTCCTTAATGCTGATTTAAGGAACTTCTTCAGTATAATATACAAACTGTTGAAGCGTTGGAAGCAGAGTATTCATCTGTTTGGAAATTAGTCAGGAGGCTATTGCAATAGTCTACGCAAGAGATGATCCAAGTTTAGCCTGGATTTAAATGCTGGTAATGATGTTGGTGAGAAGAGCACCATTACCAGAGGTATTTGGGGGGAAACGTTGTCAGGATTTTGTGGCTGCAGGGTACACTGAAAGAGAGATGTCAAGAATGATGCCCAGGTATCCATGTTGTGAAACCTGTGGCCGGTGGTATTTTTCCACTGAGATAAGAAATACTGAAATAGGAGCAGAAGGGATTGTTTGCTCAGTTTGGGGATGTTGAGTTTTGAGACCTATTAAGTGATGGGGTCAAGTTGGATATCTGAGTCTCAGGGAAATGGTCTGTGAGAGAGGTTTAAGTCCAGGAGTCATAGGAATATAAATGGTAACAGAAGCCATGTATTTGGCTGAGGTTGCCTGGGACTTCCTTGAGGACATCAACGATTTAAGGTTGAGTGAAGGAAGAAAGCCAGGAGATGATGTCATGGAACAGAAAGGAGAAAAATATCAAAACAGAGATGGTCAGCAGTGTCCAATTACACTGAGAGGCCAAGAATATGTAAGGAATGAAAACTTTACACTGCACTATCAAATATTTTCAGTACATGTATGAAAAAGAAGCCAGAAACAAGAATATATGCTGTATGATTCTGTTTATATAAAGCTCAAAATGAGGCAAAACTAATCTATAGCCTTAGAAATCAGAAAGCAGTTACCCTTGAGGATAGTAATTAGAAAAGGATGGAAGTGGCTTCTAGTTTCTGGTAATATTCTGATTCTTGGCCTGGTAGCTTATACAAATATGTTCACTTTGGGAAAGCTCAGCAAGCTATAGGATTATGATTTATGCACTCTTCTGTATGGACATTAGACTGCAATATGAAATATCTATTAACAAAACAGGCCTGGAATCTGGGGGAAAAAAGTAAAAGCATATTCTCTTGACCCAAGAACTCCACTTCTAAAAATGCATCTTCTTGGTATAATAGCAAGTATACAGAGATTTCTATAAAAGGATTTAATTACACATTGTTCATAAAGATGAAAAAATAAACTAAATGTTTTAAGTAATTCATTGATTAAAGACAGGGCAACCATTCAGTGAAACTCTACAGAACACCAGGAACCTGCTTGCTGATGTAGAAAAGATACACGTGATAATACTAAATGCAAAGCAATGCAAAGCAACTACAGTGAAGTCTGCATCATCCATTTAAAATTCAACTGTGAAGAGAGTAAGCATAGAGGTAAATAGTTCTGAAGGCAGCATAAAGGCTTTCACTGGGAAGAGAGGAGTCTTTGGTAACTGGCAGCAAGGATTTCATGGTGTGCCCAGGGCTACGCACAATGATGAAATGAGTCAGCATAGGTAACATGCTCAGCTCTCTCTCCTGAGGCAGGTACTTGTCTTGTTTTGCAAGTGTCTGTGAATTTCTGCAAGAATGAATATTCACTCTGCCTAAGACCAACTAGGGGGAAATACAGAAGGACAATGGAGAATTCAATCTGCTCAAATTTGGGGAGAAAGATAAGACAGTGCAATTTGGGGGAGGGGGTATTTACACATCCTTTAAAACAGAATCTCATTTAATATTACAAGTTTTGATTCTATTTATTTCGCATTTTTAATCACTAATTTTTGTTGGGTGATCTGAATTTTGAGAAAGAACATGAAGTAACTATGAATTAAATTTCCTTAAGTTGTCTATGACAAAACTTAAAAGTTTTGTTATCCATTGCCTCTACCCTTAGTGAACACTAGGGACAGGGAAAAGAAATAAAACTGAATGTAAGATGGAATAGCATAGCACCACCTACAAAGATGATTCCTTTCTTCCAGGCTGGCATGTTTGCATTAAAATTATTTCAGTGGGGAAAATGAAAATAGTAGTATCAAATATAGAGGGAAGGGTTTGCTATCTCAGTACTGCTAGAAATAACAGCATTGTTCCCTTTTCCCAAGTTTCTAATAGCCCATGTTTCTCAATCTCTCATAGAAACCTTAGCTCCTACTCTAAAACCCAATTACTGATACCCCCTTTGTTTTATTATCTCATCGTGGCCCTTACTATACCTGAAGAATGAGAGAAAAGAGGGAAAGTAACAGCTCTCAGACCCTCCTCTTTTCTTCACCCCCTCCTACCTCAGCAGTGCTGGTATCATGTATGTTATCAGACCTGTTGCAATTTCGTTCACTTCTCAAGTGAACTCTTATTTTTTAATGAATTTTTTTTTCACTTCCTCTTATTCCTGCGCTTGTGTGGGGAAAAATCACAAAAAAAGAATAGCTAACATCTGGGTATTCCTCTTACTGACTTACGTTCAGCTTTCTCTTTTGCTAACAGATCGACATTTTTCCAAGGCAAAATATGCTCTAGGTTTTAAACAGTGTTAAGAAGCATTGCTCATATTCATAGGAATATCAGATGTTGGGTTAGTACCATGCAGTGATTTCAGCGAACACTAGATGTCAGAGTTTAATTCTCAATGATTTCCCAAGGAGAGAGCCCTTGAATTGTTTCTAGTTGTTTCATTAGAAGTTTTGTTGCATTTTGCTCTATTTCTTCTCAGCACGTTCCCTGGATCAGACAAGTTTATTCTAGGGCTTATATGGAAAATAAATACATGAGAATAGCAATACAAATCCTGAAAAAATAGGGTAAAAGGGGAGATTAACCCCACCAATATTAAAACATACAAAAAGATTATATAATTTATAGTATACTAATGGTACATGATTACACAGAACAATGAGATAGAAAAAAATTTAAAGGTCCAGAAATAACCACAAGTATCTAGGAAAGTTTAAAACAAGATCAAAAATGGCATTTCAAATCACTGAGCTAAAGATGGAATTTTAAATAAATGGCAATTTATTTAAAGGGACAACTGGATAGCAATTTGAAAAGAAGTAAAATAAAGTTGGATTCATACCTCACACCTTATACCAGAATAAATTCCAAACTGATCTGAAATAAATAAAAAATTAATTAATAGACTTTTTAAAAAGAAAAGTCACACAAATACTAGAAAAAACATGGTTTAGTTTCCTTATGACCTGGTTGTGAGAAAAACCTTCTGAAATTCAGAAACTCCAAATTCAGAAGTAATAAAAGAAAAATTTTTAAGTTTGATAAATAATCAAATACAAATGAGGAGAAACTATTTACAACTTATACCACACAAGCAAGAAAGAATGAGAAAAGTACATATCAACATAGACCTCTGCTTATTTTGCAAACAGAAACACAGGAAAATTAAACAAGAAACTAACTTTTTTTAAGTGACATCTAAGTAATAGAGATAGGAATGAGGATAAGACTTCTCTGAATATATCCCATTTATATACTTTTGCCTTTTAAACAATGTATGAACTTGGGACGTAAAAAAAATCTAGCTCAGAGAAAGAGAGATCAAATATGATAAAATATTAGTGAATCGAGGTGAGGGGTACAGTTGTTTATTATATTATTCTTTCAACTATTTTTGTGTTAGAATCAAAACTACAGGTAAAAAGTGGCAGATTTACAGGCAGCTCAAACTGTACAAATGACAAATAAAAGTCACCACAAATTTAAATATCACATTTTATCTTTTTAAAAGATTTTATTTATTAAATATAATATTTTAATACGAAATGTTACATTGAAGATGTTATGTTATTCTCATTTTTTCTTGACTAAGGATTTCTTCTTTACCTTCTCATTGGTTAAATCCATGACTAGTAATTATTAAGAAATATTGAATTTACAATGTTTTACTCTACTCAAAAACTTTAAACCTAGGGGCGCCTGGGTGGCTCAGTCGTTAAGCGTCTGCCTTCGGCTCAGGTCATGATCCCAGGGTCCTGGGATCGAGCCCCGCATCGGGCTCCCTGCTCGGCGGGAGGCCTGCTTCTCCCTCTCCCCTCCCCCTGCTTGTGTTCCCTCTCTGGCTGTGTCTCTCTCTGTCAAATAAATAAAATCTTTAAAAAAAAAAAAAAAAAAAAAAACTTTAAACCTAGACATAGGTGACAATTTAAGTCAGCAGTAGATGCTGGGAACCTGAGAGACAGAATGTGGAAGTAGAAACAAAGAGTCCTCAATGAGGAAAGAAAGAGGAAGCAGGGCTCCAAAGCGGGGTGGGGGCGGGGGGAGAAAGAAAGATAAATATGATAGAAATAGACAACTAGTTAATTCAACAATGATGTCAGGCACCATTCTGGTATTAGGGATAGGGCAGTAATAGTTATATTGTAGTGAACAAAATAAAGGAAAATCCCTACCTGCATTCATTCTAGGGGAAATGGCATTTACTGTTCCAGGGACTTTACATATGCTAATTCAATCCCAACAACAACCCCAGGGGATTAGTGCTATTCTTACCCCACTTTTCAGGTGAGTAAAGGAAGGGTAAGTATGTTGCTAAAGTCCCACAGCTAATACATGGCAGGCGTAGGACCTAAATCCAAGGTGGTTAACTCCACCACTCACACTCTTCAATTCTGCTCTATATCACTTTAGAAAGGAAGGAAGGAGCTGCATAAAAGACAAAAAAACAAACAAAAAAGGAGGAGAAAGTGCAGAGAAGAAGTAGAAGAGACACAAAGCATAGAGGAAAGGATAGCTATCAGGAGTATTAAACTGAAAGAGGGCTGGGGCCCCTGGGTGGCACAGTCGGTTGAGGTTGAGCGGCTGACTCTTGGTTTCACCTCAGGTCATGATCTCAGGGTCATGATCACACGGTCCTGAGATCGAACCCCACATGGGCTCTATGCTCCGTGTGGAGTCTGCTTGGGGCTCTCTCTCCCTCTCCCCCTGTGTCCTCCCACCCTGCACACTTTCTCTCTAAAATAAATAAATCCTTAAAAATAAACAAACAAATAAAATTAAATTGAAAAAAAAAAACTGAAGAAGGGCTAAATTCCATGCCTTTCTTAATGAATTTATGACATTGAAAATAAGAACATAAAATTGTCCTTAATATAAGAGCTGAGGAAAAGGACAGAGTAGAGCTAGGTGGTGGGATTATTAATGACCAAGTCAACCTACTTTACCATTTTACTCAAGCCTTGCCCTTGAGAGGTGAATTATGAAGTATGTATAACAGAAAAAGTTTATTACTAACAGTTACTTTGAGTTCATGAACATTCCAGATCAACTTGTTTGCAGACTTGCTAAGCAAGAGACTCGGTATTTTCCACCCACTCATTGCTTTGTTGATATAATGTAACACATTATAACAGCTAGATATTTGGGGAATGAAGTCTTTCTGGATGTAAAATATTGAGGATTTCCATAGCTGCCATACCCTTACCCAGATCACATGTACATTAATAAATATAATAATATAATGGGAAGAAAAATCACCTTGTCCCCCCTTAAAAGTTTTTATTATAACTTAATCAAGATTGGGTGTTAAGATCATGACCTTTAATTTACTAACCCAAGTGATTATTTTATTTGAAATAATTCATAAATATTAATTCACCCACGTTGAGTCAAAGATTAAATTATCTCTGGAAAACACTACATGTTGCTGTAGAACAGACCAACTTTTGTTTATGCTCAAGATGGTTATACGGCAAAGGATATGGGTCCTTCATTATCATCATTAAACACTGACTCAATCACAAATGATTCAATTTTCTGTTTAATAAGTTGCTTAGTCATACTCAGTGAGAGGGCTCAGGCTTATATCTTGATCTTTGCGATGAATATACTTTAAAACTGTGGGTGATGCAGGCAGCTGACACTGAATTGCAATTTCAAAATCTCTTTTAAGCAGCTGCTACTCAGAGCTACATCAGTCAGCCCTTGCAGTTAACTGACAAACCTGGTATGCTTCATCTTTTAACTCCAAATTTCAAAGTACCTGACCAACATCATTTAGGGGTCACCACCTCTCTATGGAGTGAAAAGATAATATGCATAAATGTTTCATTTACATATATATATAATATAAAAATTTTACATATATATATATAACAAGTTAGTCTCTGGCTACATATATTAAATAAACATAAGGCTTTTTTTTCTTTTTCCAAGAACACAAATATTGGTCATTCAAAATTTAAAACAAAGATCTCATTTTTAAAAGTTTGCCTCAGTTTCCATTTTATCTCAGACTCCTGGGCTAAGCTGCTTGATATTCACAGAATTGCCACATTCTCACTCTTCCTCTTCCCCACTCCCCCCACCCCTCATTTATAACTACCAACATTTCCTCCTATCTAGTCCAGGATGATGAGTCTCATTCCCTAGCTCTAGCTTTTGACTTTTCCCTGAGGACCTCATTAAAAACTTTGCTTTAGATTTCCAGTTCTAAAAAACAAAAATGAACTTTAAAAAATTAAATTAAAAATATATTTCAGACTTAAATCTGATATCTGAAACCATACAAATCCTAGAAGAAAGTACAGGCAGTAATTTCTCTGACATTGGCCATAGTAACATTTTTCTAGATATGTCTCCTGAGGCAAGGGAAACAAAAGCAAAATAAACTATTGGGGCTACATCAAAATAAAAAGCTTTTGCACAGTGAAGGAAACAATCAACAAAACTCAAGGACAACCTATTGAATGGGAGAAGATATTTGCAAATGACATATTTGATAAAAGTTAGTATCCAAAAAATATAAAGAAATTATACAACTCAATGTAAAAAAAAAAAACAATAATTAAAAGTGGGCAGAAGACATGAACAGACATTTCTCCAAAGAAGACAGATGGCCAAAAGACACGTGAAAATATGCTCAAAATCACTAATCATCAGGGAAATGCAAATCAAAACCACAATGAGATACCGCAGCACACCTGTCAGAATGGCTAAAATCAACAACACAAGAAACAACAAGTGTTGAAAAAGGAACCCTTATGCACTATTGGTGGGAATGCAAACTGGTACAGCCACTGTGAAAGACAGTATGGAGGTTCCTCAAAATATTAAAGAAGAATCACCATATGATTCAGTAATTCCACTACTGGGTATTTACCCAAAGAATATGAAAACACTAGTTGGAAAAGATATATGCACCCCCTATATTTATTGCAGCATTATTTACACTAGCCAAGATATGGAAGCAACCCAAGTGTCCATCCATAGATGAATGGACGAAGATGTGGTATATATAGATGATGGAATATTACTAAGCCATAAAAAAGAGTGACATCTTGCCATTTGCAGCAACATGGATGGATCTAGAGAGTATAATGCTAAGCGAAACAAGTCAGAGAAAGACAAATACCATATGATTTCACTCATATGTAAAATTTAAGAAACAAAACAAACGAACAAAGGAAAAAAGAGATAAACCAAGAAACAGACTCTTAATTATAGAGAACAAACTGATGGTTACCAGAGAGAAGGTGGGTGGGAGATGCGGGAAATAGGTGAGGGGGATTAAAGCGTATATTTATCTTGATGAGCACTGATGAATGTATAGAATTATTGAGTCACTATATTGTATACCTGAAAGTAATACAACACTGTATGTTAACTATACTGGGACTAAAGATTTTTAAATATATTTTTCAGGCTTCATAATTTTCAAAATGTTACCAGAAGAATCCTTTCATTTGATCTCCACAGCAGCCTTGGGAAGCAAGTGGAACAGACATTATTTATACCTTCAGATGAGAACATAGGATTGGAGACATTGGGAAACTCACCCAAGAGAACATGAACTGGGGCGCCTGGGTGGCTCAGATGGTTAAGCGTCTACCTTCGGCTCAGTGCATGATCCCAGGGTCCTGGGATCGAGCCCCGCATCGGGCTCCTTGCTCAGCGGGAAGCCTGCTTCTCCCTCTCCTTCTACTGCTCCCCCTGCTTGTGCTCTCTCACTCTCTCTGTCAAATAAATAAATAAAATCTTTAAAAAAAAAAAAAAAAGAGAACATGAACTGCCAAAGTCTGCTGACTCAGTCCAGTGTGATCTTTGCACAGTCTTAAGTTCTCCAGGTCATGAGAACCTTAGCTTTCAAAGGAAATATGATTGAAGTCTTTTTTAAAAGGCTGATAGTTTTCAAGATCCAGGCTGGATTTTATTTATATAGAATAACCTCACATTATTCTCAAATCTGTGCTTTGTGTTCATTTCAGCAGCTTGTTTGTTCCTTCTTGTTTTATTCACTCAACTTGTATACAGTGATAGGCTAGGTAGGATGATGATCTTTTATGCCATGCCTAAGAGTCTGACTTTAGTTTTGTAGCTTCAGGGATTGGAGAGGAAGAGACAGAAAGAAAAAAAGTGGCACCTGCAACACGTGGTTAAATATTAGATACGTGGGGTCGGGGTAGCTTCTGAGGGAAAATGAAGATAATTGAATCACCAGTCTTACTGATCTTTGACATAAGGAACAGAGAAAAAGAGGACAGATTCAAGAGACTAAACGAGGAGTTCAATTTTAGGTACTTTGGAACCATGGAACATTCAGAAGGTGTGTCCAGTAGAAAACTGAAGAGAAACATATTTCATTAGGTTAGACTGTGGTAAGAAACAAATCCCAAATTTGTTTTTTTTTAATAAGAAAAGTTTGTTTCTTGCTTAGAATATGTATCAACTGCAGCTCTGTTCTATTTGTTGTCTTCATTCTCTGATCATAGCCGAGATAGCAGCGTTCATCAGAGGCATGCCCAGAGCCAACCTTGCAGTGACTCTTCAAGTTTTTGCTCAGATGCATCCGATGTCACATCAGTTTACATCCTATAAGCTGAAGCAAGTCACACGGCCAAAGTCAGCATCAGTGGGGTAAGGAAGTGTACTCCCATAGAGGGAGCATTGCAATTCCTACGGTAAACAAGCCAGGAAATATGAACCTCTTTCAGGAAAATGAAGTAAATAATTTGAGACAATAATACAATCTACCACAAGTTTGGAAGTAAGTGTCATGGTCTATAAAAGAGATAAATTTGAGAATCATTAGTGTACAGGTTGCAGTTGAAGCCATGGGAATAAAGTCACAGAGTATTTTAGACTTGTGGGAATAGAAATGTCAAGAACAAAACTGTTTTCTACATACACCTCCATATATACCATTGCACCATTGCTCATAATGTTGCCTTATGCAGACTGCCCCATTTGTTGCTCTCATATTCAAATTCTGTTTATAACAGTGTGGTAGACATTAGTATGATTTTTTTTTTTCCTCTTCTTAACAATACTCTGACTTGTTTATTGGAGTATCAGCTCTCCCTACTGTACAGTTTTGTTAGGTGGTAAGACCAGCTGTTTGCTTTTCCACTGTAGAAGCTGAGGGGGTCCCCAAAGGCTTCTTTGACTATATCTTTCCTTTTACTGTCCTATACTGTCAAGAGGGAAGTAAGTTGCATAAACTCAGCCAGTTGGGTACTTCTGAGTGAGAATTTGACTCCTGAGTAAATGCCACAAGGACAAGTGAGAGAGTTGTTCATTCAATCCAGCAATGGAATCTGTTCTTATAGCGCCAACTTCTATCCCTCTGCAACAGCTTGGATCCCTACCCATTTTAAAGTCGGTCC
Source organism: Halichoerus grypus (assembly GCF_964656455.1). Taxonomy (NCBI): domain Eukaryota; kingdom Metazoa; phylum Chordata; class Mammalia; order Carnivora; family Phocidae; genus Halichoerus; species Halichoerus grypus. Next base: position 100,157,765 of record NC_135720.1, on the reverse strand, counting down.
TTCTGCCTTCCCAGCAACTCTGTGAGCTCTTCTTCTTTTTTTTTTTTTTTTAAAGATTTTTTATTTATTTATTTGAGAGAGAGAGAATGAGAGAGAGCAAGCACATGAGAGGGGGGAGGGTCAGAGGGAGAAGCAGACTCCCTGCCGAGCAGGGAGCCCGATGCGGGACTCGATCCAGGGACTCCAGGATCATGACCTGAGCCGAAGGCAGTCGCTTAACCAACTGAGCCACCCAGGCGCCCTGTGAGCTCTTCTTCTGAACAACAATATCCTTATGATAAAACTTATTTTCCTTAAATCATTTAAAGTTGGTATACTAGCCAGTTCGGGTTTCCATAACAAAATACCACAGACGGAGTGACTCAATGACAGAAATTTATTTTCTCACAGTTCTGGAGGCTGAAAGTCCAAGATTGGGGTACCATCATGGTCAGGTTGTAGCCAGAGTTCTCTTCCTGACTTGCAGATGGCCACTGTCTTACTGTGTCCTCACATGGGAGGTGGGGAGCGGGGGCAGATCTGTCTTCTTATAAGGCTGGAGTCCTATCAGACCCAACCCTTATGACTTCATTTAACCCAATTACTTCCAAAAGACCCCATCTCCTGACACAGACACATCAGGGGTTAGACCTGCAAGTGAAGGGTAAAGCTTCTAAAGGCCAAGGTACTAGAATAACTGAGAACGATACTATATCATTAGTATTTAAAATAACTTATGAATCTAATTGGCCAAATGGGAGGGGCTGGTCCCTGGGAGATTGGGCTAATGACAAGCTTCTTTTGACCTTAGGAGGGTATAGCGTCTGCCATCACTTTTTAGATCCCAGGTATAGAAATTGTTTTACTACTCATCAATGGCTGCATATTTGCCAAGTTTTGTAGACAATTGAGAGAGGAAGTTAAATGGGTTCACTTTAGCCTTTTAGGCACTTTGAGATATTAAAGCGGGGGGTGGGGGGCGCCTGGGTGGCTCAGTGGTTAAGCATCTGCCTTCGGCTCAGGTCATGATCCCAGGGTCCTGGGATCGAGCCCCACATCAGGCTCCCTGCTCCACGGGAAGCCTGCCTCTCCCTCTCCCACTCCCCCTGCTTGTGTTCCCTCTCTCGCTTTGTCTCTCTCTGTCAAATAAATAAATAACATCTTTAAAAAAAATAAATAAAGCAGAGCAGACACCACTATCCTGGAGGCACAATGCCTATTTCTCTGTTTCATATTCTTTTTAGACCTTATCTCTTTGAAGTTTAACTTATTCTGCATTTCCTGTGAAAATTCTTTTATGCATTAATACAAACTTTTTGACATCTCAAAATTCAGGTGCTACATGATGGGTGAATCTGTTTCATTTCTCAGCAAATAGGTTTTCCCCATTCCACATTCCCACTCTAATCCCTCACCCAATCTCCAAAGGAAAAAAAAAATTAAAAGTAATACATCGTTTGTTTTACATTATATTTTCCTCAAAATACAAACACTTTCATTGAAATTCTCTCAATATTCCTGCAAGAAAGGAAAATGCAGTGTTATTGCCACTTGAAAGCAGCAAAGAAAAAAAAAAGGCTTAGAGTTTATCATGTAGATTTTTGGTGATGTTTCTCCTAATGCTGTCCATGGACCACTAGCATCAGAATAACTGGGAGGCTTGCTCAAAATCCATACTCTGAGTGCTACCCCAACTCTATAAGAACAGAATCTTTCAGAGCAGAATAAGGCATTAATCCTCAGGTGATTTTTGTGTACATTAAAGTTAAGGTATTATATCCTACTTTTGGACAAGGGTTTTGTAGAATGAAAACTTCAAGAGGACAAGCAATTTGGCTTATTCTCCCAGATGTCCCCATCATCTAGAATATTGGCTGACATTCATTTATCACACATTCAGTAATTACTGGTTGAGTAAATGAACAGAAAAGAACATGAAGTCATAGGCTTAAAATAGGACTAACAGGAAATAGGAGGAAGCATTTAAACATGCTAGAATCCTGGCTCCATTGTTTATTGGTGCTTGATCTTGGACAAATACTTAGCCTCCCTGTTCCTCAAAGTTCTCAAGGAGACTATAGTAATAGTACTACTTGCTTAGTTTGTTGTGAAGAATAAATGAATTTAAATATATAGAGTGCTTAGAACAATTCTGGTCTAAAACACTTAAAAACTTTGTCATTTAACAGTAACCAGCCCAAAGCCAGCCAGATCTGACCTAGATTTTCTCACTCCTTCAACACTTATGTATGTGTGTATATATATATATATGAATGACTTGGCAAACATCAGAAGGTCCTCTCTTTCCAAAATATCTCTTTTGCGACACTACCTGGTCTTTCATATAGGGGTAGAAATTTCCACCATTGCAGTCATTTTTCTAAAGTAGATAGGAAAACAGTGAGCGTTTCCTAGTAAAACAAACACCTGTTACTAAGAATGGACTGGCAATCCCAAACGAAGTTCCCCTTTTTTCCATTAGCTATAGTTTCCCCCGTTAACCCCAGCCAAAGATTAATGTGTCAGTGTGCTCGCCAATGAGCAGATTCCAAAAGTCTACCCAGAAATACACCCTTTTTATTTTCTTCCAGAATTTGAGAGACATACTTCTTTTAACCGCTGGGGTTAAAGAGAAAGGGAGTGGAGGAGTGAAAGGGTAAGTTTAAAAAAACGACGCGAACACAAAATTTTAAATCCTGAAGATATTCATTTAGCAATTTGTTTTTGTTTTGTTTCTGTTCGATCCAAAGCACTAAACCCCTTCCTGGAGTAAGCATTGATTATAACCAATATGAAGACAGGAGCGACCACTGTCCCACAGATCCTGCATCCCAAAGGAAGAACAAACAAACCAAAAGCCGTTGTCTCAAAGTCGACTCCCTAGATCTACATTCGATAATCTTGGCAGCAAGGTAGGGATGGATTTGGACTGGACACGAAACCTTTTCACAAGAATTTGATTAAGTCAGATAATTAAAACAAAACCAGAAAACTTCCTTGTTTCTTCACCTGGGAGGCGCGTCCTGGGAAAGAAGAGGGCACTTTGTCGCGGGCAGTTCAGGTGGGGGCGCTGTGCGAAGTGTCTTTTGCGCCTCTGGCCGGGAGAAAAACAGAAGGTGGAAATAGAACACAGCTGAGATGCAAGAGGGCGTAGAATGAGAAATACGACAAAAGCATCAGAGCGGGGGCGAGGGTAAGAAGGAGAAAGAGGCGCGACTGCCGGGATGTCAGGCTCTTTGTCTTTAAAAGGCTAGCAGGGCCGAGGCGGACGGGACTGGGAGGCGCCGAGCGCCAGGAGGCGGGGTCAGCACCGGGCGTGCCTAAGAAAATCCTGCCGGTCCCGCGCCTTCCGAGCTCAGCGGGAGTTTGCTGCGTGAACCGTTTAAAGAACCAACGAATGAATGAGCCTCCTACTGGGCTGGGGGCCTCGGGGCCCCGCGGGGCTGCGAATCTCGCGGACGCTCCGGGCATCCCGGGGCGCGCCGGGTCCTTTCCGCGCAAGCTGGGGCGCGGGGCTCCCCTGGCTTCTGGTGCCCGGAATCCCGCTGTGACGGGGGCGGCAGCGGGGCCGAGGGCGAGCGGAAGTCGAGGCGGCGCTCCCGAGAACAGCCCGGCAGCTGAGAACCTGGACTGTGAGCCGTGGGTCAGAGAGAAAGTGCTCTTTCTTCTGCACCCAGAGAGATGGTTGGGGACTCCAGGGGACCCTGCACGGGAAGAAGTGGCCGGTGGGGAGGACCTTTTCCAGGCGGCCGGAGAGGACCGGGAACCCGACTGCCCGTCTCTCTTTCCACGAGAAAAGCGAATTTCTGGCAGCCGTGTAGACGCTCCCTTCAGAGCCCTGCCGCGGGACCCCGCATCCCCACCCAAGTCCGTGCTTGTGCGGATTGTGGACTATCAGATGACAGAAGAAGTCCAGTGCACCGCATGGACGAAGGGCCAAATGACCGCACGGACCGAGGAGCACTCCATGAGCGCCATCACTTTTCGCACCAACAGAGAGTGAAGCACCAGGGTGTGGGGCGCCAGGACTCCGGAGAACCCCCGGCTCTCCCTGCATAGGGAGAGGCGCCCCGCGTCCATGCCGCGGGGAGATCACCTCACGGTCCCCAAGGACTGGATTGCCCGAGGATATGAAACAGGAAAGAGGAGCCTTAGGAATGTTGCGGGCTGGTGGATGAGCGATAAGCCTTTAAGAAAATGCTCTTCCGGGAACGCCAACCTGTAATTAACCAACAGCAAGGACCTTTTATAAGGCTGGGGCAGCGCTGCAAGGAGGCAGATGACACTCCAGACAGAATCAAGAACTGTGAGCAACATAATACCTCCTTTGTGTCTTAAATACTGTGACGGTCTCGGGACCTAAGTCATTGGAAGAGGGGAAAGAAAGGTATTTTCAGATTGGTAAATTGTGGGCCATTTGAAATAAGAAAATCTGTTGTTAATTCTCACTTTGCAATACATCTCAAATGATCTCTTTCCCTGCCTCCCCACTCTCTCTTTAAGACCTAAAATCAGAAGTGAAGTTTGATTCAAAGGGAGTGGGAGTAGATGGGGAGAGAGGCTTGTTTTAAAGCTGAAAAAGAAAGTAAAAAGGAATGGGAAAATTAAAGCAGCAAGTAAACAAAATCTTTCCTTTTTACTTTTTTCTGATGTGCACATTTTTCTTTTTTTCATTAAGTGTTAGAAAAAAAATAATAACTAGGAAAAGAAGAGGGGGAGAACGGAAGACCCAGCTCTGAAGGTTAAATGCCATTTAAAGGGGCTTTACTACCCCAAAGTATCTAGTCTAGTAAAAATGCTTTTTATCTGGTTTTTATTTATTTTAATATTTTAAATATGGCAGATAAGTCTGATCTAAAGGTAGATAATGTATAGTTTGCCATAAAATAATTGTATATCTTAACTTCTGTCCAGTCTCTTATTAATAACATTTGTATTCAAAACCGGGTTGAAAATACATCTCTCTTGATGCTGTTGGAAAAAAAAAAGTCTCTTGTGCTATTGAAATAAGTCTTTTTATTTGTTCCTCTTTTTTATTAAACACCATTTTTATTAACTCTGTAGTAGTGTGGTCTGGTTTGGGGATCTGTGAGGAGCAAAGCATTCCCTCCAGAGATGAACTGCTTGACTTTAGCACTGCTGAAGGAGTATTTGGTTACAGCAAGAACTAACAAGGTAAGTGGGAGGCTGGCTTTTGAAGAGTAAACTGTTGAACAGTGTCCCCTACCTCACTCCTCGCTCTGTGCTCTTTATTTTCAGTTTAGAGTTTGAAATGCCCCCAAATATAATCTGATCCACCTCTTGCCTCCTGGCAGACAGGATAGGTAAGATACATCCCTGTGTTACAGATGAGCCAACCTAGGTGTAGAGGTCATGTGGCTTGGGTAAGTCACACAGCTGGTAATTGCATAGGCTTACTAAGTAGATAAGAATACGATCTTCTCCCTTCTAAAGGTTTGAGAATGGCCTTCGGTGGTACTTACTTGAAAGGAGTCAAAAGATGACAGGGCATCCTGGGTTTTCTGACTCATGTTTATGGGACGTGCTAGAAATACCTTAATGCCCATGAGTTCTGCAAGGCCTTTTGGCTGGAGGATCACCACTGGCAGTTCTTAGGACTATGAGACCCACACTTGAGGGAAGAATGCAGCACCTGACCTCATCTGTGTTCAAAGCTACTTGGTAGTAGAAAAAGTAATATAGGCCCCATGAAATGAGTTATCTTTTCTTCCAACAACTTTGGCCTCTGTGTGAGGTTAAACTTATTGGCAGACAGTTTTCAGGCCTGACTTGATGAATTTGGTTGTCGGTCATTATATGCCCCCAAGTGATTGAGCATTGAATATATAGTCAGCAAGAAAAACCTCCTTAACATGGACCAAAACATCATTTGGTTGCCTTCTCTATGGAGGCCAACTCTGAAGTTCAGCTTCTTGGGTTCAAAACTGTCCCACTTCTTACTAACTGTGACTTTGGGCAAGTGCTTAATCTCTCTGTGCCTCTGTGTCCTTATTTGTTAAGTAGAGATATAGTATTAACCTCATAAGGTTTTTTTCTAGGATTAAGTTAAATGAAAAATACTCAGAATAATGCTTCACATATAATGAATGCTCAAAGTTAGCTCTTACTATTAGTGTTGTTGTAATTGTTTAGTTCACTTTCATCCCAAGTAAGCATTAGGTTTTTTTTTTTTTTTTTTTAAAGATTTTATTTATTTATTTGACAGAGAGAGACACAGTGAGAGAGGGAACACAAGCAGGGGGAGTGGGAGAGGGAGAAGCAGGCTTCCTGCGGAGCAGGGAGCCCGATGCGGGACTCGATCCCAGGACCCTGGGATCATGACCTGAGCCGAAGGCAGACACTTAACGACTGAGCCGCCCAGGTGCCCCAGGTTTTTTTTTTTAATAAAAAACAGTTGAAGGCATACAACACAAGGAATCCTGTACAATCCAACTGGTGATTTTTATTGATTCTTTTCTGCATTCCTGAAAGAAAAAAACTTCTCCCTAGCTTTTCCCAGCATTAGTGGATCAGTAAATACATCCTTAAATTTCTTAGAAATGACCTCCACATCTTGTGATATTTATTCTATGATTCAACAGCCTAAGGTACACACACATTGCTTGACAGGGTCTTTGAGGAGGTTTCAAGTCTACTTAGTTCACCTTGGGCTGTAGGAGTTTTAAATACTTTCTTTAGGTGTCAGGTTTCTTTTCCCTCTGGGATTTGAAATCTGATGCCCTGTTGTCTCAGAAAAACAGAATAGACGCAGTTTTCATTTTATCTCCTTTCTGTCAAAAATGTATTTCTTCAAGTCAGCTTAACTCTTTTAGTCCAGATATGTTTAGGTTAATTTTATCTCAAATAAAAGTCATTTTTATTTTTATTTATTAAAGGTTTTATTTATTTATTTATTTGTCAGAGAGAGAGAGCACAAGCAGGGGGAGTGGCAGAGGGAGAAGCAGGCTCCCTGCTGAGCAAGGAGCCAGATGCAGGACTCAGATACCAGGACCCTGAGATCATGACCTGAGGCAAAGGCAGACACTTAACTGACTAAGCCACCCAGGTTCCCCTAAAAGTTATTTTTAAAGCACTCACCAACCTCCTAGTTAACTGCTTACAACGTACTTAACAGATTTCCTTTAAACCGGTATCTCCCTGATGCAAAGTAGTAAGTTGAAGTCCTGTTGAATTTGCTTCACAGGTTTTCCTGATCCAAGCAGAACCCAGTTGTGTGAGGAGCCTGAGGAGTCTTTTCGCATTCACAGTGTCCTGGGAGTGAATCCAAAGTGAAATCCGAGTGTCCCAATACGAAGAAATCTCCCGAGAATGTCTGGGTCTTTGCTCTTAGGTCTTACCTCCACTTTGCGTAAAAATGTGACCATCTGAAATTGCCTTAGGTGGATGAATCATAGCAAGGACTTTCAGAAGCCATCTGGCCACTCAAGTGACCATAAGGCAAATTTCACACAACCACCATTAGGCAAGTGTTGACCTCTCTGAAAACCTTTGTCCACAACCTCCACCACCTTTGAGATTCATTACATTTGACTTGCTGTTCTTATTCTTGTTGGTTATCACCACTACTTAATGTGCCTTTTTGCTTATAAAAAAGGAGAAAGACAAATCTTCCTGTTAAAAGAAAAAGTTGTATTCACTGCAGAAAAGTTTGAGGAAATATTTTGTGAGGAAAAAACAAAATTGGGAGTAAAAGAAAATTTCACCCATGACCCAAATCTCTTAATATTTGGTACGTTTCCAGTCTTGTTTTATGTATTTTATCCCATTTTTTCATGTGTATTTTATTCTATTTTTTATGTGTATGTGTATACATACCTATATCCATACATTTTCTTGGCATAAGCTATATATAAAATCTGAGTATTATAAACTAAGGTATATTGATACTATTCAAGGGGAACCAGGAGCATGGGCAACTCTAAGAATATTTTCTTAGAAATGCAGAATCTCAGACCCCAGTACAGATCTACTGAATCAGAATTTGCATTCTGACAAGATCCCTGGTTGGTTCACATTAAGGTTTGAGAAGCATTGATATATACATGCCATATTTAGTTCTATAGCCTACTTTGTCACTTACAAAAACTAGAAAGTTTTCATTTTCTCTCTGTTCCCCATTCATTAACAATCGTTAACAATGCCATGGAAATAGTACTTTGTAGAATTGGGAAAGCATTTAGACATTACAAAAGAGTGAAATAGATACTGATCTGTGAATTGGCAAGGAGATCTCTAAAAATCTTCAAATTTTTTTTTTTTAAAGAGTCTTACTATTCTAAAGTTTCATAATGAAACATTGATTACTGGAGTTCAAATTGTTTCTGAAATGTGGTTCTTTTATTATCTCAGAATGTGAGACAATACTTATTTATTTTTATTTTTTTAAAGATTTTATTTGACAGAGAGAAACACAGCGAGAGAGGGAACACAAGCAGAGGGAGTGGGAGAGGGAGAAGCAGGCTTCCCGCTGAGCAGGGAGCCCGATGTAGGGCTCAATCTCAGGACCCTGGGACCATGACCTGAGCCGAAGGCAGACGCTTAACGACTGAGCCACCCAGGCGCCCCAACAATACTTATTTTAAAACCCCTTGAGGGAAGAAGGGCAGGAAGTCGTTAAAGAAAGCACAGTTGCAACACATCTGCGGCTGAATCAGGACTCGTCAGCCTTGAGCACTCTCTGCTAAAGAATAGCGAGGGGGTGGGGAGAAAGGTGGAGCCTGAATGTGAATAAACTGATTCAGAGGAGAAAACAAAGGCTGTGACTCTTGGACACCCTGATACATTTATAACTCTAGTCAGTACTTTGCTCTTTAATTAGGGAGGGCAAATCTTTATAACCTTGCTAGATGAAGATAAGAGAAGACAACAAGTGCAGTTTACTTTGGAAAAGAAATCACAATCAGTTCTTAGGCACTTGAGCTGCCAATATTTAGCAACAAAATGGTAGACTTGGTCAGCTTCAAGGCGTGGAATCAACTTGAAATTCAAATTCAGATTCTAAGTGTAAGAGAGAATGGATACTTTTGGGGAGCCTGCAGCCTTCACAAAATTGGGTTGTTTGATACAGGAAGGGAGTCGGGCAACATCACTTGGCACTTGGCAGGGAAGCAAAGGTAGGCAATGCAGAGGGAAAGTGACCAAGATGACCTTAACATTATCCTCCGCTTGACCAAACTAGACAGGTTTCTTTCTGACTGCTTCTGACCCTCCCTTTTCTTGGAGCATTTTCTTTAGAAACTTGCAATGGGAAATTCGTTCTTTGCCTTTTTGACATGTAAATCTTTCAACTTCTTGTCTGTTTTGCATCTGAGGAATGTCCTTCTCAAGGATCTGGGAGCCATCTCTTGGAAATGTAATCAAGAAAGACAGGGTCCCTAACTTCCAGTCTCTGGGAGAGGGTAAGAGCCTACCTTAATAAGTATCAATTAGCAAACAAGATGGATTAATTGAATTGACCAACGTCCCCCCCACAATGTCCTCCAGTACTTTTTTTTTTTTTTTAAAGATTTTATTTATTTATTTGACAGACAGAGACACAGCGAGAGAGGGAACACAAGCAGGGGGAGAGGGAGAGGGAGAAGCAGGCTTCTGAGCAGGGAGCCCGATGCGGGGCTCGATCCCAGGATCCCGGGATCATGACCTGAGCCGAAGGCAGACGCTTAACGACTGAGCCACCCAGGCGCCCCTGTCCTCTGACCTGAGCCGAAGGCAGACGCTTAACGACTGAGCCACCCAGGCGCCCCTGTCCTCCAGTACTTTTCCACTAACTTAACCCAGTGCTTAAAAACTCCCCCCACCTTTTATTTCAGGGGAGTTGAGTTCCGTCTCGCTCTCCTATTGCAATAAATGCTTAAATTTCTTTATAAAGTCTTGAATAAATTCTTCCTGGACTGTTCAATTCTGTTTGGTACAATTTTTCTTCGACAGTAGTGAAAAAAAGGAAGGGTTCATACATGCTCTGATTGGAAGCTGTTAGCATGGAGAAGCTGGAGCTGGGCTATCTAGAGAAACTTTTTTTAGGATTGGCTTAGGGCTTTCTCTGGTGTGTCCTGAGCTGGAAGGGTACAAAAAGAATAGGGAAGCCAGCAGTCACTGACCCCAAGTTCTGATCTTTCTGGGCTGATGGCAGCAGAAGCTGTGGTTCCCAAACTACTTGCTCCACAAGTTGTAGGTCAGAATTCTACAACCAGATAAATAATATCAGCCTCATGGGATTTTTTCTAAGAGTAAGTAAAAATACTTGGAATAACAATAATACTCAAAATTAGCTATTATAATACTCTGGTTTCTCTTCAGATCGTATAAATCTTTCGCCTTTTACAAAATTAGCTATTATTATTATTATTATTATTATTATTATCTGTGCTGCTGTTGTTCAGTTCACTTTTTATCCTAACCCAGGCTTTAGTCTTGAATAACAAAGAACAGAACACATATAACACAAGAAATCATATCAAAACCAAACCAATGGCTTTTACGAAGACGCTTTTCTGTCTTTTTCCATATAGTATCATACATATCCTGGCCATTGTCCATTTTTATATTCAGTCTTTCATTAATTTTAGGACTGTCTTGAAGACAGAATTAGAAACCAGAAGACCTAGTCACAGAATTCCTTTTTGGAGACAGTCACATTCTATTTATTTCTTAGAAGCATTCAGAGTGCAGCATTGCAAAGAGTTTCTTCATGGGGGCGAGATATGCTTTGATATGGTTCAGTCCTGACTGTTGGGACCCAAAATGCTACATAATGGCTCAGTGCCACCTTACTGAGGTAAGGGCTGTGTAGGGTCTACCTAGGCATGGGTATTACCCAGTGGTCACTGAGGTTGTTGGGTGTATAAGACTAATCTTAAGGCTGGTTTGTTGGACAATGTGCCCCAGGCCCAAAACCCTGAGTGTTAAAGCTGATTCTATACCCACTGGATTATCCTTAGTCATATGTCCATCTTCCAAAAAAACTCTTGTGACTTCGAGGTTATTTTGGAGTTTTTTGGTTTGTTTTAAAAGATTTTTATTTTATTCATTATTTTATAGAGAGTGTGAGAGAGAGAGGGAGAATGAGTAGGGGAGGGGCAGAGAGAGATTCTCCAGCAGACTCCCCACAGAGCACAGAGCCTGATGGGGGCTCCATCTCATGACCCTGATATCATGACTTGAGCTAAAACCAAGAATCTGATGCTCAACTGACTGAACCACCCAGGCATCCCGACTTTGAGTTAATTTTGAAAGCTGACTAGGTCAATGGAAACGTGGATATAATTGAATTCCCAAATTCAACTTACTTGGGAGAAGGGTAGGGGAATATAATGGGCACCAAATAATTTTTACCAAACGAAGAGAACTTTCAGGGAGGACTTCTGTAAATAGTCAACTCCATAAAGATTGATTCTCTGACAGCTGGTCTCCATGTCTCAGAGAAAAGCCTGAGCATGCCTGTGGATTTCCCACACCAGCCTCAGTATTAATCCAGATCCCTGAGGTTATAAGGTTCAGGCTGCGCAGTCCTTTTCTTTTCTTTTCTTTTTTCTTTTCTGGTCTTTTTTTTTTTAAATTGAATTATAATTAGCATACAATATTACATGAGGTTATACAGTCTTTCTATCCCCACATAACTGAGTGGGAAAATGTGCAAATGTATAAGTGAAATAATTCTATGATCAAAAGGTTGGAGTGGAAGAAAGGAGATTCTGTGACCTGTATTGAATGGCATGCCAAGGACTAGGCAATGGTCAGGGTTTGTCCCAGGAGCAAAACATAAGCCGTGTGTCATCTTTAGAGATCCTAAAACTGTGATAAAACTGGACTAAAAGTCTGCTTTTATCATCACCAAGTGCTTAGTGATAAAATACTTCTTTCTGAAAAAAATCTGTTGTTGATCTAAATTCTTAAAACTTGCTGCTTACTTTTTGAATTTTAATAATACAGATGTAAGCTTGAAATTAACACTTTAAAATTTTTCTTTTCCATTTTTTTAATGGGGAAGATTATTTTATTTTGATTTTTTTTTTTAATTTTGGAGGGGGACGGTATAGAGGCAGAGGGAGAGTGAGGAAGAGAATCCCAAGCAGGCTTCACACCCAGCATGGAGTCCAACAGGGGACTCAATCTCACAACACTGAGATCATGACCTGAGCCCAAATCAAGAGTTGGACGCTAAACCAACTAAGCCACCCTGGCGCCCCTATGGGGAAGATAATTTAAAGATCTTTCCCGTGTTGTCTCCCTAATATCTCTCTCACACATATGTGGAATCAACTACATGTGTTCATTTTGAGAGTAAATTCCTAAGGGTTCAGAATCTCTTGAACTCACTCAGAGTGCACTTTGTGTCTCCATCCTGAACATAGTCCTGCATCCCAAGATTCAGTATAAACATTAATACAGCAACTGTAGTGATTAGGAAAGTGAAGTTGAGTTACTTCAATTCTGACATTGTATGTGACATTATGTGTAAAATTTAAAATAAGGAAACATTAAATTAAATGTTAATTTAATGTTAATTAAATTTAAACAAGAATTAAAATAAGGAAATATTTTCTGTTTGATAAGTGCAAATTTAGTTCAAACATAAACTATTTTACTGGATTCGGATAATATATTTAACATTAAATTCATTTTTTATTCATTATTTTAAAACTGAAGAGTGAATCAAAATAAAACATTACATGAGTGGTATAATTTAATAGTTCTGTTTTTGTTGCAGACACTTCAATTTTATTAAAATTTACCTCTCAGTTACTTGACAGTTCTTTACATAAATTATTATTATATCAGACTAACCAAAGGATTAGTTATTTGTTTTACTTTATGATTGTTCCTGAACATTCTTGTCTCATACTGGTTTTAAAAATTATCTTCCTTTGGGTGCCAGATTCACCACGTATACCACTGCCAGCATGTGGTCATAAAGTCTCAAACATGGGGGACTAAACGGGTTGGAATTAAAACTCAAGAGTTCCTGCTCTCTAACAGAAACAAAGGATTCTGTTCCCTTCATGAGAGAAAGCAGTCCACAAATTCATGTTGACTTTGGACTGAGAATTCCCTGATATGTTATTGAACACCAGTTAGGGACTAAGGGCAACTCAGAAAGTGCAGCTACTCGCATTTGAATGTGTTCAAACGATAAATTAAAATTAGCAGGTCCCATTTCTTTGTCATTGACGGTTTTGTTTATTAGGTCAACAAAGTCAGAGAAGCTGAGTCTCCCCCAACTGACTCATTCTAAAAAGGCTCTGTGTGGAAAATGCTGCTTTGGGAATGACCAGGAACGACTTAACATTCCTCTCAGTTTGGCTCAACTTTAGACAGGTTTCTTCCTGGCTCTAGGCCCTGACTTCCATTTTCTTAGGGCATTTACATGAGAAAACTTTCACTTACAAATTCTTTCTCTGCCCCTTTGACTTGTAAAGCTTTTAAAAAAAAAAAATCTCTTACCAGTTTTACAACCCAAGAATGTCTTTCTCAAGGACAGGAGATCTCTCCCTTTGAAATGTGGTCATCAAGGAAGTCAGCATCCCATCTCCTTGTCTCTGGAAGAGCAGGAGCTAAACTTCAATGGAGGCTAATTAGCAAACACTAATGGCCTAATCCTAGAGAAAAAAATGTGCAAATTAGGGAGTAACTCAGCGTAGGGATATAGGATATTGATCAACCTCCCCACTCACATCACAAGAGCTTTTCTACTAGCTCACCACACACTTAAAAACCCTTCTCCCCGTGTTTCAGCGGAGTTGAGTTCGGACGAAGTTCTGGCGTCTTTCCTCTATGACAATAGCCTCAAAGTCTTGCTTGATGGGTTAACTTTATCCAGTGCCAGTTTTGCTATGACAGGGATCAGATAAGAGCAGGAGAGAAACATTTATGTTGATGATGGGGAGATACATTTGACTTCATAAAGGCTGAAGATGCTTTGTGTCTCAGGGGAACTGACAGTGATTTTGTTATTCTGCAGCCCATGTGTCTTGCATGTGCCTTCAGAGCACGGGGTGCAGGGAAGTGGGGTCTGCAAATTCCAGTTACGTCAGGAGCAGAAGCATTCACTTGCTGACCTCAGCAAACTGGCAATACTCATGAGCAATTATCCGTTGTTAACCACCCTTTTTTGGTTATTCACAGAATGATCCAATGTCTTATATGTCTTATGTTTAGTGTGATCCTCACTTAAAAGTTGAATTTTCTTCATTGCAGTTTTGAAGATGTTCGTGGACATATTAGAACAAAGCATTAATTATATAGTCATCCTGCCCGAACCAATTAAAACTACTGACTCAGTAGTTTTTTCAGTGGTTTATTCAGTGATATTTAAATGTCTCATAGGCATTGGAGGAAAAGGACAGTTTTGGTTTGAAAGAAAGACCTTAGACAGGAAGTGAAGATTCTAGTTGTCACATGTTCTGTCTTAGACAATGACAGCAAGGAGGCTTCCACTACATTGATTAGCCCAGGAAATCAGTCTGATCTCACATGAGAACCCTCTGCAATGATGTGGCTGACTGTTTAAATAAAGCTGAAGTGCTTGGCAGAATATCACGGCTGGCAAAATGCAGAAAAGGGGAGTTAGTGCTGAGGACCCCATCCAGAACTGGGGCTGCAGCTTGCAATGCAGAGCCTAGGCCCGGAGCAGGGCACATAGCTTGTGAGGCGTTGGTCGAGCGGTGAAGCCAATGTCTGGGGTTAGGTCCAGGTCCCGATGGGAGACCCCGGGGGGTGGCTGGAAGGTAAACTTCTGCATGAGTCTGGTGAAGAACAGGAAAAGCTCCATCTTGGCCAGTGACTCACCAGCACACCTCCGGCGGCCTAAGGAGATGGACGTGGAGGGTTAGGAGATGTATGAGCACAAAAAATGGAAACACAATCTGGACAAAGAGAAAAACTGTCCACGTGTGATTTCTCCTACTTTAGAATGTGTGAATTAGTTGCTTAACCTCTTCTGAGCCTCATGGGTTCTGCCGAAGCCCGGGAAATATAAAATCAAGTATGTATGCTAATTCTCCCCGCCCGCCCCTCCCCACCCCCCACCATGAGGGAAACAAGCAGCTAAACAAATATTAACATTTTAGTGTGGAAAATGTTACGAAGGGTAAAGCCAAGTGTGTCATGAGAACAGATAGTAAAGGTACCCAGTGTGATTTAAAGGGTCAGGGAGGACTCCTCCTTTGTATGAGAGCTTTATATCTCAGCTCGTGTGCCCAGGGTGAGAAGAAATCAGCCAGGCAAAGATGCAGTGAGATGTGGAAGGGAACATGATGTATCTCAGGGCTGAAAAATTTGGTTCTGACCGGAGCATAGAGCATGAGTTATGGAGCCTAAGACCTGAGGCCAGAGGCTAAGTAGACACTCGGTCATGCCGAAGCATTTTAAGAACAGAGACTTGGTTTGTATTACTTTTGGAACATGACTTATTGGGGGAAATGTCAAGATATTTGAAAGGTGGAGTCAGTAAAGTTGAGGAAGGAAGTCTTCTAGGTAAGTTTTTATTGAAATGAGGGACTTAATGGTTATATATCTTTTGTAAGATATGCTGAGCTGAGAATGGTGCATTTTTTTGGCTCAAATTTAATGTTTTGTGGCTACATTGTAGAACAAAGATAATATATTTGATTGAGATATAGCATTATGAAAAGTTTCTGCTTCTAGTCCTTCAGAAGAACCTATCACGTCTTTTCATTTCTGTTCCCTGATGATGACACCACTCAATCATACATTTCGTTCATACATCTAAAGGAGATGTTTAGAATTTCTAAGGTAAGCCTTGCCAAACTTGTTTGAAGATGCACCACTCTGCAAAAATCTGGACTATTTGCTTCTTGTCTCATAGTCCAAAGAAGCCTCCAGGCCCAGGTATGTGAGAAACCATGGAGGACCTGGAGACAAAGTTGGTCAGAAAAAAACAGTGCTGTTTATGGAGAAAAGGGGATGTCAAGGGAAACATTGTTTCTTCTCTTTAAACATCAGTAAATCCAAGATCTGATAAAGGAGTCTAGGGAAAAAAAAAAAAAACATTATGGGTAATAAACTAATTGCTCCATCTCTTCACTTGTAAAATGAGGGTTTGGAATTAGATGTAGCTGAAGTGCCCTCCAGAGATCATTGTTTATGTTTCCATGGCTTTTTTTTTTTTTCAAAATATAATGCAAGGAAGCATTAAGAAAAATTGAGTTCATAACACTGTGAATTACATGTGGATTATTTTTCATTTCCTTTAACTCTAGTTCCAGATGTGATATTGCATTTTTATTTAAAGTAGGAGTCATTAATACATGTACTGTTTTCTGGTATATCATCCTGTGGGTGTGTTTGTGTGTAAAAATTAGGAGAATGCATTGTACTTTGTATCTCTCTGTATCTCTTAGTTATCAGTAGGTAAGGAAGGTCTATCCTTTGGGTGACTGCTGTTTACCTATCACTGAATGGGTATATGGAGTGAATGCTAACCTGTTGTTTGTGTAAGGGGAAAGGCACAAGGTGACAAAATGCTTATGGTATAGTTTTGCTAAGATTCTTTTCTAGGAATGGAGAATTCATTTCAAGTTCTTAAGAATCCAGAAAATTATAGAGTAAATTCATTTAGTTCCCTGGATTCCAAAATGTACTCTAGTGGAAAGTTCTCTCTTCCCTATCCCTAAGCCCCCTCCCATCCTCTTCTACCCAAGAAATTCTAAAAAACACTGGCATTTATACATATTAAAGCAAAGCTTTTCAGGGGTGCTTGGGTGGTTCAGTTGGTTAGGCCACCAACTCTTGGTCCTTGGGGTCCTGAGTTCAAGCCCTGCAGTGGGCTTCACTCTGGGTATGGAGTCTACTTAAAAAAATAAAATAAAAATAAAGCAAAGCTTTTCTGGTTGGAGTGAAGTGGGCTGTCCATTGTACCCCTGCTTAACTTTCTCCTCAAATTCCCAAGGCCCTACCCTAGCCTCAGCTGCAAGGAATCTTTAAGGATTCCCTGAGAAAATGCCATTCCAATGCCTAATGTCTTACAGCCAATTTAAAGCCTGCAGGGGAAAGGCCCTTTCCACTCTCCCATATTTCTGACGTTTAGGAAAAAAATACAAAACCTAAGCACAGTCCTCAGACAAGGCCAAATATCTCCAGATTTTTCAAACCTGTCTCAAAGTAGGATACCTTACCCACTGAAAAGGGCATGAAAGCTTCTTTCTTGGTAAACTTTCCAGTGGAACTCAGGAAATGCTCAGGATTAAATGTGTCTGGCTTTTCCCACTGTGCTTGGTCCCGAAGTACAGAGGTCAGCAAAGTGGTGACCTCGGTGCCCTAGAAACAGAAGTGCTATTAATGACAGAGATTACATTCCTTCTTAAAAAGGTGGCTCTTTCAAAATGTGTGAAGGTCTCAGTAATTTTTCAGAAACAGTGTGTTCTAGAAGAATCTGGAAGGAGGGGAAGTGCAGGGACTTGGGATGGAGTGTGGAACGTTCACTTACTCTACCACATTTTTGTTCAGTACCTCCTAAACAAACATAAGCCTTGGACTCAGAACTGGAAATGGATTCTTACTTAGTCCTGTGTTTGCTATGTGATAATGGCATGTTATTTAACTTTTGATATATCCCAGTTTCTAAATCTATATGAAGGGAGTTAAAGAGCCCTCATGGGGTGACTTGTGAGCCTCAGGTGCAGCAATATGTAGACCGACCCTGGTGCGGTTCCTGGCAGGTCTGAGGCTCAGTGAGGTTTTGCTCTTTTCCCTCCAGGGACTGAGAGGGTGGACAAGCTAGATCTAACGAGCCCATCAAAGCAAATCCTCAAAAGTCAGCTGCTCCCCCTTCCACAGCTTGCCACATGCTCTGAGACAACCGAGGATGATTGAGGAAAGGAATTTTAATTGTGATATGGGAAAGAGTATTCTGAAAACTAAAATTCAAATAATAGTAAGAAAAGCCTGCCCCTCCATTAACGACAGTGTTCACTACTTCACTGTAGTTAATCATAGCTTCCTCTTTAAGAAAGCTTTGCAAGGGGCGCCTGGGTGGCTCAGTTGGTTAAGCGACTGCCTTCGGCTCAGGTCATGATCCTGGAGTCCCTGGATCGAGTCCCACATCGGGCTCCCTGCTCAGCGAGGAGCCTGCTTCTCCCTCTAATCCTCCCCCCCTCATGTACTCTCTCTCTCATTCTCGCTCTCTCAAATAAATAAATCTTAAAAAAAAGAAAGAAAGAAAGCTTTGCAATACTATCATTGTGGTTAGCATGTCTTAGCACAAGAATCTGTATAGTTTTTGAGTCACGAAAAGCAAACAACTGCTTTAAAGTGTTTTATTTTACACCTTCCTTTGTGCTCTATTCCTTTGTTTCTTTTTTATTTATAAGTATATGTGCCTGGGCATTGTGGATCTTTCCTCCTCATGACAACTGTGCTAGATTATTTGCATTGGAGCTCGGTGAGACCGAGGGACCTAGCCACCAGTAGCGTGGTGGGCGTGTGAGACCCCCTGTACCTGCAAAGCTCTGATACAAAGCTCTCCCTAGCTTGCAGCCAGATAGATAACTAGAACTAAAATCCTGCCATTATTAAAGCTTCCTTGGGGGTCTCTTTTTCTTGTTTTTGACATCGGTTATATTTGTTTTTATCAGCTACAAATCTGATTAATTCAATCCAACAGTGTGTTTAATGCGTGCTTGAGAAGAGAACTCCAAAGATGAATGCCGCCCCTTGTTTGTAGGGTACACACAGAGTAGCAGGAGATAGTGTGGGGAGGGGGTCCACATAGCTAGTGGCCCCTGCGGATTCATGCAGAGATGGGCCCAGAAGCAGTGACCAGACAAAGCTTTAAGGAACAGAATTAGTGCTATGGGCATACTCTGATCCTATGCTGATTCCTGCCTTCAGTGTCCTTTTAGCAAATATCTATGCATACTTCAATTTGCAAGCGGAAAGCACAAGAATGCATCTAGATGTCATAAGATTGAGGAGCAGAGGGCCTGGGCATGTTTCTGTGTGAGGAAGCATGTGAGGCCAGAGGTGTGGCTGTCAGGGGCCCTGCGTGGTGAAAGCCGAGCTCTAAAATGGTGGCATGCCTTTCTGGGGATCTGGCCCCCTTACTCACCCACCTCGCTTAAACTCTCTGAACCCCAAGTTCCTCAACTACCACATAGAAATAATAATACCTTATAATACCTTGCACGGAGTAATCACCACCTATTCTCTGCACACACACTGACACACTCAGTTACCTTTTATTGGACAGTAGGGAGGGAGATAGGAAGGAAAAAAGGAAGGGAGGGAGTGGGAGGGAGGGAGGGCAGGAAGAAAGGCAGGCTGAGATTGCCTTCCAACAGTTCATTTCAGTGCTTCTGTGATTTTGAGCACCTGACATCCTTTCCCATTCCCCTCATTTCCCCTTCTTAAACCCTTACCTTGGGAATATAGTAATTTTTAAATATCACGTCTGTGGTTGTTGCATGAGGTAAGCTTGTGGGCAGGATATCAGCAAATCTCTGTACTTCGTGAATGACAGCATCTGTGTACGGCATTTGAGTTCGATGTGCAATTTGAGGCTGGGCTGACCCCACAACTTTGGTGATCTCATCACAGACCTTTTCTGGATAAAACGCAGTGATTAGAGGTAGGGGAGGGGATATTGGAACAATCTTCTCAGTTTTCCTTCCATGTGAAAATCAAACCAAAGTGCTCTATGAGTTCTGACCCATCTTTTCTCTGCACTGCTTGCACTCTACCTCTATTCCTGAGGTCCCTCTGGGGACCTGCATGGAGTGACACCTGCAGACCATCTCAGTAAGCTTGGAGAGCAAAATCTACTTCAGGACATTAATGGGACAATGGCAAAATCTGGCCAAATAAGTTCAGGGGATGGCTGAGTCAATACTAATTTCCTGAGTTTTGAAAATTGTACTTTGGGTATGTGAGAAAATGTTTTTGTTTATTTTAAGGGAACACATTGAAGTGTTTAGGAATAAAGAGAGAGCATGTCTCCAAAGTACTTTCAAACAGTTTAGAAAAAGAGACAGAACAAGAGAAAAGGCAAACGTAAAATGCTGACATTTGAGGAATCTTACAGAAGAGTAGGATTGGGGAATTATTTGTAAATTCTTGGAATTTTCCTACAATACTGGAATTATGCCTAAGTAATAAAATATAGCATTTGGCTTCTTTCTCATGAAAAATAGGATGTGGTTTAGTTTATTCTACGCACCTCTGTGAGACTCAAAACTCCCTACGAGATGCTGGCATTCCTCTATGTCCTGTCTTCTTTGAGCCGCTTGCCCATTCCAAAGTTCCGCAAGGTGGTCAAGCTGAACCTTCTCATAGTTTTTGAAGTTTCACCATGAGAGAGGATGATTCCTTGTAACGAGAAAAATGTTTTAAAATTATTTCCTCAAAGCTTTTAACATTTAATTTGCAAGGACAAGTAAAAATTTAAAAGAAGCTTTATTCTCCCTGTTGAAAATAAGAGACTTCTCTTTCTCTTAAAGCATTAACTTTAAAAGACTTGTATTTTTTCCTGTTTTTAAATCATATATATATATATAATCATATTGTATATATATGACTTATAGCATATATAAGTCCTTCTGAAGTTAGAATGTGTCTTTTGTCAGCTTTATGACCTAGCAATGGCTTTCTCAGGGACCTGGGGTCCATCTGTTCAGAATATAAACATCAAGGAAGAGAGTACCCCTTTCTCCCAGTTTCTGTGGGAGGGTAGGAGCCAAACATTGGTGGGTGCCTTGCCCCAAGTTGCAAAACTACCTCCTATCATAAAGATATGAGAACTTTATTATTCTTTTGTATACAGATGGTCACCCCAATTACCGGATGAATCTAGGATGAATGGTGTGTGACAAATGGTGCTGCCAAGCCCTCTTAGTTATTGAGGACTAGTTATATTGTTATATTGTTTCCTTTGAGAACGTTTTTGTAATGGGTTGTGTCTGCTTGGTTATATAACAGGGTGAGATTTGTTTTTGTCTTTGCAATTTCTTAGTGGATTGTCTGTGATACACATCACATTTTGGTTTGATGCTTATTCAACAATAAAATTGTTTTCTTTTTCTGTTACCTTTGTGGAGAGGAGGATTTCTGGGTTGGGAGAAGATTTTGGTTTTAGTTCTATTTCTCTGACAAATTCATTAAGCAAATCTTGAGTCTCTATGCTTATATCATGCTAGGTGTGGTTAAGGGATTGATGAACAATAGAAAACAAAGTCTCTTTTGCCAGGGAAAAATGTAGACTACAGACACAAGATTTACCCAAGAAAAAGGTTAGGAGTAACTAATTGCCAAGAGGTGTAATGAAGCTTCCACATGTTAGTGCTATACATACTAATTTCTAGGCACATAGCAATTGCACTACTGGGTATTTACCCCAAAGATACAAAAGTAGGGACCCGAAAGGCTACGTGCACCCCGATGTTTATAGCAGCAATGTCCACAATAGCCAAACTGTGGAAAGAGCCAAGATGTCCATCAACAGATGAATGGATAAAGAAGATGTGGTATATATATACAATGGAATATTATGCAGCCATCAAAAGGAATAAGATCTTGCCATTTGCAACGACGTGGATGGAACTGGAGGGTATTATGCTGAGCGAAATAAGTCAAAGAGAGAAAGACATGTATCATATGACCTCACTGATATGAGGAATTCTTAATCTCAGGAAACAAACTGAGGGTTGCTGGAGTGGGGGGTGGGGTGGGAGGGATGGGGTGACTGGGTGATGGACACTGGGGAGGGTATGTGTTCTGGTAAGCGCTGTGAATTGTGCAAGACTGTTGAATCTCAGATCTGTACCTCTGAAACAAATAATGCAATACATGTTAAGAAAGAAAAAAAGAAGAAGAAGAATGTAGCAGGAGGGGAAGAATGAAGGGGGGGAAATCGGAGGGGGAGAAGAACCATGAGAGACGATGGACTCTGAAAAACAAACTGAGGGTTCTAGAGGGGAGGGGGTTGGGAGGATGGGTTAGCCTGGTGATGGTATTGAGGAGGGCACGTTCTGCATGGAGCACTGGGTGTTATGCACAAACAATGAATCATGGAACACTATATCTAAAACTAATGATGTAATGTATGGGGATTAACATAACAATAAAATTAAAAAAAATAAAATAAAAAAAAAATAAAAAAAAAACTAATTTCTAGGCACACATGTTGTACCATATAGTAGGTCCCTGATAAATATTTATTGAATGAAACAGCTCTGTGAATTTGTGCATGGCTAAGGGAAATAATAGTCAAATAAGGTTCTTAGAAGAGTCAGGATATATGCTAACTTACAGAAAAATAAGGAGAGGGGGGTTGCCAAAGTGGCCCACATCTTTCCATGGTCAGTTTATGCTGACCGTGGCCTTACTCCTTGTGTTTCAGTCCCTAACCCTGCCCTTCCTCCACTGGCATTTGTCTCATTTTTCTATGGAGGCGCAAGAGACAGGGGAGCGTTTTCTGAGTTTGACTGATAACTTGAAATAGGAAACTAGACTAAACGAAGGCAACCTAGGTGTTGGAAATGGGGCAGCGCCATTCTTGCTAGTGTCAACGTGAAATCCGAGAGCGATCTCTCCTGCGCAGTTGTTGCCACTTCATGTGAGGTTAAGCCTTCCTTTGTGAGGATACTGGTGAAGG
Source organism: Halichoerus grypus (assembly GCF_964656455.1). Taxonomy (NCBI): domain Eukaryota; kingdom Metazoa; phylum Chordata; class Mammalia; order Carnivora; family Phocidae; genus Halichoerus; species Halichoerus grypus. The sequence continues at coordinate 100,135,162 of NC_135720.1, read as the reverse complement.
CTAGATTCTGCTCACGTTCAATTCTTACATTAATATAATGTCATTCTGTCTATGGATCCTGTACTGCATAAAACTGTTTTGTAACAAATATGTGACTCTTCGAATTATCTCATGTTTATATTTAAAAATTTACATTTGAGAACACAGTAGTAGAATATGAAAGGCCCACAGTCAGAGAATAGCAATAGTCCAGCCATGTAATTGTGGAGAACATTAATCTAGCATTATAAGGAATGGAACTTCTTTTATTTTTTTATTTATTATTTTTTAAAAGATTTTATTTATTTACTTGACAGAGAGAGGGAACACAAGCAGGAGGAGCGGCAGAGGGAGCAGGCTCCCCACTGAGCAGGGAGCCCGATGCGAGGCTTGATCCCAGGACCCCGGGATCATGACCTGAGCTGAAGGCAGATGCCCAACCAACTGAGCCACCCAAGCACCCCTGGAACTTCTTTTAAATACTGGCACCAAAGTTTGAAATATATTTAACTTACATGGCAAAATAATTTATTAAGATGAAGTACTACTCTAAAATGGCCTAATGGTAATGAAAATATTACATATTTCTTCTGTTTATACAAAATTGGTTTAAAGAATGCTTGTACCCATTTGGGTGGATTACTAGACAGGGTGTGGGGCAGAGAAGTAATCATTTTATCTTTGAACAAAGAGTAGTTTTCCTATGACCAGTTAAGTCACTTAAAAAGAAAGACTACTTGATTCTTAAAATGAATTATTTGCTAAGGAAAAAAAATATTAGATTTGATATTGATACCAATTAAAACAATTTTGCATATAATCATAAAATCAGTGAGTAATATGTGAAGTGTTGTGAAAAAGAACTGAGATTCCAGAGGCAAGAGATAAAAAGTGTCCCAAATTTTTAGAAGGAATAAAAGAAGATGGATCCTGAGAGCTAAAGATCAGGGACTGAATGAACTGCTGTTCCTCAATGCTGACTTTATGAGATGTTAATTGGAATTCCAAGAAAAAGAAATGTCCCAAGGACTGATGTGGTCCATACATACAATGTATATGTATGTATGTATATATACACACAATGGAATATTACTCAGTATCAAAAAGAATGAAATCTTGCCATTTGCAACAACATGGATGGAGCTACAGAGTATTATGCTAAGTGAAATAAGTCAGAGAAAAACAACTACCATATGATTTCACTCATATGTGGAATTCAAGAAACAAAACAGATGAACATATGGAAAGGGGGGGGAAAGAAACAAAAAAAGAAGGAGGGAAACAAACCATAAGAGACTCTTAACAGTAGAGAACAAACTAAAGATTGATGAAAGGAGGTGGGTGAGGGATGGGATGGATGGGTGATGGGTATCAAGGAGGGCACATGTTATGATGAGCACTGGGTGTTGTAGGTAAGTGATGAATCACTGAATTCTACTCCTGAAACCAATATTGCACTGTATGTTAACTAAGTAGAATTCATATATATAATTAAAAAGAAATGTTCCAAGGACTAATAAGTGTGAAAACTGAATTAAATAAAATTAAATAGACTTTTGGTGTTTTTCTCAGAGGTTTTAATATCCTAATAGGCACCCCATGAATCCTGAGAGAGGCCTTTAATATGTAGTATTTCTCAAATTCACTTCACTGACACTGACACGTAGAATATTTACTAATATCTCAAAGAATAAGATTTTGGAGGAGGATAGTGTGAAATGCTTTTTCAAAAAGTTGTTGAAGCATTAAAATGGCTTAGTAGTATTTACTAGACACCAATATTAGTTCACTAAAAATAATTAATGTCAAGATGAAACCATTCCCATATTTAGTTATTAAATTAGCATTAAAGATTTAATGTAATAATTTAAAGGGTTGTTATATTAGTGGAATGACATAAAAGTATAGCATCTGGATTTCCTCAAGGCATTTAACCAACACATACATAAGCAAGATACAACACCTTTATCCAGGTGAAAATATGGTTCAGTATTATTTATAACACTACTCTTATCCTATTGTTTGATGGATCAACGTCAACCATTAGACGGTGACCTCTTAAGCTGATGGCCTCTGTTCTCTTTGTATTTCCCTAGCATTGTACTTTTCACATAGTTTCTGGCTAATAATTATTTGTTTAATAGAATCATGTACAATGAGAATAAAACCATAAATCATAAATTTTCTCCTAAGTAAATTCCATTTGTGTAATGTATATTGGTGAAGGGAAAATTAAATCATGAAAAGAATTATTAAAGATGATATGATGCAACTGATTTAATAATTTTAACCATAAGGATATATTTTAAGCTTAGAGTTTGTTACCTTTTCCTTCAAAAAGTCTTTCAAATATAGGCACTTGAGATCGTTCCCCAAATTGATCACCGTAATTGACCAGGGCATCTTTCACTGTCTCATATCCAGAGAGTACCACCACCTTCTTTGGACCCATTTGGATGCTGTAAATGGAGCCATATTTCTGGGAGAGCTTGGGTGTATAAGAAAAAGAGAAGCAACTAAAACATGGTACTGTAATAAAAAATGAACTAGATCTTGATCTTTGATAATTTAATTCTGACAAATTAATCAGTTTCATATTCTTGTGAAATGACAATACTGGACTTGTTCACTAAAGATACTCCTTGGTTGCTACACCTGTTTAAGCCGTAATTATTATGATCATCCACTGATTGTCCTTATGCTCCATTTTGTTTGAGATTTCAAGTAGCAGGGCTCTGACATCATGGAATTGACTCATAGCTTCTCTCTATTACATTTTTCTTTGGTCTCAGAAAATGCCCACCATGGACTCCAGGAAGACAAAGCGCTTCCTGACTACCACACTGACTACCTGACCACCATATTCATGCCCTATCCTTTGTGGGATGCTATGACCATAATAGGTCCAAGTTAGTTCTGCACTACTGTGTCTCACCTCTTACTGGAAAAAAAAAATTTTTAATTTTCTTTGATAATTAAAAATAATAAGAGTGATCATTTATTGCTTCTTAACCATATTGCCAGTATCTCTTTTAATGCACATTATAAACCAGAAAAGTAGATATTATCATCATTTCCATCATATAGGCAAGGTACTGTGGCTTTAAGAAGTCACACAGTGAATAGCAATGCTCAAAAAAGGATATACATGCAGGCTTGTTGGTTGCAGAGCTTGTGGTTTTTACCCAACTAAGGTTTAGGTAAAGAATGAGAATTGGACTTCTAATATTTCTTTCTTTAGGAAACTTGACTTTGGAAAATAACATTAGAATTGAAACCCTCGTGCACTGTTGGTGGGAATGTAAATTGGTGCAGTCACTATGGAAAACAGTATGAAGGTTCCTCTAAAAATTAAAAATATAAATACCATATGATTCAGTAATTCCACTGCTGGGTATTCACCCCAAGGGAAATGAGACATTAATTTGAAGGTATATGCACCCCTCTGTTTATTGCTGCATTATATAAGAGCCAAGATATAGAAGCAACCCAAGCATTCATCAATAGACAAATGAATAAGGAAGCTAACACACACACACACACACACACACACACACACACACACACACACATATACACACAGAGGAATATTACTCAGCCATCAAAAAGAATGAATTCTTGTTATTTGCAATTACGTGGATGGACCTAGAGGGTATTAGGGTATTATGTTAGATGAAATAAATTAGATAGAGAAAGACAAATACCATATGACTTCACTTTCATGTGGAATTTAAAAAACAAAACAAATGAGCAAAGGGGGGAAGAAAAAAAGAGAGAGAGAGACAAACCAAGAAACAGACTCTTAACTATGGAGAACAAACTGATGGTTACCAGAGGGGAGGTAGCTGGGGGATGGGTGAAATAGATAAAAGGGATTAAGAGGTACAAACTTCCAGTTATAAATAGTCACAGAGATGAAAATTATAGCATAGGGAATATAATCTATGATATTATAATAATGCTTTTTGGTGACAGATGATGACTACAAAAAAAAAGAAACTTGAATTTAAAAAATAACATTAGGATTGTAATAGGAATTGTAGAAGGGGTCAATAATTTAGGAAGATAATATAATTAAATTAATGTTCCAGTTAAGTAAAAATTAAAATAGGAATTTGAGGCTGTGAGGACAGTTTCTCAGGTGTGAACCACTATATGTAAATTTGATAAAGTGGATATGGCAGGTTTCAGAAAAGGAACAAAAATTAGAAAGGTAAATTTTAAGAAAAAAATTGAGATGTAGGCTAGGAAGAAGTGTGGGAAAGATATTTCATAGGTGAAATTAACACAGAACAATAGGACAGAAGTAAAAATAAAAAAAAATGAAGATCTAAATAGTAAAGGGATTAGGCTGGTTAATGCGTAAGCAAAAAAACAGGAATGTTAGGAAAAAAATAGGATTGGGTATATGGAATTAGATGAAGGACTTTGTTGAGAGATCTCGTTCTCCTGAGGAATCAACCTGTCATGTGACCTTTGAGTATAGGAGAAACCATAAAGTAGCATTAAAAGATCAGAAAACACAAGTCCTGGTTTTTTAGTTACTAGTAAGTCAATTGCTCTGAGTCACATATCTGTAAAATTGAGATAAAAATATCATCCCTATTTTCCTCTGAGGGTGGTTGTAAGGAATAAGTGAAATCCTTGCAGTCTTTTGTAAAATAAGAAGTACAATACAAATATAAGATGATGATGATAAAGATGATGATGATTATGTTGCCCTCAGAGGCAAAGTAATGGTTTTCTCTTCAGTATATCGCCCGTTATGGCTTTCAAACTTAGAATTTATGGAATAGAGCAGAACTCGATTTCAATTATCTGTCCTTTGAACTTAAAAATTGGAATTTATGGCCAAATGCAAGCTATGAATATTATGTCTTTCCTTCCTTCCTTCCTTCCTTCCTTCCATCCATCTTATTCCACAGTCAAGAATTGTAAAATCTTTGAAGTGGAAATTAGAGAAATTGGTCCAATATTTGGTCTAGCCCTGTAATTGTACAGACAAAGAAATAGAGACTAAATTCTTATATAAATTCACACAGCTAATTAATGACAGATAATTCTGGGTCTCAGTTGCTGAGGCCATACTCTTGATCGTGCCTTTCATACAAACTGTTTTGAGTAAAAGTTAAAATTTTCTTTGGGCGCCTGGGTGGCTCAGCCGTTAAGCGTCTGCCTTCGGCTCAGGTCATGATCCCAGGGTCCTGGGATTGAGCCCCACATCGGGCTCCCCGCTCCGTGGGAAGCCTGCTTCTCCCTCTCCCACTCCGCCTGCTTGTGTTTCCTCTCTCGCTGTCTCTCTCTGTCAAATAAATAAATAAAATCTTTAAAAAAAAAAGTTAAAATTTTCTAGAGTAAGACTATGATCATAGTTCAGTTCCTTCATAGTGAAATATGTAAGATATGGAATATGGATATAGAATATGGAATATGTAGATCAAAGTGGCTAAAATAAAGGATACAGACCATAAATATTTCAGGATAAAAATACCACTTTAAATAATAGAAATATATTTACTAATATTTTTATATGTCCAAATTTAAAAGAAACTAAAAATTAAATAAAACAGTTCAATTAACTTTGAATCCTATCTAATTACTTCATTATACATATATGAACCGGTGATAAATATATGCATGCTAAGAAACCCATGAATGTAAGAATGATGTAGAAAATTATAAATAAGTATGAAATGAACAATCATTTTTTACCTCCAGCATAGTTTGATATGGCCTCTTCAGATTGAGAATATGCAGATTTCCAATAATTGGCAAAGGTCTGGATCCTGGAGGAAAATGTTGCTTGGAAGCTTTAGTCATGAAGATTTTAATATTTAAAAGAAAAATAAGAAGCAGGCTCAGAATTGGAACTATGACAGAAGACCCACTCATTATCTTAAAGTAGAAGTAATTATCAAAATAATAGAAATCTTTGCAATTGCAACCAGGCAGAATCAGCAGCTTCCAGTGCAAATCAAAAACATGAAGGCAGGGCGCCTGGGTGGCTCAGTTGGTTAAGCGACTGCCTTCGGCTCAGGTCATGATCCTGAGTCCCTGGATCGAGTCCTGCATCGGGCTCCCTGCTCGGCAGGGAGTCTGCTTCTCCCTCTGACCCTCCCCCCTCTCATGTGCTTGCTCTCTCTCATTCTCTTTCTCAAATAAATAAATAAATAAATAAATCTTTAAAAACGAAACAAAACAAAAAAAAACATGAAGGCATTGCTCATAATATTTGCCCTATCTTATAGTCAACCATCTATTTTATAATTAAAATGAATTCAGCCCTACATGGAATGCTTGCCTTATTTGAGCTCCTCCCCCCTCTCTTTTCACTTCTCAGTTCAATCTGCTTTATCCAATAAAGCTTGGATGAGGGATTTTCTCTTCATGTAAAACAAAGATTTGTCTTGAAATTTCAGAGAAATACATTATGTTCAATCTTCAATGTGAAATCTATACTTTCACAATAAAAAGAATTGTATTGTTCGCTAGGATACCCCGCAATCTGTGTGTGGTTGGTCAAATAACAGTGTCACACCAAGAATTTCAAGGTTCTTATACAATGATAAGTTCTTACCCTTCCACTCTCCTAAAAGAGTTTCATAGGAGTCTCAGTGCCATGGAAAGAGCACTGGTTTTTAACTTGAGGACTATGTGCAGATCCTAGCAAGTTATACATCCTCTTTGAGCCTTAGTTTCATTTTAAACTGAGAGAAATACATAAATTATTCAATTGTTGCAATGAGTTAAAAATGAACGGATATACAGCTCCTAACATAGACTTAAAATTCACTGCCTGGCATTCCTCCTCTTTTCCCTTTTTCACTCCTGATAAGCTTTCTCATTTGTTTATGTCTGTATTCTTTCCTGTAACCTTTTTTTCTTTCTGTCATCAAGTTTTCCGCCTTTTTGTGCTCCCGACTCTTTTTTTTTTTTTAAAGATTTTATTTATTTATTTGTCAGAGAGAGAGCACGAGCAGGGGGAGCGGTAGGCAGAGGGAGAAGCAGGCTCCCCACTGAGCAAGGAGCCCGATGCTGGACTCGATCCCAGGACCCTGGGATCATGACCTGAGCCAAAGGCTGACGCTTAACCCAGGCGTCCCTGTGCTGCTGACTCTTAACCATGCATCTGGGCTATAGCCCATTCTAGTTGATTTGCTCAAGAAAGAAATATTTATGTCTCCTTTTTGTGTTGGAATGACTGTGAATAAGGCACTAGTTTAATAGATTAAATTGAACAACTTTTTATTATTGCCTTCTTGATAACAATATTTCCTCAAGTTTTCTAGAAGTTGCCACCATGTTCTATATTTACTTTTTAGTTTATCATTTGTTGTCTTCAAGGAATTTCAAATTCTTGAAAGCAAGGACTCTATTTCCACCACCACCCACCCCCACAACTGTGGGATCTCCACTATTTAGAAAGAACAGTGCTTGGCACTACACAAATTTAAATTAGTGAATAAATGAAGGTGCAAATAAGTGATTGAAGTCCTCTGAATATTTTATTTCTGGAGAGTCATTCCTAGTAACTTAGAATTTGGGGAACCCAATGACAGTATGTAACAAATTCTGTGATTCTGTGATTTTGTAGATAAGTAAATTGGGACTGAGAGAGTTCAGATTCAGATTCAGTTCAGATTTAACAGAGCTGCAATTAGGACTTAAGTCTGCTCCTTCACAGTGCTCTTTACACCACATGGCTTAATGCCAGGACATTAAATGTTCTGTGTACAGCTACTTGACTTCTCTGCTTGGCATGGCTGTGGGTTGCAGGAACACAATCCCAATTAGCCCTTTCTGGCAGGTAATAATGAAAACCTTCTTGAACCAAGTCTTGAACTTGTGAATAATTTAAAGGGGCATCTACAGGCACAAAGCAGGCGGTATTTCTTTGCATGGAAAGTAACTGTTAGTTTCAGAGCCATCTTTTTGATAGCATCCAGTTACTGTCAAATAGGGTCCTTTTCTAATACAAAGAGCAGAGGGAAAAACAAAGAGAGTCCAATCAGACCAAACAGGGTGTGTCAGCAATTAAAATAACTTGTAGTGGATCGTTTCAAATCGCAATATAATAACGGGTAATACAGTATATAATCACAGATCCTAGTGATGTTATTATTATTCCAATATTTCAAATGAGGAAATTGAAGCTTTAAGAGTGATCAGGGACGCCTGGGTGGCTCAGTTGGTTGAGCGTCCAACTCTTGGTTTCAGCTCCAGTCATGATCCCAGGGTCATGAGATCGAGCCCTGCATCAGGCTCCATGCTCAGCGGGAGTCTGCTTGAAATTCTCTCTCTCCCTCTCCTTCTGCTCCTCCTCCTGCTCGTCCTCTCTCTCTCTTTCTCAAATAAATACATAAATCTTAAAAAAAAAAAAGAAGTTAAGTGATTTGTCTAAGGTCCCATAGTTGATAAGTGAGAGAATTCAAGTTTTCCTGATTCCAAAGCTCTTATTTCAGGAGAAAGAGTGTATAGGTTATTACCATGCTTTTATACTGATGGGGAATGGAGGGTCATACGTCAAGGAATATAATTTTGATTACATGCAATGTGATTGTTTTATTATTGTTATTATTATTGTTATTATTACTGGGAGTTTAGCATATACCCCAATATTATCCTATGATATTTAATTTCTGGGCCTAAGGAGGGTCTGAAGCACATGATACAGCTCTTGATGCATAATGTATGGCATAATGAAAAAAAAAGTGTGGCCTTTGACACCAGATATAAATGATATAAATTTGAATTCAGGTTCTGCTTTTTATTTTGTTGCCTGTGGCAAGCTACTTAAACTCTATGATTCAGCATGAAGTATTATTCATGTAGAGGATTTATCAAAATTAAAATAAATATATGAAAACAATCTGATTTATTGACCAGTTATCTATGTTTGTTAATGATTGGGCATATTTTCTATATTTATAGGGCACTGGATTACCCAAATTCCTACTTAAAAGATGAGGGCAATTTCACCCCCAAAATTTGTTCCATTCTGGTGGGTTGTAAGTGAAAATTATTATGTAAATAGTTCATTCTTTATAAAATGTACTATTATTATTAATCTGCGCACTTACCTCTCTCACTACATCCAAGATGATAAGCATGACCATCTTACTATTTCACTTAGGAAATTACTTCTGTGGACCATCTACAGGACACCAGAATATCAAACTTCTCCAAGATTGTTTCTTGGGAATCAAATAAAATTGGAGTTTGGGCTATCCAGTAATTCTGTAAATATAGAAAAATGTAACAGTTTATTCATGAAGGTGGCCACCTGGTCAATGAATATATTTGTTTAGTTCTGATAAAATCCCTAGATGAATAAAGCATAGTCTCATATCCTCCCCTGCCCTAGGAGAGGCATCTCAAGATGTACAAGAAACAGCTTAAAGATTATTGGCAGGAACAAATGCTGGTAAAGCCTGAAAACAGATAAATTTTCACCAAACTGTCTGTAATTACAGTCAATAATTATAAACTAATCTCTCACCTTAAAATGTGAACCCAAAATACAAAAACTTCCAGAAATAGGCCATCTGAGTAGAACTTAAGGTTTTTATTCAATTCAATCAATCTACATAGTATTATTTACCACTTTAAGTGATTTTGGAATGGACAAGGCATAAACGTACCAAAAACACTGTTTCAGTGCCTCAGAGTTGGGCTAGTCGCCCTGCGACTCCCAGAGCATGAAGGGCTGCGACGAGGTCAGGGAGGGGCAGCATTTTGCTGACAACAGCATAGTGACTCAAAAGAAATGCTTCTTAATGCAATGAAAGAGAAAAAGGAAGAAAAAAATAAGGACGAACATGAGAAAGAACTAAAGGAAAGAAAGAAAAAATATTTTTAAGGGGAATGAGAGCAGGGCATGATGGGATAGTAGCTCAGAGATTCTACCTGAGGTCCTCCTATTCTCAGGAGGGGTTGTATGCTGGCTCAAGCTGGAGGCAGACCAATGTTCAGGGGCCTGGAGGTGAGAGAGGAGCTTAACCAAGTTTGGCTAACAAGCATTTTGTTTTGATTGATCAGTGGGATGAGTAGTTCAGTTTATAATTCAATGAGGCAAAAAAGTGAATTCGGAAGGTCTGTGTCTGGCTTTGTCATAGGCAAACAAGGGGATTTTGTGAGTCTTGTCTAGTCTTATGGGGAATGGTGGTTTTTTTCAGTAAGCTTGTTCGTTTTCTGGAGCATAAAGGGTAAGGATCCTTTAACATTCTCTATTTTCCAGAGCACAGGGCTCAGATAAAATTCCACATTGTCAGTTCCCTGTTATCTAATGTTTGGCATGTTATTGAAAAACTTAAAAAACCAGAGAAAGGAATTAGTCAGTGAAGATCCACATGTATGCATTTATTTCCCAACCTTTTGTTGTAAGGCCAAGACCTTTTTTTGGGGAGGGGGAGGGGTCTGCAGATTGAAATTTCCTATCTATTTCCTGGCATAAACTACACAAAAAGTTCATTGTCTAAGATATTCAGCTTCAAGTTCTTTAAATAACATAAAGAAACTTGACAAGCAATCTAAATAAGAGTCTTTCTAGATTTTTGTGTTGTTTACTTTCCAGTCCATACTGTCTTATGTATACCTAATGCAAAATCAGTCACATCAATGAACATTAAGTTTTAGAAAGGTTCCATATAGACAAGTTACTAAAATTGCATCATTCAAAGAAGTATTAAGTAAACAGATAACATACAATTATTTGAGGTCTGGACTTTGTTCTCAGCTTCTGGGAGGTAATCTCTAAGCCCTTGGAATGTCCTGCCTGATAGGAGTGTATTTATTTACCTGGGGACTTTGGGTCACCTAGACAGTCTATGCTAACTATGATTAACAGTGTGGTCTTGGGCCATGTGGTAACAGCTCAGCTTCTGGAAGGGTAGAGACTAAGGTAAGCCATGTCGGTGGTCAGTCATGTCTATGTGATCAAATCCAAATAAAAACTTTGGAAACCAAGGCTTGGTGATCTTCCTGGTTGGCATTACTTCATATTGCCACCCATCATTGCTAGTAGTTAGCCCTGTTCACTTGACTCCCTTGGGAGAGGCCAACTGGAAGCTTACGTCTGGAACTTTCCTAGACTTGGCCTATGTGATTCTTTTCTAGCCTGATTTGAATCTCTATCCTTTTGCTATAATAAACAGCAACTGTGAGCATAAGTGCTTTTTCTGATTCTTTTTAACAAATTATTGAACCTGAGGGTATTCTTGAGGACCTCCAAACTTTGTATTTTTTAATAAATTCAATGTAGAAATTACCTCTCACATTAAGTACACTTAAACATGAGTGAGTATTGAATTGGTTATTTTAGAAAAGTGTCATACTGGCAAGTTGCTAAAATTGGATCAAACAATTATAAAGTAAGCTGGTAACATATACTTGTTTGAAAAATATGATTACAGTAACAGACTAGACAGCTTGTTTAATTCCATGAGTTGAGTAAAATAGATGTCAGTAAAAGAGAACTTCTACTGTATATTAAGAAAATGATGAGAAAGCCATTGTACCTGATTTCACTCACTTCAGAGACATGAATTTTTAGGCAATCATTATGTGTGATATAATGATATCTGAAAGGGATCTTTTACTGAGGAAATTTTGAAGATATCAGAAGGGCTTGCTGAGAATGATTGAATCTACAAACCATAATGTGAAATATTTACAGTTTACCTAACACACTTATGGCTGATAAACTCAAAAGGGTGTATTGTGAGATTTGATATAAATTCTCATTTCTAGCTCAATAAAGAATCGGGGATAATTATTAGAAAGTGCTTCTAATAGAATAGTTTTGAACTGAACTAGATTCTTCTTCGATGAGATCCTAGAGATACTTCTGTGGCTCTTAATTGTCTCATCTTACCCATATTCATATTTTGCTTTAAGGTACCTGGCCTTGAGAGTTTTAATTTTCCCCAATGAATTTATGCAAAGAATAAGTGGAGAGGTTTTCGTCAATTGGCTTATATATATTTTTGCCTGCCTCTGTAATGAACTGAGTGCTGGCTACCTGTTTTGTTGGTGACGATTGGAAGTGATAGCATCATAGTGCAGCTCACTGCTTGTGTGGTCTGGACCCTGTTCCCCTACACTCCCTCCCCAACAGCATTTGCTCTGTAAGAGGAGTGTGTTCCATGCCATCAACGTGGGCTGGCAAAACTTATTTTAGGCTAAAAAGTCATTTTATGTTTGAAATCAAGGATAAAATAAAATGTCCTTAATGTATAGCAAGCTAAACATCCACGACATATTGAAGCAGCAGCTTATAAAGTGATATTTTTTTCAATCACTTCATCTCCATTTTGCTTCATTTTAGAAGTTTGGGAGAAGAATGACTGGTAATTTAACCTAGCTCAATATAGATGTAATCCCTGGCTCTTTCTATAAGATTAAAAGGCTTTTTTAAAATGGAATAGAGTTGGGGCACCTGGGTGGCTCAGTCGGTTAAGCATCTGTCTTCAGCTCAGGTCATGATCTCAGGGTCCTAGGATTGAGCCCCACATTGGGCTTCCTGCTCAGCAGGGAGCCTGCTTCTCCCTCTCCCTCTACCCCTCCCCCCTGCATGTGTGTTCCCTCTCTCTCAAATAAATAAAATCTTAAAAAAAATAAAATAAAATGGAATAGAGCTAATCCCATAATGTAAGTCCAGAAGACCGCTATTGCAGAGTGATAGGTCACTATTTTTTATTCCTCTGACAAAAATTTTGACTCCTTTTCTTCCTCTTCCCCTTTCCATTTCTCCTTCTAATGAAAAATTCAGTTCTACAGATAAAGGTAGGACTGAACAAGGTAGTTGTTCCCATCTGGTGGTGAGGGTGACTCAGTGGCTCAGACCAGCACACGTTGTTGGAGCCTGAACAATGTAAGTGGACTGCTTGTGGTGGAGAATTAGAGCCAGGAAGAGTGAAGAGAGTGACCACATGGAAAAGGGGCTCGGTGTGGGTTGTCATAAGATAAGGAAGGGTAAGCTGGCCTATATGCAGGGAGAACCCTGGTGATGAAGTGTGGGTGGTGAGAAGACCATCTGCATAGAGGATGAGGCAGTGGTAGTGATGGGAGATGGGTTATCTACTGAAGCTTGATGAATTAAGTGCCCATATCAAGGATAAGAGGAGTTAGGTTTGTCACTGGGGCTTCCAAAATAGAAGACAAGAAAATTAAAATGAATCCTGGAGTGTTGAATTAGAATTAGAGACGTTTGTGTGAATTTACAATTTTGAATAGAATCAGCTCTGCTAGAATGCTACATACATGTTCCTAAAAACTGTCATGTCATACAAAATCAGACAATAAAAAGGACAAGGCTTATGAATGAAATGGGACTGGAGCAAATACTTCATAAGTAACACATTAAAAAAATTGGAACACAGTAAAAATGATAGCACAGTTAACATGTTAAATGGGTAAAAATACATAAATACGATACTAGATATGGCACTTTACATTGAAAAGGACCAGAAATTTGCTTGTGGAAGTAGACATCAAAAGGGTTGCAGCTTCGGAGTCATTGTGAAGTGGTAGAAAGGAGAGTTATTTGAAATCAGACAGAAAGTTGTAACATCAGATGAGATGGGTATGGTGCATAGCACATGAAGTGAGTTGTAGATGGTGGATGTTGGTTGTGTGTGTGTATATGTGTGTGTATGCATGTGTGTGTGTCTTACATAAGGCAAGGCTTGGTTCAACTGGGTGTAGTTTTCTGTGTTCATCTTGTATTTCTTGCAGAGGAAATCAAGCCTAAGCAAACACAAAAAAAATGTGCTGTGCTCAAATTGTTCCTTAATATTGCAGTTGCATTGGAACAAAATCGCATTATGAAGCAAATGTTAAAGCAGAACTCATTGTATATAGATATACATAGATAGGTATTGAAATATTTATAGATGCAAGTGCACACATTCCTACACACACTTATAACTTATATAGATATTCTCTATCTCCAACCACTGAGAGAGCCTTGGAAAGGCAACATCCCAATAGCAATGAGCACACTTAGATCTCAGAATCTAAATACAAATCTTCCTTGACTTACACTGGGATCGCATCCCAATAAACCCATTGTAAACTGAAAATGTTATAAATAAAAAATGCACGTAATACACCCAACTTACTTAGCCTAGCCTACCTTACATGTGTTTGAAACACATTAGCCTACAGTTCGGCACAATCATCTAACACAAAGCCTATTTATAATAAAGTGTTGAATATCTTGTAGAATTTGTTTAATTCTGTATTGAAAGTGAAAAACAGAATGGTTGTACGGGGACAGAATGGTTGTAGGTGTACTGGTTGTCCACCCTCGTGATTGCGCGCCGGGCTGGGAGCTGTGCTTCCACTACCCACACAGGAGAGGTGATCGTACTGCGTATCACTAGCTCCAGAAAGTTCATAGTTCCAATTTCAAAGTATGGCTCCTACTGAATGTATAGTGCTTTTGCACCATTGTAAAACTGAAAAATTGTAAGACAAACTATCATAAATCGGGGACTGTCTGTACCCCTGAAAGGAACCAGGACTCGAAAAGACTGATTCCAGAGCGGGAACAAGGCAAGTACTAGTGAAGCACATGCCAGAAAGACACGGGAACCAGCCTGAATAGTGTCCCACTGGTCAAATCGGAGACAATTTTATCGTTACAATAAATAATGGCTATAATGTAAATAGTTGGATAAAATAAGAATTCATGAGTCTCTATTGATATAAATTAGTAAATAAAAAATAAGATGGAGGAAGAATGAAACATTTACATGGGGACATGGGACATTTCACATCGCTTTCCGAAAAAACCATATGAATTACAAAACTAAGAACAAGGAACTTTAAAGTGGAGAAACAAGCACCACCTTCCTCAATGACCAAAATGATCATTAGTAATGGAGCAAGTTCAAAAATAAGTTCTACCTGGTAGGATGCAATGAGAAGCGTGTAGGGTTCACCTTTGCGACATTGCTGTGAGTTTTATGACTTGAATCTAACCATTAGGAAACATTAGGCAAACCCACATGGACGACATTCTACAAAAAAACCTGGCCTATAATTTTCAAAAATGTCAAGGTCATCAAAGTCAAAGACAGACTGAGGAACTGTTACAGATGAAGGACTAGAGAGAAATAACATGCAAAATGTGATTCTGAACTGGATTTTTTGTGACAAAGGACATCATTAGGACATTTGGTGAAACTTGAATGGGGGTCTCAGGATTTGATAGTTGCTATGGACTACATTGTGTACCCTCCCCCCCCCACCAAAATTATATGTTGAAGCCCTAACCCCCAATGTGACTGTATTTGGAGGTAGAGCTTTGAGCAGGTAATTCAAGTTAAATGAGGTCATAAGGGCAGGGTCCTAATCTGATAGGATTGGTGGCTTTGTAAGAAGAGAAAGAGATCTCCCTCTCTCTGTACCTTTCTCCTCTCTCTCTCTCTTTCTCTCCACCCACACCTAGCAAAGGCCATATGAGGGCACAGGGAGAAGGCAGCTGTCTACAAGCCAGGAAGAGAGTGCTCCCCAGGAACCAAATAGACTGACATTTTGATCTTGGACTGCTGCCTCTGGAACTGAGAGAAAATAAACTTCTGCTGTTTAAGCTGCCCAGTGTATTTTGGTATAGCATGGTATAGCAGCTCAAGCTGACCAGCGTCAGCTTGAAAAGAGCAATGCTATTTTCCTGGTTTTGATGGTTATGTTTTGGTTGAGAGAATATTTGTTTATTGGAACTATATACTAAAATATTCAGGGATAATGAAGCCAGAAACTTACATGGTTCCAGAAAAGACAGTTCTATGTACTGTACTGCTTTTTCTGAGGACTTGAGATTGTTTCAAAATTATTTCAAAAACTTACAGAAAGTCTCATTATTTCAAAGAGGTGTTGAGCAAAATATCCAGTATTTTGTGAGGGCTTCTGGAACTACTTTAATAGGATAATAGATAAATGAGCAGAAAGCTGACATTTGGATTTATGGTGATGAAAAAATTGACAAAAATATCAGCCAGTCTTTTTTTTTTTTTTTTTTTTTTTGATGTATTGACTTGCATATCCAGCAAACTCTGGAGTAGATCAGAGCTTTAATTACTGACAAAAATAAGATGGGACTTGAGACTTTTCCCTCCAGAACTAACTGCATGAGTGCTGGGTATTATACCAGCTGCTCCCATATATTAAGCAAGATGCAGCTCTTTGCCTAGTTCATTGCTTTGGAGCAGGGTTGTGAAAACTTGACCATGGGAAGAGATCAGGCACTTGTTTGGGTTTTATTTGTTTGTACAGAGCAATATTGTTCTGTTCATTGAAACTTCACCATGTGTAGAAAAGGGAACTTTGCAAGAATGGATCCTTTTCTTTTTTTTTTTTTATTTACTCTTATTTTTTTAATTTTTTTTAATGTTTTTATTGTTATGTTAATCCCCATACATTACATCATTAGTTTTAGATGTAGTGTTCCATGATTCATTGTTTGTGCATAACACCCAGTGCTCCATGCAGAACGTGCCCTCCTCAATACCCATCACCAGGCTAACCCATCCTCCCACCCCCCTCCCCTCTAGAACCCTCAGTTTGTTTTTCAGAGTCCATTGTCTCTCATGGTTCGTCTACCCCTCCGATTTCCCCCCCTTAAGAATGGATCCTTTTCAAGGTAAGTACCTGATATTCCTTGCGACCAGAAAAGTCATTTCCACTTCATTCATCATTTTATCTACTTCATATACGGAAATTTGGAAATGAACAAAATTTGAAGGACTATAAATTCTGATGTTTTTTAATTGATGGAAATGGGTTCTTTTTTTTTTTTTTTTTTTTTTTTAAAGTAGGCTCCATGCCCAGTGTGGAGCCCAACGCAGGACTTGAACTTACAACCCTGAGATCAAGACCTGAGTTGGGGTCAAGAGTCAAGATGCTTAACCAACTGAGCCACCCAGGTGCCCCTGGTAGAAATGGGTTCTTAGGAGAAATATATAAGAATCCTAAATCCTGGGGGTTAAAATATCCCCACAGTAATCATGATTCAGGCAGCAGTGGCAGAATGCTCACATCTAAGACCCTCTTTCCTAGGTCTGATGGAATCAAGGCTGGAGTAAGCTGCTGGTCATGTGGTGCCGAGATCTCTCTCTCAATCTTTTCACTAATACTTAAAATTCCACTAAGAGACATCCATTTTTCTGTGCTTTTATAACTTAATCTTCAGAAGAAGCATTTGGAGTTGGTTGTAAAAAATCAATATTTGACGTTACAAGATCTAAGCTTGAACCCCAGCTCCTTTAGCCAGAACCTCAGCTTCTTCAGTGATAATATCTAACTCAGAGGGCCGTTGCAAGGGTAAATTTGGACAATTTATGGAAAAGCTCCTACTTGATATAAATACTTTTAAAATTTAAAGAATATTAAAATGATTTAACTTTCTTCTAATTTTTCTTAAGTGCCCTTCAGTTTCAAAATGTTACCCTTCATTCTCAAAATAACTCCACAAAGTAGGTATTATCTATTTTTATAGGTGAATAAAGAGACTCAGAGAGATAAAGTACTTTTTTCTAAAAACACTTAAATAGTAAAAGACTAAGCAGGAATTAAATTCAAGACCTGGCATACTAGTTGTCAACCCCCCCCCCCCAAAAGAAGGACTTTGTCCAAAAGTGGACCTGGCAGATGTATACTTATTGTCAGATGAGGCCTAGGAAGTGTCTATGTCTGATTAACAAGGACAAGATGTGCTTCTTGGAGCTGCTCTCATTTAGGTTGGCTAAAATTGGGGTAGATATTATTCTGAGAGATTTTTGATGAATACCCATTGAAATAAGGCCAGGATAAAAGCTAAGGTCATTAGTTAGAAAAGACTGGATTTTGTGCCCCCCTCAGTGGACAGAACATAGATCTAGGGGTAGACAGGATAGAAGTGGGTGATTTAGGAAATAAAATACAGATTAGAGAGATCTGACAGTTCATGAATTTGTTAACTCCTCTCACTTGATACTCTCCCCAGCTGACCTATTCCACCAACCCACATCCACATAAATACACACAGAGCAACAACTTCTTTCTTCAAAAAGAAGAAGGGAGAGTGGATTGAGGAGACTTCTAATCTTTCATTTCATGAACAAATGGTGTCTAGGTGAGAGAGTGTTGGCTTTACTTTCAATAGAGTTGAGTTTTGTTTTTATTACTTTTTTAAAGATTTATCGATTTATTTGAGGGAGAGAGCAGAGGGAGGGCCAGAGGGACAGAAACTCAAGCAGACTTCATGCTGAGTGCGGAGCCCAACTCGGGGCTCAATCCCATGACCTGAGCTGAAACCCAGAGTCAGACTCTTTTTTTTTTTTTTTTTAAAGATTTTATTTATTTATTTGAGAGAGAGAGAATGAGAGAGAGTGAGCATATGAGAGGGGGGAGGGTCAGAGGGAGAAGCAGACTCCCTGCCGAGCAGGGAGCCTGATACGGGACTCGATCCCGGGACTCCAGGATCATGACCTGAGCCGAAGGCAGTCGCTTAACCAACTGAGCCACCCAGGCGCCCCCAGAGTCAGACTCTTAACTGACTGAGCCATCCAGGTGCCCCTAGAATTGAGTTTTAAATCACTCTTTACCTAACCATATGTTTTATTTATTTATTTATTTTTTTTTTTTTCTGGCAAGTTTTCCTTTAATTTTATTTAGGTTCCCCTCTCCTCTTATCTATGACACTTTGTGTACGCTACCATTCTAGTTATTTTTTTTTTTTTAAGTAGGCTCCACATCTAATGTGGGTCTTGAACTCATGACCTTGAGATCAAGAGTCACATGCTCTACCGGCTGAGCCAGACAGGCACTCTTCATCCTACATCTCTAATCAAACTATAGGACCTGTCCTGAGCTGAGCAGTAACCAGACCTGCTGTTTAACTGGAGGATGTAAGACCTTGGATTCAAAGGGGGAAAGAAAAGCTGATAGAGAACTTCCCTCTTCTGTGTTTGATGAAAATTTGGAGGCAGGTGGCAGAGACCCAAGGTGTAGAGATTTGAGAACTCTTGGTTTGCAGAGGTTTGTGAATTCCCAGGGAATGGTAATTTATCTTCCCTACTGAGCGTTCCTGAGGTGACAGTGGGTCTCCCTTGTCCCCCGTGAGCTGCAGGAATGCTTAGCAGATGCTTTGAGTCCTTTTTGGCCCTGGTTCTAGAAGAACACCAAGCATGGCCTGCTGAAAAGACTGAGGAACAGAGAGGCTTTGTTTAAGCTCTCATTAGGGGAATTCTATTTCCACACTCTGGCAAATATCTGACATACTTCGCCAGATTGCTGTGCCTCCCTTCATTATCAAGATTACTGTCACCCAAGGTACCTCAGCAACTGGAACGTAACCCCCCAGGGAAGAGACAAACTAATTCAACAACCAGCCGAAACGGTGCCAGAACCCAGAATGAAGAGACTCAAGAGACACACAAAATAAGTGGCTTCTAACAACATAAAGCTATTGCAGAAGTCCTCCCCTAGATCAGCAGAGCTCTTATCTTATACAATAGGCAGTAAAGACTGTGGAAGCAAGGGCTGGGAAGTCTGAAATTATCTCTGCTTTCACCACATTGTCTGAAATTGCAGTTAAACATTATCGGTCAGTCTTTCAGATTTAGATAGGAACAAAGAATAACAAAAACTTCCTGAAACTAATCATCCAAGTAGAGCTTAAAAATCAGCCTATTAGTATCAATAGTATTATTTGATATCAGAAATGTTTTTTGGAACAGATAAGGTATAAAAAATGTTATTTAACTATTGACAGAACTAAGTTAGACTTTGAACTTGATCTTGAACAAAAATGCACCCCATTCCCCAATAAACAAAATTGTAAGAACAATTAAAGAGATTCAAGCATTGCACACACAGACACATGCAAAATTTAGCTGCATCTATAAAGATGGACAATGATTTTCAAGCAAACAAACAAATCAATAGATGAATAGAAGGAGCACAGAAATCTCTGTTAAAACCAATGAAATAAAGATGGGCAAGGCCATAGATTTGGATAACAGATCCAGTAGACTTCCCATGTGAATAACAGGAGTGCTAGACAAAGAAAAATTAACAGATGAGATGAGGAAGCCACTAAGAAGTAGAAGGAAGTTTATCTGAGCAGAAGAAGACTCAAATCTTCAAATTAAAATGCTTCATCAAATTCTAGGCAAAACAGATAAAAAAGGACATATTCTATTGTGAAAAAAAGACCATTAACTCAGAATTTTAAAATAAGACTACCATTTATAAGAACTGCATTACAGGAAGGCAGGAGAGAGTGTTCACAAGCCAAGGGCTAATGGCTATCACAACCCTGTTCCTAAGCACATCGCAATTATAGACTTAAAAAAACAACACCTGTGTATACTCAAGACCCTCTGAGTTTTGCCTTATGGTCAACAGGGAATGAGGGGGTCTCTGGACATCTGGATAGTGAAAACGATTCTTTGTGATGATCAGCAAGACTGGGGATAGTGGATTTTATAACATAAGCACACTTCAAAAGCCCATGTGAAAGAGACTCTGACATACATTTGAAAGAAATCACCTATTTGTCTAATGAAATACTTAGGATCTATAAATAAATTATACGATTTCTCCAGAGGAATAAAATATTAAATAATTCACTGTTACTTGTAATTTTTAATACCTAGCATCTAGTAACTGAAATTCTGTTAATTATACCAGGGCTTATTTCCTCACAGATACAAAGACACATCCTGACAAGATTCCAGGACTCCAGAAATAGAATAAAAATCTTAAAAGGTTCTAGAGAGAGAAAAAAAAAAATCATATTTCTCTAGAAATGATTTTATATGACTATGTCAATTACATTTTCTAAAATTTAGTTCTTTAAAACTTACCTTATAATGTGAGACATTAACTTGATTATTTTGTAGTTAACACATAGTAACAATTTATTTGGATTGAATATGAACTAAATATAAGGAGTGTATGTGTATGTGTGTGTGCTTGTTAATAAAATGAATTCCAAGCACCAAAGAAAGGAGAGCCAAAGACAAATGTTTTAATTTATAATAAAATAACATTTAATTTATTGGAATTTTATACAAAATAGACTTTGGTCAGATAGCATTTGACTCTTGTTGCAAATAGTAAACATGCAAAAAGAATTAAGCATAAAAATATTCAAGTGAAGACATAGCATTACTAACTAGACTATTTTTAAATCAAAAAAGCACCACCAAAAACAATCATGTTCTTGCTCTATACAATACATTTCTTTCATATTTCTTATATAGATTTCTTACATATTGTTTTATTGGCTCTAGTTTTATACCTTTGGGATTGAAGACATAGTATGTATATTAAGAAACTGCCATAATCAGATGTGTTGATTTCTTTGTAAATTTACCTCTATGGGAAAAAAAAAAAATACAAGAAGAAACATGGAATGTTCACCCTGTACCTACCCACTGGCAAGAGTAGTCTGGGAGTCCTAAAGAGAATCCACTTGACCCTCTATTTTACAAGTCACATTCCTTCAATTAAGCAATCATTGAGTGTCAAGAAACAGCATCAGATTGTGTTAAGATTTTTCACACTGGACATTTGGGGCTCAGGACTTATCCATTCTGTTCCATGTTCTTGTTGGATGCTGCCCTTTAAAAATTTTAAACATGATTCTAGATAATGGGAAAGGAAGCTGAAGCACAGGAATGATATTTAGTCTTTAGGTTCCGGCTGGTTGTGGCCATCATGTTCATTCATCGTCAACTTCTTTCCCCATGGGGACCTTTAAAGAAAACAAGATAGGGCACTTTATAGTTTCTTTCACTTGGGCCTGACAGAGGTTAGTATTGAAACACAAAAGGTATTTTCTATAATTATTATCCAAGCTTAGAAAGAACTAGGAATAACAATTGTTTGTCTTGGGGAAAAATAAAAGAACAGAAATATTTACCCCACTCGCCCTGACTACATTCTCTTCACCAAATCTGTTTTCCCTGAAAATCCCATTGAACACATCAAAATATCTATCCCTCTTAAGCTTTGCAGGAAATAATCTGGGGAAAATGCCAATGGAGTAAAGAGGTAGAAACTGGAGGATAGAAAGAAGATTATGTTATTCATAAAAACCTCTTGTCAGATTCTTCACTGAGATTCTTCAACCTTCCATATTCTACCTGTTTTTACCTATTCATATATATGGTATAAAATCTCATGCCACTGCCTGGGATTCCTATTATATTTATGAGGACTTTTTATTGCTCTCAGAGGAGCAAGGGACATTTGCCTACTAAATTCTGCTTTGGAAAAGACCTTAACTTCTGATTTTATCTGTCCGGACACATTGTCTCAGTTTTCTCTCTATAGTTAGGCAGTTTATCCAATTTTATCACAAGGATGCCAAACAGACATTTAGGCTTTGGGTGAGCAAAACTTTCACTGGTATAGTCATCATTTACAGTCTTAGAACACTGTACAGTACCTCCCAATAAACAGAGTCATCAAAGAAGAATTCTGTAGTTGGCTGTACACGGACAATGAACCTGAGAATCAAACCTACGAGAGCAGGGAGACAAGTCACGTTATGATGCTGAAGAGGAAAACTTACTTGCATAGTAATAAAAATACTACTATAAGGGGAGACTCTTGATCTTGGGGTTTGAGTTCAAGCCCCACATTGGGTGTAGAGATTACTTAAAAATAAAATATTAAAAAAAATACATATAAATATATATAGCTATAAAATCATCCCCTTGAGCTTACATGATTACTTTACTGTCAGAAGTTTAGAATATTTTCAAATTTACCAGTCGATATGTTTATCATCTATTACGCTGACCTCATGTGGCACATGGAAGTGTTTACTTTTCATCCTGACCTGTGATCAGCCCTCCAACAATCGCTGTTCCAATCGAAGAACCTAGGGCAGCTGCCTGCATGACCATGCTAGACCTAGGAAGCCAAAAGAAAAGTGTTGTTTTTCCAGGATACCAGCCAACAAATCTCATTTCCTGAGGGAGTGGATGCTTGCCATCTTCAGGCCAGAGAGCAGCATTACACCAGCAAACGAACACTTACTGCAATTTTTGTTTTATTTTGTATTTTTATTTTCTTTGAAATTCTTGAGCAATGTTAAAAAGTCCTTAGAAGCACTTAAGCAAGAATCACCTTTTTCTTCAGGAATGATGAAAAGATCTTCCTTAGAAAGAGTTTAGTATTTTCTAAAAATATGGCATCAGGTTCTCATCCCCCATCTGATTCATTCAACAAGTATTTATTGAGTACTCCGTGCCACCTTCCCTTCTAGGCACTGAGGATGGAGTAATGTACAAAATGAACATGAGTGGCCATCTTTCCTCACCCCATCCCAAAAGGAACAATTGCAATTTAATTAAAAAATCAATAAGATCAGAAAAGCTAATTTTAGCACATAAAGACAACTTATTGAATATATGAAAAAAAATCTGTAAGTCATCCTAGACATAGTTACCTTAAAATAAAATTAGTAAAAAAAGTGCCTCATAATATTTGGGAATGGAAGAAGGTCATAAAAAGCTATGGAAATGCATGATTGTTATAGGAGTGACAAAAGGACTAGGAATGTGAATACCTCCTTAGCACAGCACCTCACTTTTAGCAGGCAGTTCATAAATAGTTGCTGAAGGACTGAAAGTGTGATTATGGGAAGGCAAACAAATGGAAAATGAGAGTGTCTTGGTGTTTCATCTTTGGTGTTTCATCTTCATCATCCAAGGGAAAGAATGCACTAAACTCAGATTTCCGTTTTTTCTTTTTATTTGAAGGGTTTAAATTTCTTCTACTATGTGAAAAAAATTGTACTGGTAACACATGCCCATTGTAAAAATATGAGAAACCATTAATCCAGAAAATGAAGAGAAAAAGTTTAATTTCCCTCCAGTCTTAATCAGTATAAAAATGTAAAATAAAGACATATATTTTTATAAAAAGGCAATCACATTATAATACTGATTTTCCCATTAATCCTTAAGTGTCCTTTGATGTCAGTGAATGTAGACCTGGATCACAATTTTAATTGCTATGGAGTGCTACACTGTAAAAATATACTGTAATTATAGTTCTAGAAGTTGGATACTTAAGTTGCTTCCAATGTTTCATATTTTTTAAAATGTTGTGAGAACACATCCTCTTATAAACATGCTTATGAATTTGCCCAATAATTTCCCTAAAATAAAAACCTATCTAGAAATGAAATTATTAGTGAAAGTTTATACACTTCTTAAGGACTTTTTGAAATTCATATCCCTATTTCTCTACGTTAGCCACCATTCAGTATTATTATTCATTTAATCTTTATCAACTTTATAATTGAAAAATTGGGAATTTGTGTTAATTTGCATTTCTTTGATCACTAGTGAGGACGAATATTTAATATATATTTATTCATTTGATATTTTTCTTTTGTCAACGGCCTATTAATTTTACCAGAATTTGCCAAAATCTTTTCCAAAATATTAAAAGATATTTTTGATAAAAAGTATTCCATGATAAAACAGGCTTGGGAAACAGGAGGTTTAACAAAATTAACCACATTATTAGAATTAGGCTGCCATAGTGTGCACAGATGTCCTTTAAGAATCCTTACTTCTCCTTGTTCTATGCTTACCAAGAAACCTGATTTGCATTTTAGTATTTTGAATAGAAGCATCTGAGTAAATAGTCTTGGCTCTTGGCCGAAATATTTTGTCTGGTGTGTGAGACGTGTGTGAATTCCACCCATGTGACTAGGCCTTCCAAAGCTCCTCATCCACCCCCACCCCCAAAGCCCCCTGAGCACATTGAGAAGTGGCTGCTCAGCCTGAATACCCAAGGACTAGACTCTCAACCGCAGAACCTACCCCAAATCTGGCCACCCAGTGAGACCCAGCCTGTGAGAGCTAGGTAGTCTTGTTTTATTGCATCCATGGAACTGGTGCAGGCATGATGCTCAAGAATTCCTTTATTTCTCATCATAAGATACATCTTAAGAGTGTTTACACACCATAGCACTTAGGAATTGAGCTCATGGACTCAGGCTTTTATCATGCTTGATTTGCATTCAAATATGTTAGTGTTTGGTCTCAACAGCATGTTAGGTCCTGGAGAGAGCTGCAAGAAAATGTGGCTTTTTCTGGGGTTGTTCTCCAATTTTGCAAAGGGGGCAAAAAAAGAAAACAAACAGAAGAAATGGGTCAGCTCTAGACATGAAAGTGGAAGCAAACTTTCTATTCAGTAGAAAATATGATTAAACAAATTTTTTCAAATATTTATCATGACTGGTCTCAACAGAGTTGAATTTTAATCTGTGAAAATTAAAGAGATTTTTCTCTTCAAATTATTCAACTCTAGCCAGTAGTCACTTTGAGACATTTTCAAACATATTCACCTTTTCTTCATGCTTTCAATGGGTTTTAAAAATTGAGTGTTTTGATTCCTCCTTCCTTAATCCCTGAGTTTATCTGGACTCTCTGATCTTCCTAGCTGTTTTGCATGGATGATTTTCATATCAAATTGTCTCCATCTTGTTACCTAAAAGTGACAACTGATGGCCTTTGACATCGCTTTTGTTGTCCTGGATTTGACTGGTAACTATTCTTCCTCCGGCCATTTAAACACTTATGTCCCCTCTGGGAAGATTCCAGGTCTGTTAGAGCTTGAAGGGATTTTTAGAGAATAAACCTAAGTATCCAACCTCATTTTACAGAAGAGGAAACAGAACCACAGGAGCTAAGTGAGTTGTCAAAGACCCCATTATTAGTCAAGAGCAAAGCTGGAGCCTATGCTGGGCTTCCTGATTCTCCAGATCCACTTCTCTTCACATTATGCTAACTCATTGTTCTATGTGTTGATCATAGGAAATGACTGATCCTCTCATCACAGATGCCCCCTCCTCCATTTTGGTGAGACCAACTAAAAGAGTAAGCCTACTGTAATCAGATTGTGATTATCAAATTGCCCTATCTGTGAGGAGACACTTGCCTGTTAGAAATATTTAAATTAGCACTGTTAATTAAAACAAACAAAACCCAGCCACCATGCATAACATTAGTTAAGACACACCTTCCCATCCAATTCTATTCTCCTAGTTGTATCTTTTTGGCTTCAGTAAGGACCATACTTATGACTGTGGCCTGGATTGCTAAAGAAAAAACTTTCTCATTACTAGATTCCTCCAAGAGTGCGATAAAACGTCATTGGACCTTAGGGTGCAGGAAAACCCATTCTTTAACTCACCCCTTAGATGCTCCCAAGACTATCGCCACAATGCTTGCGAGGCCTCCTACCACACCAGGTAAGCCATGCAGGTTATGAACACCACATGTATCATGGATTCTCAGTTTTTCAGTAAGACATGGCTAAAATTGTAAAAAGAGGAAGGTTTATTATTTTGTTAGATATACTGAAGTCAATGACCACACAGGAAAATTTTATCTGTAGCCCATTTTGCCAACTATATCTAAAACCCACTTAAGTCAAAAAATCCAAATATGTTGGTGGCAAAATTACTCATGTCAGTTTTTAGTAGATGGATTTGAAGGTGAGTGATTTCAAGTCCTCCTCCTTCTGACCTACTGATGATATTCTAAATCCCCTTAACAGGACACAGAGTCCTTCATTTTACAAAACAATCAAATATCATCAACAACAAAAACTTTAATGAAACTGCCCTGAGGAAAGTAACACCAGTACTTAGCATTCAAGTCACACTAATTCTTTTAATAATTTAATAATATCAGATTCTTTCCTGGTACACAAAAGAAGTCAAGGAAGAGTAGGAACCACTGAACACTGAACTGTGAGGGGTAGTTCTGACAAGAAGGGAAATGACCCTCAAACAAGGAGGGGTGCTGATAAAAGAAATTTTCATAGCTTTTCTCTGCTGGTGGGATGTGAGAAGATGATGGTACAGATTCAAGGTTTGACTGAGAGCACCTGTCATACTTACAGTCAGGAACTTGAACCCAAGCACAGAGACAATTCCCGCAATGCCCCCAATGATCATAGCACCATATGGCTGAATCTCCATGTCTGCACAAGTGCCCACAGCAACTCCTCCAGCCAGGGTTGCATTCTGAATGTGAACCTGTGGGGAGCACAGAAACACGAATGAAGTGAGCTGAATGAGGCAGGCTTCAGAAGGAATGAAGCAATCTATCTAGGGTTCCATGGACTCTATGGTATATTCTTCAGTTCAAAGGGCTACTGATTCTTTTTTTTTAAAAGAAGATTCTTTGTAATGACAGAAGGCCTTTCTTCCAAGCAGTTGACATTTGATATCTTTCTTGCTGGAGTTCCTTGGTAGTGACTGAGTGATCAGGTTAATGAGACCAGTTTGGCGAGGGATGAGAGGAAAACCAAAGAAGTTGTAATGGAAGGCCTGGGTGCATATAATGTAGTTATTCTAGTAGTGCTATGTCTATTTATTCAGTTTGGAAATGCATTTGTGGTTATCATGAACCAAAAGAGGTCTGTGGCTGCTGTGTGCTTTGTGGAGTCCATGACATTCCAATATTCAAAGAGGGAATGTAGAGATACCAAAATGTGACATTATACATGAAAGACAACAGCTTTCACAAATGTCACTGTATTGAGAACATTTGAAGATGGTGGAAAGAATAACCAATTGCCATTTATCAGAATTCCTCAGAAGAATCATGTTCTGGCTGTTCTGCTTGAGGAGGAAAGCTCATCACTACTTTTAAGAGAGGACTGAGCTGTACATGAATTTTTTTTTCTTTTCTTGTTTTTAATTTTCTTTCATTAAACAAATTGTACAGCATTGAAATCCATGTCCATAGCTATGCTTGAAGAAATTACAATATCCTTTTCCTCCCTCAGGCTGGAAAAGAACAACAACAGCTGATGTGTGGATTATTCCTTCACAGACATTTCTCTAGTTTATAGGCAAGAAACTCAAAAGACCAACTTGGGAGGATTAAAAAAAATGCTTTGTTTTGAAATAATTTTAGACACATAATAGTTGGAAAAATACTGCAGAGTTTCCATATATCCCTGATCCAGTTTCCCCCAGTTTAACATCTTATGTTGTCAAAGAACCAGGAAATTAGCATTGATAGAATACTATTAAAGGTCTTATTTGACTTTTTATCGGTATTCCCACTAATGTCCTTTTTATTTTCCAGAGTTTTATTCAGGATCTGACGTTGCCTTTAGTTGTAATTCCTTTGAGAGGAATATTTGCAGTTACAAAAACAGAATCAACTTGCACCCTCCCCCCATTCTCTTTTTTTCTATTCTTCGCAAGTCCTGTTTTTTTGTTTTTTTTTTTTAAAGATTTTATTTATTTATCTGACACAGAGAGAGAGAGAGAGAGAGACAGTGAGAGCAGGAACACAAGCAGGGGGAGTGGGAGAGGGAGAAGCAGGCTTCCCGAGGAGCAGGGAGCCCGATGAGGGGCTCGATCCCAGGACCCTGGGACCATGACCTGAGCCGAAGGCAGATGCTTAATGACTGAGCCACCCTGGTGCCCTGTAAGTCCTGTTTCTAAGGAAGATTTTCTAAGACCTTGGAGACAGTCAGCTCCATCATTAAAGAAATATTCCTCAAATCTTTGATTTTTGCATGAGTATGTTCCCTAGTAGGCTGTAAATTCCTTGAGAACACTTTTTTGATTAGCCACAATACAAATTTGATGAAGAAACAAATGAACGTTATTTTCAAAATATTCTGCAAGGTTTGCAGTGCTGCGATTTGTTGTGGCCGCTCAGCAGTGATGCAGAAATGACCTACTCATCTGGGTAACCATCAGTGTCACTTAGCGAAGCTTCCATGGTGGTTAACATGCACTGACCATATCGAGCTTGCCTCTCTTCCCCACGAAGCTGGAAAATGCATAGGCTGTGAGCACGCAGGCAGCAAGGGAGAAGTACGTGTTTACGATGGCCGTGTACTGTTGCTCTGCAGTTTCAGCAATGGCTGAATTAAAGCTGGGCCAAAACATCCATAGGAAAAGAGTCCCTGCGGTAAACCACAGAAAGGGATATTAGTGCTGGATATGGAAGACAGACCAGAGGAGGCAGTTTGCCTTGGGTACTGAATCAGGCAAGTTCGTGTCTACTCACCAATCATTGCAAACAAATCTGAGTGGTACACAGACTCCTCCTTCTCATGCCCCCTTCTCAAGCCTGGCCGATAGAGGACACCTGCTACCGCCAAGCCAAAGTAGGCCCCAAAAGCATGGATTGTCATTGATGCTCCGATGTCAGAGGCCTGAGGGGCAAAACATTCATGTTATAAGAGGTGAAACTGAGTCTCACTACAGGAGGAAAGTCAATGAAAGAACTGCTTCATTGGTTAAACAATAAAATAAATTAAAAGAAAGAAAGGATATGTCAGAGAAAGAATGAAACAGGATAGTGAAGTTAAAAAAAAATACAGGCTTTGGAGACACACGGAACTGACTTCCAATGCTAGGTCAGATACTTCCTTGCAATGTGACTTTAGACAAATTACTATACTTTGGATCTCTGCTTCTGGAAAGTAGGAAATATAGTTGTGTTGAGGCCATGTTTGTAAAGTGCTAGGTCTTTGTGGACATTCAATTCATTTTAGGTTACTTCTCTAGGTCAGGGAAATTCTTAGTGAAATATTATGCACTGCATTTGTTTCAAAAGAAAGATGCTCTTTGCATTCATTTGACATTACAGTAAAGGTGCATTTAATTACAATTCAAAGACTGGAAGCTTTAAAAAGCCTGGGTCTTTCCCATATTTTTTCACTGTGTTATATGATGACGTGAAAACCAGCTGAGGTCCAAGATTCATTTGAAGCAATATATTTAGGTCCCTCTTTAGGTCACTGTATGAATTTGATCCAGTTTTCTACATTCTCCTACCCCAAGAGGGAACGTTTGGAGTGCCAAACCTGAGGCATAGCTCCTATTATACTTACTAAGGTAGGAAAATGATACAGACTTATTAATTTATTTAAGATTTTCATACTTCATAAACTCCTATGTACCTTTCAGGTCCAGCTAAACTGTCACTTCCTCAGAGAGGCCTTCCTTGATTCCACAATCTAAGTTAGGTTTTCCAGTTATGCTCTCCCATAGCCCCCTGAACTTATTTTTCATAGCATGTATTGCAATTTATAATAATATTTGTGTGTGTGTGTGCGTGCACGTGCTTATGGGTGGGTAGGTGATATATAATTCTCTATTTGATGTCTTCTTTCATTGGACTGTAAACTCTATAAAGACAGGGACATTAACTATTTTGTCTGTCAGATTCACCATCACATGACACCTAGAAAGTTTTCAAAAACATTTTCTGCTGAGAGAGCAGGAGGTGGGTGGGGGAATGGGTGAAACAGGTGATGGGGATGAAGGAGGGCATTTGTCATGATGAGCACTAGGTGATGTATGGAAGTGTTGAATCATGACACTGCACACCTGAAACTAATATTACACTTTATTACAACTAATAAACTAATATATCGCATGTTAGCTAATTGGAATTTAAATAAAAACTTAAAAAATATTTGCTGTGGAATTACATGTTAAATAGAAACAAGCAAAATACTGGGGAGTACCCAGAAATATTCAACTGATTATCCTGAGGGGAATCAATGAGATTTTCATGGGG
Organism: Halichoerus grypus; assembly: GCF_964656455.1. NCBI lineage: Eukaryota > Metazoa > Chordata > Mammalia > Carnivora > Phocidae > Halichoerus > Halichoerus grypus. The sequence goes on along the minus strand of NC_135720.1, from coordinate 100,104,602 downwards.
GAGAAGAAATTTGATCTAGGCTTTAACAAACGCCTTAGATCGGGCTAGTCAGGGGCGCCTGAATGACTCAGTCGGTTAAGCATCTGCCTTCAGCTCAGGTCATGATCCCCAGGGTCCTGGGATCCAGCCCTGTGAGCCCTGCACCAGGCTCCCTGTTCCTCCCCCGCTCCTGCTAGGGCTCTCTGTCTCGCACTCTCTCGTGCTCTCTGTCTGACTCTCAAATAAATAAATAAAATATTTAAAAAAAAGAAAGGGCTAGTCATCTAATAGTTGAAATTTAATAAGAATTGATCATTGATAGGAAATATAATGTAATAAAAAGAGTTGTGAAGTTAGAAAAATCTAGGTTTGAATCCAGATTTGGGCCAGTCTTTCAGCATCTGTGATCATTAGTTGTAATTTGTGTAACAGTAACAACATAATACCTGGGTTATAGTGTGGTGGTGACAATGAAATGAAGTAATGTTGATAAGACTCCTGGTTTACCAAAGGCACTCAAATAAGTGATGGGTGTAATTACACTTGCTATGCTCTCATGCTCACCAACGTTTGTCCCTAGGTAGAGTGGGCATCCTTTAGGTGTAACCAGAACTGATGTCCAAAGCTAGTAAGTATAAACCCTCTAATCCTTACCTTAAATATCTCACCAACCACATATTCATTGCCAGCAAAGACAGTGATTTCTATTATTGTCATGATCAGCATTTGGGCTGGACTTATTTTTCCCAGGACAGCTCCAAAAGAAATCAGGACTGTGGCTGTACTGAAGTCTGCATTTATCATGCTGAAGGAAAAAAGAAAGAATACGTCCAACAATAATGCATAGCCAACATACAACTGTGAGCATCACTTTATCCAGTGTGCAAGGGCCCCTCCCCATCAGGTGTTCGTCCCAGGTACCCTTTCACACACTCTCACTTCCTTCCTCTTCCTCTTTGCCATCTGCCATACATTCTGGTTGCTCCAGCATTTCCTTTATTTTGACCCACCTGTTTTTGATCTCATTTAGGTTTTTCTTTATTTTTGTTGATCTGATAAATGAATTACTTTCTACAGTGTTTACATTTCAAAATGTAAATATAGACATGTAGAAAAAAAGCTATTGGAGGATTTTTGCTCCCTGTAGCTGGAAGGAATAACCTTTAATGAAAGGGGAGTTCTCGTGTCCTTAAAGTCAAACCAGAGAGGATAGAGACATGAAAGTATGACACGGCTCAGTAGAGCAAGGTGTCGATTCACATCCTGGGATCCCAACAATCTTCTATTGTCTTAGGGAGACAGTGTGCTGGCTAGTTCGGAGGCTGACTGACAAGAGACCAGGCAGAGAAACAACTGCTCTGAAAACACAATGGTTGAAAAATAAGGGATGCTCACTTTTTGATTCCAATGTAAATTGTCTGTCCATGGTGGTGCATGATCCCCTGAATAAAAGTGCCCCATTGGAGGCCCAACGCAGCAATGAGTAGATTGATGCCCACACTACTGAAGCCATATTTTTTCAGGAAGGTCATGAGGAAGCCAAACCCAACAAATATCATTACATGCACATCTTGGAATACTGAAAAAAAAAAAAAAAAAGAAGGAAAAAAAATTCTGTGTTAGGAAGAACGATGGAAGTGTTGCATCATAGTATACCCCATTTATTAAATGTTACATCCTTTATATAAAACACTGCAAAGGGAGAGCATTAACTGGGCAGCCAAAGACTAGGCTCCAGTGCCAACCTGACTGCTTACCAGCCATGAGACTCTGGGCAAGTTGTTCAATATTTGAGCCTTTTCTTGGAATACCATGTGCTCTCATACCTCAAGAGTTTTCCATTACTTTCCACCTGAGGAAAACTTTGCAAAGCACAGTGCAAACATCACCCGCTCTTGCAGACTTTCCCAGTTCTCCCAGGGAAACTTAGTATTTCCTCTTGTCTTTTACACAGCATTCTACATATACTTCAACTTCAGCATTTGCCACACTGTATTAGCATTTATTTAGTGTGCATAATATGGTAATAGTTCCTTGATGAGGTGTTCATCTCCTGCACTCGACTATGAGTTTCTTGGTTGAAGGGATTAGGACATAGTCACCTTTTGCTCCCCAGGATTTGACATAAAAATCTGCATATAAGATAAGAGGCAATAATAACTAAATTAATGGGCTGCAGTCTTCATTTGTTATATAGATACAAATCTGTATAACAGCACCGGCCCTGGAAATCTTATCAGATCAGTATCAGATCAGTCCAATAGGATAATGTCTTTGTTAGCACTTTCTAAGCCACTGTAAAAAAAAAAAAAAAAAAAAAAGGCCATATCCTCTTGAGGAACAAATATTTTACTTGGTGTCTGGAAATTAAGTTAAGGTCCCCCAGTTCTAGTACATGATTGTGTGACCTTGGGCAAGGGATTTATTCTCTCTGAGCTCCAGTATTTTCATCTGCAATACTGAAAAGACCCTGTTTCACACAGGTACTTTGCGTGGGATAACCTCTGTGGGAGAGAGTATGCAGTAAAGCAATATAAATAAAATATATGATCAAAAATAAAGAAAGAAAGAACACATATGCTCAAATATGAGATAGTGGGAACACAGGCTTTTCCCTCAAGAAAGGTATAGCTTCATTAGTGAGACATGTATTTGGTTGAACCATATGAAATGGAAATTTTTGCATTGAAATTATCAATGAAAATGAGTCAATGATTGGCAACTTCTTGTGGTTCAACCTAACAGATACACAAAGCAAATTGAGATCAAATATAAAATCAGAGAGAAAAAATAAAACATTTAAAGTCAAATTACTATTAACCATTGTGGCCAGGGGTTTAGGTGGATATAGGCATGAGGAAGAACATGCCCCCAAAATATATCTCAGAGGAAACTGATGTTGGAATCCAATTAATTTGCCTAAAGGGTGGGGTTAGGATTTGAATTCAGGCTAGACTCCGCCAATTCCTTCATGCCTTGAGCACAGTAGGGATGGATGTAAAAATAACCAAGGCAGAGTGTTGGCTTCGCAGGCACTCAAGGACATGTTACTACCCCTTGGTTCTTTCTCCCTCTGTTCTACCATCAGGCTTGGGAGACAGTGTGTTTGAGGTTGGGAGACCACACCACTCAGGTTTGTCTACTGTAAGAGATGCTGTCATACGCTGCCCAGATACCCCTTTTAGAAAGGAAGAACTTATTCTTTCTATTTCCCCTGGTTTTAGGGAGTGTTGCCAGTTGATAGCCCTAAGCTCTCAATTCTCTCTAGGAAATGCTCTTGCCTTTCCCTGGGGTAGCCTGTACCCAGTGACTGATTCACAAGAGCATCCTCTGGCCTCAGGGAAGGACCACGTGAAGCTAGACAATCCCAGTCTCAGGATACCCTGTGGGGTTTCTCCCTGCAAATCTTCTTGCTACAGGTGTTGATCTTTAAGGCACTCCCTACTAAACTTCTTTCAGGCTAATGTCTGTCTTAAAGTCTGATTCCTGGGGAGCCTAACCTGTAGCACCTTCTTTATGGGCTTCATTCCTCTCTGCAGGACTTTCCTGACCTTCTCTCCTGACACAACTTGCAGACCACACTAATTTCAAACTTGGCAAATTAAATTTGATAAGCTAATCTGTGACAGTGATCCCACCCAGAAGTGGATGAAGATGTTGACTTTCCAAAGGTACCCAGCATTTCAAAGGCTTTTTGCAGGCATTTGAAGAGCTTTTGGAGGCATGGGGATTTATCCTAAGGTATTACTCTATGACAAATAACAAGACAGATAGATATGGTTGGCATCATAGAGTGAGTCAGTAGGGTCCTTTGGTGGCCTAGAAGCCAATCTAACTTTGGATGAAGGCAGCAAATGAAAGAATACAGAGAATGAGAACAGTCCAAACCTACCATGATTCAGGCACACAACTAGTGTCATTCACTCTTGCAACCCTATCCATGCAATGAGACTTTTGGCCATTTTATTGTACATTGGAGCTACTTCCCCAAAAAGGCAGTATGAGGAGGACAAGAAAGGAAAGAATAGATTTCTGAAAATTGTCCCTTGTCAGTGCCTTTGAGGGAAGCAGCAGAGAGGAGAATGCTGCACACGGTCTTCTAGTTCAGATCGGTGACAGTCTCACTTATGCCAGCATTCTGGACGTCCACCCTCATCTCATTATCTACCCAGGGAACTTTGGGATTGGGGATTGGGATTCTATGTGACCTGTTGATGGGCAACGGTCAACTAGTGAACCTGTTTTGGATTTTGAAATATAAGTGACCGTATATATTAAGTGTGCTCTGATGGTTTTTCCCCTCAAAGATTGTTACTGCTTTTCGCCACAAGGGGGCTTAAGAACCTCATCTATTATTTCAATCGCTAAAGAGTTCGTAAAGTTGTGAAAGCTCTTAACAGATAATGATTCTGTATAAAAAGTGTGGATAAGAAAGATTTATAAACAATTAGAATTCTATATCATCTTTTATCCTGCTCTAAGAATTTGTGGGTGGGGTCTAGAGAGAGGGCCATGAGTTTAGTTCTATAGTGTGAGACTGCCATTCAAGGAATGATAGTGAGTGTCCTCTCTGGAAGGGAAGGGGGTTGAACTTTTGTGAAGTCTTCCAACAGGTTTTAAGAATTGCCAAGACTTGTCTAAATCAGATATTCTCAAGAGAGAATTTTAGTCTCCAGAGAAAATGTGACAATAGCTGGTATCTTCTGTCTTATTTCCATTTCTATCTTGCAGGAGGGTATCTCCTAAACCCTGATAACTCAACACGCTTAAAACGCAGATGATGGATTCCGACTCACTTTCCACCACCACCACCATCAAACGGATGAAACAGACCCGTCCTTCCCCTCTATTTCCTGTATATGTCTGCTGCCCCCAATGTCCTCTCCATCCCAAACCCAACACTTCTTGACCTGGCAAACTTCTATACGCCCTTCAAGAATCAGGTCTTCTGCACAGTATTACCGGTCATAGCTGTAACATCGTGCATGTTCCTCTTATTTTATTTCATTTGCTTATGTGCTTGTCTGTTTTGTTACTCTGTGTGCTCGCTTGTCATTTATCCAAATACTGAGCGAGCACTCCCAATGAGGCACTCTTTCAGGAGAAAGTGAATTCAAGTGTGGAAGTGGGAATCCAGACGTGGCTTGTCCCTCATCGGGCCCTGGCAGAAAGTCCAGCACCTGTAGCTTTTCAGGAGGTGCCTCGGTTATGCATGAGTAAGTGGATCACTGAGGACGGTCCCCGAGGATTCGTCTAACTGGGACTGTCAGGCTCTTATTTAGAAAAATTGTTTTTCTGGATCAAGTAGTAAAACTTGTTCAGCTGGCTAATGAGAAATTGTTCAGCTTTCTTTCTTTCTTTTTTTCTTTCTTTCTTGTGGTTTGTTTTTGCTTTTTAAAAGACTTTATTTATTTCTTTCACAGCGAGAAAGAAAGAGAGAGAGAGAGAGCACCAGCAGGGGTGGGGGTGGGGCTGAGAAGCAGAGATAGACTCTGCTGAGCAGGGACACCTAACTCAGGGCTCCATCCCGGGACTCTGGGACCATGACCTGAGCTGACGGCAGACCTTTAACCAACTGAGCCACCCAGGTGTCCCTTTTGTCTTGCTTTTTAATGGTTAAGGACTGGCAAGGTGTTTGCCAGGCACATAGCTTATTTCTCTTAGAGAGTTCCAGTCCTTTGAACCACTGAGATTATATTCTGAACTCATCCTCTCTGAGAGAAAAGTATCCTTAGGGTGGTTTCCTTCCTCTCACACTTCCCAAATATTTTAACTGCACGTATTTCAAATATTTAGAAAAATAGCACAATGAATATATGTACTATTCACCTAGATTTAGCAGTTGTTAATATTTTCCATGTTTGTTCTCTCTCTCTCTCTCTTCAGATATGTATGTATATATTCCCTAAACCATTTGAAAGTAGAATGACATTTTGCCCCCACCAGTTTAGCATAAGTTTCCTAAGGAAAGGGACATTCTCCTACATAACCATAACATCATCATCACATCCAAGAAATATGACATTGATACAATAATATTATCTAATATAGAAGCTATGTTGAAATTTCTCCAACTGTCCCCAAATTGTTCTTTTATAGGATTTTTAACCCATTAACCACTCAACTTTCATATATTTTTTGGTTTGTCATGTGTCTTTTATTTAGATAGGTTCTTGCACATGCTTTTTATTGTTGTTGGTGTTTTGTCGTTTATGTAGAATGTCCTACAATTTGGATGTGTTTGACTGTTTCACCATAGTTAGAATGAGACTAAATATTCTGGGAAGAATATTCTATGGGTGGTGTTGTGTACTTCCCATTGCACCACACCAGGTGGCACATAATTTGTTTGTCCTATTACTAGTGATGGTAAATTTGACCATGTGGTTAAGACTGTTCTGCCAGATCTCTTCACCATAAATGTACCTTTTGCCCTGTAAACTATAAGCAGTCTGTAGGGCAGTTCTTTCAGACATGTGTTCTCCAGTAACTTTACCTAATGGTTTTTGCTTTCATTGAAGAACCTTGCTGGAATCAATTATTACATTTTTAATATCAAAATTCTAATTTTATATATCTATTATTCCTTTTATATTAATTAGTTGGCATTCTTCTATAAGGAAGAGCTTCCTCTTTCTCCCCTTCCCCCTCTTTGGGGAATATTTCTATGAGTTCACTATATCCAGAATATAATCTCAGTGGTTCAAAGGACTGGAACTCTCTAAGAGCAATAAGCTATGTGCCCGGCAAACACCTTGCCAGTCCTTAACCATTAAAAAGGATATAGAAGTGAAGGATATCACTTCTATCCTAAAGGATAGAAGACAGCAAGAAATCTTTATTTCAATGGGTTACTATCCACCATATCATTATTATTTTTAATTCTCCATTTATCCCCAATTTGTCTAGTTGGTGCTGCTTCAAGCAGGATCCTGTGTTCTTTTGGCGAATCCCCATTAGTCTTTATACCCTTGGCAAACTTTGTGCTTTCTTTACCCTGACCTGGAATCAACAATTTCTCCAATGAGCCCCTGAGTGGGGAATGGTATTTAGAAACTAGAATTTGGGTTCTACTTGTGCTCATTGTTTCCAGTCCTTTCCAGTATGCAAAAACTATTCAATCAAAGGCAACAGACAGGGTTCTACTGGAGGCTGATATCTTATTGTTAGGTTATCAACCACAGACAGTATGTTAATTCATGAATAGAAACAATTTCAGGTAACACTTAGAATAACAGCAAGCAATTCCCTAGGAATCACTTACACTGCACAAATTAGTTACTGTTTGCCTGTAACATATATCTAGATCTGCTAAATCTTTTGGTAACAAATGAGCTGAATAATATCTGAGTAAATAGAGAAACACATTCTTATATGTAGATTTTTAAAAATAAGCCATTGTACTTAACCTGGTATTGAAATTCATAAAATTGCTGGTATTGAAATTCATAAAATAATGTCTAGTGCCATGTAGATCCTTTGTCAGTTTACCTATAACTTCAGTGGTTCCCAAGTGTGATCAGCACACATCTGGGGGTCTTGGAGACACTTTCAGGGAGTCTGAGAGGTGAAAACTATTTTCATGATAATTGTATGGTGTTACTTGCTTTTTTCACTGTGTTGGTATTTCCAGAGATGATGAAACAAAGGTATGTAAAACTTATGAGCCCTTTACATGGATGAAAGCAGTAGCACCAAATCACGCTGGTGGTTGTGGTACTCTTTTTTATTTTTTAATATTTTGTTTAAACTCAATTTAATTAACATATAGTGTATTATTAGTTTCAGAGGTAGAATTTAGTGATTCATCAGTTGCATATAACACCCAGGGCTCATCACATCACGTGCCTTCCTTAATGCCCATCACCTGGTTAGCCCATCACCCAGTTACCCCAACCCTCATTTCTTCCCTAGAGCTAAGAGTCTCTTATGTGGTATTTCTTTTTTTTTTAATTTTATTTTATTATGTTATGTTAGTCACCATCTTATGTGGTATTCTTAATGACTACTCACTTGCAGGGAAAAAAAAAAAAGGCAGGTTTTAATTAAGAATTTTCTGGTGAAGCAGCAAAAATTATTACTCTAACTACTGACCTTCTTATGTGTGTCTTTTTAATATTTTGTAGGAATTAGTGTGTGGAAATGCCATTACACATAAAGTCCTGCTGACACATGATGGGTATCTCAGAAACAAAGCACTTTTGTTACTGTTTGAGTACCAACTGAATGAGCAGGTTTTTTCCATGGAACTCTATTTTTACTTGAAATAAGAGATTGACATAAACTATGTTTTTTTAGACAGGCATTGGCATTGTCTGAAAAATGAATGAAGTGAGGCTGTCATTTCAAGGAAAAGAATCAACAGTATATGTTGCCAGGAAGACCTTTTGTCTTTAAAAAAAAAATCAGTATTTTAGAAAGTTTGTGTCCTTCACTGTGAGCTTATCAGCTTCCTGATACTTCTCAAGGGTTTTCTGGTGAGATGGCTAGTGGTATTAACAAGTACCTCTTTCATTATTATATGATGAGGTATGTCAATGTTTGGAATATTTGCATAACTGTGAATTAATATTTTTCAAATGATTGATGTATAACATAACAAGATCACACACAGGTAACAACTACTCAAAGTGTGACACCAGTGGATTGTAATGTAACAGAGTATAACAAGATCATGGCTGTGGCTTTAACGTCCCATAGATATTAAAGATGTGTGTCTGTAGAATTTCTACTAAAATGTTGACGGGCCTCAAATGGCCTTCTCCCTAAACTCTCCTTTTCTCTACTCTGTTTACAGGTTAGCAAGAATTAGCTGACTGTCACAGTCACACTTCATTCCTTGTCAAACCATCTGCCTCAGGACGCCTGGGTGGCTCAGCGGGCTAAGCGTCTGCCTTAGGCTCAGGTCATGATCCCCAGGTCCTGGGATTGAGCCCCGCATCCGGCACCCTGCTCAGTGGGGCCGTCTGTCTGCCATTCGCCCTGCTTGTGCTCTCTCTCTCTGACAAATAAATGAAATCTTAAAAAACAAAACAAAACTATCTGCCTCAGCAGAGTGACCAGTACTTTGCTAAGTGCCATGAGGGCCCAAAACCCACAGAGTATATCTTGTTTCTCAAATGAGTGTCTACGGAGTCATTCATGGCATGAAACATAATACTCAGGCGTACCACACACTTCCACGGTTATACCTGGGGATGGTCTGCGTGACGGCATGCATTGCTCTGCTATTCAGAAAAGCACAGCAGAATGCAAGCAAGAGGGGTGAATAAACCTATATCTAACTGACTTTACTTAAAATATAAATTAATGTTCTGCCTTGCTTATTTGTGAAAAACTCATAACTTCCACCACCCTGCAGTTGAGAACTGCTGTAACAGGCTGTGGTTTCCTTAAGCAGGAGCAGAGCCTTCCCTGTACTTGACTCCGGCACTTGGTACAACACATGGCACTAGGCACGCAGCTGTTGGACTTGAACATTTCTTCTTTTTTTTTTTTTTTTTAAAGATTTTATTTATTTATTTGAGACAGAGAGAATGAGAGAGAGAGAGCACATGAGAGGGGGCAGGGTCAGAGGGAGAAGCAGACTCCCCGCCGAGCAGGGAGCCCGATGCGGGACTCGATCCTGGGACTCCAGGATCATGACCTGAGCTGAAGGCAGTCGCTTAACCAACTGAGCCACCCAGGCGCCCTTGAACATTTCTTCTTAACAAGCAAATATTTAATAATCTTCTCTCTAATGATTTAGGCTGTCACATAAGTTTTGTGTAAGTCGATTTGAAATGTAGGGGAAAATGTAGAAAATGTAGGAAAAATGTATATGTATAACCACAATCAGGTAGCTTCTGGGCTATTCTACAAAATATTTTAGCCAGGGATAATATGGTTGAGTCATTAGGTGGCTCTAGGGTCATCATGTCTGCCTGAGAATACTCCCTATTATATAAACCCCCTCAAAAAATGGAGGAATGGGAGAACAAATGTCATATGGTTTTTTAAAAGCTTAGACTTATGACATAGAACTGTCATAAACATTGCTATTATTTTAAATGATTTAATCAATTCATAAATAATAAAATTAGGTGTGCCTTATTTACAAAAAAAAAAACAATGTCTATAATAGGGATGCATTGTGGGGCACCTGGTTGGCATAGTCGTTAAGCGTCTGCCTTCGGCTCAGATCAGGATCCCAGGATCCTGGGATCGAGCCCCGCGTCGGGGTCTCTGCTCAGCGGGAAGCCTGCTTCTCCCTCTCCCACTCCCCCTGCTTGTGTTCCTTCTCTTGCTGTGTCTCTCTCTGTCAAATAAATAAATAAAATCTTTAAAAAAAATAGGGATGCATTATCATCTCCCTCCCTGGTTAATGATGTAATGAATATGCCTGGCTCCAAATAGGCAATCAGTTAATGGTAGTTATTATTGTTTTATTAACTATATCACTGCCTTCCCTATCAAACTTGAAACTAAATCCTTTCTTTTCTTCAGTTACCATTCCCAGGGAAGGATTCTGCTTTTAAAATACATTAGGTGCTGGGGCGCCTGGGTGGCTCAGTCATTAAGCGTCTGCCTTCGGCTCAGGTCATGATCCCGGGGTCCTGGAATCGAGCCCCGCATCGGGCTCCCTGCTCTGCAGGAAGCCTGCCTCTCTCCCTTCCACTCCCCCTGCTTGTGTTCCCTCTCTCGCTGTCTCTCTCTGTGAAATAAATAAATAAAAATCTTAAAAAAATAAAAATAAAAAAAATAAAATACATTAGGTGCTTACACCTTTCTTCCCATTGCAGAGGCACAAACTGCTTTCCTTGTAGAATGTTATAAAACCCAGAATACATCCATTTACTTCCAATATCATCTTTAATACCACTTCTTATACCTTAGGGCCCCCACATGAAGTCCAGGCTCCTTTCTCAATATTCCACTCTGTTTCTACTCTCTTAGATTCTTTGTTGTTGTTGTTGTTTGGGGGGTGATATGTTTATACTTTGCAGAACTAGGGATCAATTTAAGGGAAAATTAATATCATTTAGCAGATGTAGGTAAGACAAAAGATTCATCAATTATTTTAATTTTTGTCTTCTTATGCTGCTATTTTAATAGACACAGATTCTATCCAAACACATTAACTACAGAGACCGGATGCCATAGACCAGATACCTCAGCACAAACTTATAATACCCTTAGTACTCATAAGTATCACAAATTCTGTAAGTTGTTCCAGTGTGGAGGTCAAGGGGTTACAGAATTCAAAGATTTCACATTCTAAGTCCCACAAATGGGTTCACAATCTGAAAAGCCCAAAATGTATAATAAGAAGTAGATTGTTTACTCACGAGGATGTAACTCAAGGGATCTGTCCACGTTTGTTGTGTTGGTGCTGTTGAGCTGTTGGATAGTGTTCTGCTCCGTTTCATACCTGACAAAGTATCCAAATAAAACAATCATGGAAGCCTCCAGTACAATGGCCATGAGAGGGAATAAGAGCTTCATGTTTGTGGCACAGGACAGAGGCACACTGAAGGCTTCACAAGCTGTGGCAGGTTGATAAGAACAGAGGCACTGCTCTGTGTGTGGAATTAGGCTGCATGTTCAACACCAGTGACATTGCAAGAAAAAAAATGGGCAAGACTGAGGAAAACACCCACCTCTCGGGGAGAATTCTGCTCTGTAATCAAATCATTCAAAATGCTAGTTCGAAGAACATACAACGTAGATTTGAAGAAGTCAGGCTATAGAAATGATCTATTGCACAAAATTGTCTAGAATCTTATTTAACATAGTTCAACAGACACTTCCTGAGCGTTTATTGTATGGCAGGCACTGAGCTAGGCTCCTATAGGAGACATGAAACTAAACAAAATATAGAAGTTGAGAACCTAGCTGGGAAGACAGACATATACACAAATGATTGTATAAAAACAGGTAATATAATAGTGGTTATAAGAGTATTAGAGAACATATATAAGGCAGCAATTTATTTTGTCTCGGGCTAAGAACACTAGCACATAAAATGATATTGATGGGGACATTAAAAAATAAATAGGCTTTATGAGTAAGACAGAAGGACTAGCATAAGGCTTTGAAGAACATGGCATATTTGAGGAATAGCAATTAGTTATGCAAAGCTAGAATATAAGACAGATGGGGAGGGAAGAAGAAAGTGTCTGGGGATAAAGCTGTAATGGTAGCTGGGCTGGGTTGTAAAAGGCCTTGCATTCAATATTAAAGATACTAGATGTTGAATATTAGCCAAAGGGCAATGAGGAAAATACAGCCCTGTAAGAAGTGGTTTTGCTTATTTAGGATAATGTTTTTCTTGAATCCATACTCAGCTTTACACAAATGTAAGTATATGAATGCACAAATATGTTGAAATATACATTTTAGTCTTAAAAAAGAGAGTGAACTTAAACAGGGACATAGTAAATCCACACTTTTGACAAATAGTCACCTGTAAATAAAATGCGAAACACTTAAAAAATACCATGACGGTTCTTGCTTCCATCCTATAATTGTTCTCATAGCCTAACAGAGAACTTTGAGAACTTATAGCTATCAGTTAAATAAAATTATTTTATTTTATTTTTTTAGAGATTTTATTTATCTATTTGTCAGAAAGAGAGAGACAGCGCATAAAAGCAGGGGGAGCAGCAGGCAGAGGGAGAAGCAGGCTCCCCGCTGAGCAAGGAGCCCAAAGTGGGACTTGATCCCAGGACCCTGGGATCATTACCTGAACTGAAGGCAGACACTTAACTGACTGAGCCACCCAGGCGCCCCTAAATAAAATTACTTTAGTAAGTCCCATTTCCAAAAGATTCTATTCAGAATATAAGTGTGAATGATTGCTGGGCCAAATTCCATATCACAACAAATGTTTATAAAAGAAAGCAGCAAGTTTGTTTTGTTTTGTTTTTGTCTTTCTGCTGTATTTGTCCACAATAGAATATATGATATTAGGACTAGGTGATCTTTGACATTTTCTAAATTTACAATCCAAAGATTTTAGAAATGGCTATTTCCATCGTTCCTCACAGGATAGCACAGCAGGAGTGGGTTCACATGCTTAGCTAGGGGAATGCATGTATCCCTTCCACACTTTGATTTATGGTTTTACAGTGGCCCAAAGATTGTTCATGAGAATTCCAATGAATCATAAATACCAAAGTGTTTATCTTGGTAAACTATTCACCAAGCTGAAAAAAAAAAAAGTAATAAAGCATATATTGCAAGAAGATCTAAACAATACCTACCATTTGCATCTACATAGATGGAACTGGAGGGCATTATGTTAAGTGAAATAAGTCAAATAGAGAAAGACAATTATCATATGGTTTCACTCATATGTGGAACATAAGGAATAGCGTGGAGCATCACAGGGGAAGGGAGGGAAAACTGAATGGGAAGAAATCAGAGAGGGAGACAAACCATGAGAGACTCTGGACTCTGGGAAACAAACTGAGGGTTTCAGAGGGTAGGGGGTTGGGGGGCTGGGGTAGCCGGGTGATGAATATTAAGGAGGGCACGTGATGTGATGAGCACTGGGTGTTATATGCAACTAATGAATCGTTGAACACTACATCAAAAACTAATGATGTACTATATGTTGGCTAATTGAACATAAAAAAATAAAATAAAATAAAAACAATATCATAAATCAATTTGTCTTTAAACTATTTAAAAATGATAAAATACAGTAGATATATTGGAGTATTGACCACTGAGGAGTTCAGATCTGTTGCTGGCCTTCTGAACATTTGCATTGAAATAAGCTGAATCATGTACAATCTGGGAAAATAGTTATTTGCTTTCTTTTAGATCTTCACTCAAACTGTTCTAAATGGGACACCCTTTCCACACTTTTTTCCCCCATACTGTATACACATCAGCCTTCACTTCTCAGATAAAAAGTCACTTCTTCAGCAAAGCCTTCTTTGACTTCCCTTTTGAACCCAGGTTCTTGCTAGTATCTCTCATTGAATTGTCATCTTCTCTTTCATAAGACTTCTCATAGTGGGTTATATGTGCTATGTTTCTGTGGTATTTGTTGTTTTTATGACATTTAAAAAATGGCTATTTCCCCCACTGCCCTGTTGCTCCCCGAGGTTAATCCCGTATCCTTTAGCAATCACTCCCTTATCCCCACACTCCCTAAGCAACCACTAATCTACTTTCTGTCTCTATTGATTTCTCCATTCTGGACTTTGACATGAATGGAATCATATAGCATGAAGTCTTTTGCGACTGGTTTCTTTTACTTAGCACACTTTTTCAAGCTTCATCCATGCTATAGTATATTTCAGTACTTCATTCCTTCCCATGACCAATTAATATTCCATTGTATGGTTATACCATATTTTATCTGTTTGTCCATTGATAAACATTATGATTGTTTCCAACTTTTGGCTATCATGAATAATGCTGCTATGAATAGTCATGTACGAATTTTTGGTGTCGACATGTTTTCATTTCATACATTGAGAGGTGGAATTTCTAAGTCATATGATAATTCCATGATTAATTATTTGAGGAAATGCCAGACTGTTTTCCAAAGTGGCTGCACCATTTTTATTTCCATCAGCAGTGTATGAGCATTCTGATTTCTCCACATCCTCAGCAATACCTGCTGTTATCTGACTTTTTGATCTAGCCATTCTAGTGGGTGCAAAGTACTGTGTCATTGTGGTTTTGGTTTGCATTTCCCTGATGATGAATGATGTAGATCATCTTTGCATGTGCCTTTTTGACCATTTGTAATTCCTACTCCAAGTAATGTCTATTCACATTCTTTGCTCATGAGGTAATTTTTTTTAAAGTGTTGTTGAATTGCTCTGATCCAGGTTCTTGACAAGACTCTATCACTAACTCATATACCATAAAGTGAATCTCGAACTGCCTCTGTTACCATTTTTTTTTTCATCCTTCATGTAGCAGTGAGGATTCCTATCCATCTCAAGCAGTTGTTTGAAAGACCAGGCAAGAGAGTATATATGAAAGTACTTTATAAATCATAAAGAGATGAGAAATCTAGGCTATTAAAGAGCTATGAAAGTGACACATAGGGGGCAGGGATTTTTCCTTGGAAAAATTTGAAACTTCTGTATCAAAGTACAATAAATTGTAAAAATGAAGACACACTATTTAAATAATGAAGTCATCAAAATGGTTATATCCTATCAACATTAAGAATCAGAAAATATTTTTAAATGGTTTATTTTGAATGATTTTATGTTTACAAAAGTTGCAAAGATAACAGAGTTCCTTATTACCTATCATCCAGTTTCTTTCTAGTGTTAATATCTAACATAATCATAGTACAATGACCAAAACCAGGAAATGAACACTGGTACAATATTAACTAAATTCCAGACATTTACCCTAGTATCCTGCCCGGTTTCTGTTCCAGGGTTCGATCCAGGATCCATGTTGCATTAAGTCATCATGCTTTCTTGGTCTCCTGTAACCTGTGACAGTTTCTCAGTCTCTCCTTGTCTTGCACAACCTTGATGGTTTTGAGGAGTACCGGTTAGATGTTCTGTAGAAAGCCCCTCAATTTGGATTTTTCTGATGTTTGTACATGATTAATCTGGAGTTACGGATTTTAGGGTTAAATACTACAGAGATGAAATGTGCTTCTCCTCCTATTATATCAGAGTTTACATGATATCAATATGTTTCATTACGGATGATGTTAACCTTGGTTACTTGGTTAAGGTAGAGAAGAGTTTTAATGTTTAAAAATATTCACTCCCCACAGTCTTGCCAAGAAAAGATTATATCCCAAATATATTTTCCTAAACTTACTAATAAAATGAGTGCAGTAGTTGCTATCGCCTTGTACAAAATTAAAATAAGGAACAAAAGAGAAAGAGGAGATAGTAGAGGGGGAGGGCAGGGGACAGAAACTTGGATCTGGGTTCCAGGGAGATCCCACCCCAGTAGTATGCTGGCCGTTGGGCCCAAGAGAGTGCACAGCTCAAATGAAAGGGAAGTCTTGTAGAGCAGGCATGGTCTTGAGCAAGCTGTTTTTCAAAGATAAGGTTGGAACCGAAGGTCTTCCCAGAAAATAAAACAGGCCTTTAATTTTTTTTTCCTTCCAGAACTTGGTCTCCTTCCCCACCACATTTTATCAATGTGCGTCAGCTTGCTGAGCTTTAGGCACTAATGCGTCTTCAGAGCAAGTATTTGATGCCCTTTTTAACATCTACTGGCACCTGATACCTGCCAGGCTCTCTACACATGCTAATTATAATCCTTAAAACAGTCCAGCAAAGTAAGTTTGTTTCTTATTATCATTGTACACAAATAGGAAAACCAAGAAACGAAATGACTTCCAAAGTCTTATATCATTTATTTTATTTTATTTTTTTATAAAGATTTTGTTTATTTATTTGAGAGAGAGAGAATGAGAGAGAGAGAGCACATGAGGGGGGGAGGGTCAGAGGGAGAAGCAGACTCCCCGCTGAGCAGGGAGCCCGATGCGGGACTCGATCCCGGGACTCCAGGATCATGACCTGAGCCGAAGGCAGTCGCTTAACCAACTGAGCCACCCAGGTGCCCTGAAGTCTTATATCATTTAGAAAATTCCAGGACCCAAATTAAAATGCAAGTCTGTCTGACTCTGAAACTGTTGTTCTTTTTCTTTGGCTAACCAATTTTGGTTCTCTGCTACTTACTCTCTCAGGTATTACTCACATCCTAGAAAAAATGCTCGCCTTCATAGAAATATAAACAATTGTATATGTATATATGCATATGTATGTACATTTATGTTCATTTTTAGTTTCTAAATTATAAAAGCTATAAACAAATTTGTCCTTTTAAAAATGATTCATACCACATGGAACCACATAAAGTAAAAATGAGCATCTACCGATTCACTTCCACTCCCATATCAATAGTTTGGTGTTCATCCTTCTGGTCTCCTTCTATACATTTATGTTTTTATATACACATATCTTATTTTTTAAATGTCAGCATCACAATATAATATACTTTATTAAAAACTTAACCGTATGTCCTGGAGTATGAGTTTTACCTCTTTTTAAAAAATTTATTTTTATTTTTTTTAAATTGAACCATAGTAGACACACAATGGTACTTAGTTTCAGGGGTACAACATAGTGAGTAAACAACTCTATATGTTACGTGGTGCTCACCCCAAGTGTAGCTCCCATCTGTCACCACACAACTATTACAATACCATTGACTATTGTCTCTTAACTCTTTATTTCTTAAGATGGTAAAAAATATTTCATAGTATAGATGAACCATGTTTTGATATTTTAACAGAGGATCACTAAAGATCCATGTTGATGTATAAGATTACAAGTCTAAGGATAAAAACTATACTCTGAAACTTCAGCATTATAACCAGCTGGGAAAGGAGATGCTTGAAAGCCTTTCGGAGAGTATAGTATATAGATCAGTTCCCAGTACCTCAGGCCTTGAATCCAGCCTGCCTGGCTTCTTATCCCAGCTGCAATGTTTACTTTGTATGTGAACTTGGGTTAAGTCTAATTCTGTGACTGGTTTTGTTCTCTGGAAAATGTGGATTAATAATTACTTCATAGAGTCATAATGAAGTTATAGTGAGGGTTCTAAAAGTAGTGCATATGAAAGACTTAGAACAAAGCCTGGGGGGCATCCAGGTGGCTCAGTCGGTTAAGTGTCCAACTCTTCGTTTCCCCTCATGTCATGATCTCGGGGTTGTGAGATTGAGCTCTGCGTCAGGCTCCATGCTCTGTGTGGAGTCTGCTTAAGATTCTCTCTCCCTCTTCCTCTGCCCCTCTCCCCACCTCCCTCTCTAAAAAAAAAAAAAAAGAACAAAGCCTAGGACATAATATGGGCACAATAAATGTAACTATTGCTCTTATTAACTATTGCTTCCCTCTGTGGAAACTCAAGTTAGGATGGATATTTCCGATTCTCCCCAACCCCACTTGGGCAGTTTAAGCCTGTGGCCTGGGCTTTGTCAATTGGATCCTCATATCTGGAATTAGATAATTTGGCGACAGTTATGCAAAATGCACAGGAATTGACACCCTGGGGGCTGGTTGTGAAGAGCAAAAATGGTGGCTTTTTAACTAGAATAAACTAGAATGTTCCTGTGCTGTCCTCTGCCTGTGAATCAGCTTGCCTTGGTGGGGCATGTTTTCTGACCTTTAGTCTCCAGCCTTCAGTTAGTTTTGTGAGCTGCTCAGTACTCTTTCAATGAATCCCATTTTCTCCTTAAAAAAGATTTAGTTTCTGTAGTTTGCAACTAAGAAACTTGATGTTTCCACATCCTCTTTTTACCCTTCTATTTTATTTTTATTTTTTTAAAATTTTATTATGTTATGTTAGTCACCATACATCATTGGTTCTTGATGTGGTGATCCACAATCCATTGTTTTCATATAACACCCAGTGCTCCATGCAGTATGTGCCCTCCTTGATACCCATCACCGGGCTAACCAATCCCCCCTCCCCGCTCCCCTCTAAAACCCTGTTTGTTTCTCAGAGTCCATAGTCTCTCATGGCTCATCTGTCCCTCCAATTCCCCCCCCATTTTTCCCTTCCTTCTCCTAATGTCCTCCATGCTATTCCTTATGTTCCACAAATAAGTGAAACCATATGATAATTGACTTTCTCTGCTTGACTTATTTCACTTAGCATAATCTCCTCCAGTCCCATCCATGTTGATGTAAAAGTTCTCTTTATACTCTTCTTTAATCTCACTATTCATTCAAAACATTTACTGAAGACTTCTTATATATTGACAGTAAAGCTGGAACATGTGATATTGCTCCTCCTTAATAAATTCAAGAATGTATTTAGGAAATGCACATTCACATTAGGATACCCTGACCAAAGTGCAATGGGTTTTTGGATCTATCACTGGATTTGGGGCATTTTTACAAGTCTGAATCATGAGATTGTTTATCTACAAACACACACACTTCTAGAGGGAAAAAGTCACTTTAAGCTAACCAAGAAATTAAGTGGCTACTTATCAACATTCCTAAGAGTCTTTTGAATTCAACATTTTTTTTTTCTCAACTATTTTTCATGTGGGAAAAGTTGTATCAGCAGGTGTTGTCTGGGTGTAATAACTTGGCAATTTCTGTTCATGTTTGAATTTTTATGGGAAGTCCTTATCAAACTGCCATTGGATTATTCTTTTGGCTAAGGCAATCTCTTTATTTCCAATGAATGCCTTCTGCCTCATCATGCCATACCATCAGCCTAAGACTCTGACCCTCTGATCCAAAGCAAACCCAACTTCTCATCTACTAAAAGGAAGCTTCAGGTTAAATGTCCTTATATGATTTTGCTTTTTTATGTCAGCTCCCAGCTTTA
The DNA here is from genome assembly GCF_964656455.1 of Halichoerus grypus. NCBI lineage: Eukaryota > Metazoa > Chordata > Mammalia > Carnivora > Phocidae > Halichoerus > Halichoerus grypus. The sequence goes on along the minus strand of NC_135720.1, from coordinate 100,085,291 downwards.
AAGATTAGCTCACTTAACACCTGGCCTTCCAGGAACTACTTGACCCATTTATTAAGACCCTTTGTGGTCTGAAGCTCTTAACTGTCCATGACTTTTAGATTCTTGGCTCTGCTGTATTTTGATTCTTTTTCAGATCAGTGAATGTAAATGCTGCTGCTATGGAGATGATACAACACACTGACCAACAGAAAATGATTGCACTGAAGGTGTTCTGATACCAGCCTCTAGTTTACAGCCCCTATACTTCTGCCCATCAGGAACTAGCCAGCCAGCTTAATAAAAGATGTTCGATGTTGAATATACACGATAAATATAGGGTTTTTTTTTTTAAAGATTTATTTATTTATTTATTTATTTAAGAAAGAGAGAGAGCATGAGCAGGGGGAGGTACAGAGGGAGAGAATCCATTGAGCACGGAACCCAATGCAGGGGCTCAATCCCACAACCCATGAGATCATGACCTGAGCTGAAACTGAGAGTCAGACACTCAATAGACTGAGTCATGCAGGCACCCCCACAATAAACATAATTTTTAAATAATATTGTGGCTTATGGTGACTACTTTTTATGAGGGAGCCAATGGATAAAAGCAAGCAGCAGGAAGAAATGAGGAAGTTTACAAATATATAGCATAAAAAAGGAGACTCATGGGCATTAAATTAATCTAAAACAATGTTCCTTTTATTGACTTTTCACCCATAAGGATTGTTTTCCTTTGGGAGGTTTATTCCTCCTTGAGAGCTTGGGGCACTCTAAAACTGTATATATATCATATATATATAATTATAATTATAATTATCATTATACCATATATAATTATATGATTGTAAATTATAATTATAATATAACTGGTATATATTATACAATATAAAGTATAATTATAAATATGATTCCTATATTTTTCTATTTTCCAAAGTTTCTAAGACTACTATGAATTTTTACAGTAATAAAAAAACTAAAAACATTATTTTAAAATATTGATAGGTTATAGAGATAAGAAGGGATATAAGTTAAAATCTTTGCAAACTGTAGCTCAAAATGATTTTTTATTTCTCATTAGTGGAAAAGATAAAAGGCCTGGAATTTAAATCTTGAAGCCAAGTAAAAATATTTAAAAACCTTAATGTACCGTATCTAGCTCGGGGATAACTTCTAACTTTGAAACAATTCTGTGCTTTAAAGTATAACTTGATTCATTATCTAATTTCTAGTCCTATAACAAAATTCACTTGTTATACAAATAAGTAAACACATAAACTTAGTCTTTAATATTTAGACCGAGAAATAAATTGTTTTCAGTTCATTAATACATTGATGACAGACTCTTCAGTTGCAATGTAACTAAATCATCATTAATAAAACGATAGATGGTATTGTCTCAGAAAAATAGATCTATATCATCCTCTGTACCATTATGTAGGCAAATGGGAATATCAACCTAATGGAAAGCTTTTTCGGATTTTGAGCCAATCTCTGTTTGGCTTGTAGCTGCTATTAAAGGGACAGTCAAGTATTTGGGAAAAAAAATAGAAGAGTGATGTGGAAAAGTAAAATGTTCCTAAATAATTTATAAGTCAGATAAAAATCAGACCGTGAACACAGCGTATAAAGAAGAGACTGTTCTTATATGTACTATTCGTGAGTATTTTAAAAGTTAATTTGTGAGACTTATGCCTAGTAAATGGATATTCATGAAATGACCTTTTCTTGACCACGGAAGATCTACAGTTATCTCCAATTTAAGTTGAAAATTAAGAGGCTAAATATATTGTTATCACACAATCCAGGAACTCCACTTCTGGATATAAACCCCAAAGAAATGAAAGCAGTGACTAGAACAAATATTTGCATATTAATGTTCATAGCAGCATTATTCACAGTACCAAAAAGTAGAAACAACCAAATATCCATTCATGGATGAATGGATAAACAAAATGAATATTACCTTAAGAAAGAATAAAATTCTGACAGATGCTACAACATGGATGAACCTTGAGCACATCATGCTTAGTGAAATAAACCAGATACAAAAGGACCAATACTGTATGATTCCAGTTGTAATATATATTAATCTGCTTTGGAGATCCAGAATTAATATTGGATTGATATATCAATGGATAATGGAAACTGGGATCCATTTTTATTAATTCATTCATATATGGGTGCTGTGACTGTTTTGATTGGAAACAAACAACTGAACCAAAAATTGGTCAGTGTGGCATTTTCAGCTACATTAATGTTGAAACAAAAACAAACAAAAATCATGTGGACGGGTGACTTAGTTGAACAATAATTTAGCTGCTTATTGTTTATTCATATGACTTCACTGCATGGTATCTAAAAATACAAATCATTAGTTGTTTACCACCATTCTGCGTGAGGATCTGTCCTTAGTATTAAATATTCACCAAACTATATACAATCTGGTAGCTTTAGGATGTATTCAGTGAGAAGATGCATAATAAAAAAGCTAGTGAGACTTCCATTCCATTTTTCTGTGCACTTGTATTTAATTATTTTATCATAGGAGTATATGCACACGTCCTGTATTTCAGTTCATATTTACTAAAGGTGGGGCTTGTTATTGAACTTATCTAAAGGCAACTTAAAGGCAAAATGAGGAGAGAACTGTTTTTGTTAGTTATCGTGCAAATATAAACCTACTTCTTCCATGGTCTTTAGAAAGTCATGGAGGGGGAAGCTTTGAAGTTAAAATGCAATAAATGTATTCATTCATTCATTCATTCCCTCATTCATTCTTTCAAAAACTGCTTATAAACCAAGGATCTAGGGATACAATATGAAATAAGACAGAGATGCTCTCCTCATGGTACTTTGATGGGAAAGACAACAAACAAAACATTTTATCATATTATTTTAGCAATAATAGTAATAGCAAGTGGGTAAGTGTGTTTACATGTGTGCGTGCATGCGTGTGTGCATGTGTGTGTTGTGGGGAGAGGGAGGGAGAGAGAGGGAGAGAGCTTGAGAGAGAGAGAGCGATTGGTGGGGTTGGGAGAAGAGATATTGGGGAAAATCTGGTGAGGTGACCAATATTTGAGCAAGTTTGTATTCTACACCCGATTCCAATATGTGGTGGGTTTTTCACACCAATAGGCAATTCTTGAATACCAGCTGGTGTCCTACAATTCAATTCAGTTCTGTTACTGTCTAGGGGAACTAGCACCAGAGTCTACAGATTAAGGGCTCAGTGCCACTAGACTGACCACCTTTCACTTCGGATGCTGATCACAAGCCCAGGTTATCACCTGTTTCTGACCACCAGTTATACATTGAAGCCTCCAAGGACTCCCTCCTTGGATCCAATTAATATGCTAGAGAAGCTCACAGAATTCAGAGAAATATTTTACTCACCTAAATCACGGGTTTATTATAAAAGGACATATAAGTCAGGAACAGCCATATGGAAGAGCTGCATAGGGTAACATATGGGGAAAGGACAGGGAGCTTCCAAGCTTCTCTGTGTGTGCCACATGCTTAACAACCTAGAAGCTCTCGGAACCCTGTTCCTTTAGGGTTCTATGGAGACTTTGTTATATAGGGATGGTTGATTAAATCAATGACCATTTGCTAGCCTCTGTCCCCTCCTGGAGGTTGGGGGTGAGACTGCAAATTCCTACCCTCTAATCACATGACTCCACTGGCAGCCAGCCCCTATTCTTAGGGGCAGTCCAAAAGTCACCTCATTTATGTAACAAGATACATTGATGTCTCTCATCACTTAGGAAATTCCAAGGGTTTTAGGAGGTCTGTGCCAGGAAGGGGTTGAATATCAAATACATATTTCTTATTAGAAGTCATAATACCACAATCCATCCCCTTGTCTTTGAGAAAAGATCCCTTATAGCAAAACAGTCATAAAAGTTAAAAGATACTGGCACATTACTAGAATCTCATTCAGTCATTAATAACTATTCCAGTTCATCATCATATCATATGAAAATGCTGCCCAGGGCAGGGCCACTCAGGTTTGCAGGCTTCCATTTGATCTTGTCAGCTTCCAAAAGCAAAAGTGGTCTCAGTAATAATACGGCTTACCAATTCAGGCATCTGGTATAACGAATTAAGGGACAATAGTGTAATATTGAATTTCCCTCATTACATAACCCATATATTCGTTTCTTCCTTATGAATCATTCCTATTTCCAGCACTGTGGTTGTAGCCCTGGTCCTGTGACCACTACATCAGGGCAGGGGTGGGGAGAAGGTTGAGGTGATGTGGGGAAGATAATTTCAAAAGTATAGTTGTTATACCAGAGTCCTCCCCCTTTGGCAAGATTTGCATTGTCATACTAACATTCTTCCCCACTTCCTCTTCTTCAGATTCACCAGAAAAAAACAGAAATCTAGTGGGGCACTCTTTTTTTTTTTTAATTTAATTTTATTATGTTATGTTAACCACCATACAATACATCATTAGTTTTTGATGTAGTGTTCCATGATTCATTGTTTACATATAACACCCAGTGCTCCATTCAATACTTGCCCTCCTTAATACCCATCACCAGGCTAACCCATTCCCCCACCCCCTCCCCTCTTGGGTGGTGGGGCACTCTTTTAGCGAGCACACACTTGTGAAAACCAGCCCTTTGCTTGTATCTCTTGTTTTAGGCCACCAATGTTTTATTTGCTCATTCCAATTCTCTATTTACACCTCTGAGGGGGATATCTCTCTGCCCATTGTTGGATTTCATGGACTGTAAAGCATGTTCCTTGATCTTAGGAAATGACAGATGCCCATCAAAACGGGTGCAATATCCTTTGGTCAGTTCTTTGACAGCACCCTGAGCATTTGAATCTGTCCACTGGGTAAGCAAAGTGCAGCCGAGAGTCAATGTCTATTCCTGTCAAAACTCATTTGTAGCCCCAAGGCTACCGGTAACGCTAGCTGTGATCAGGGCCTTCCCACAAGGGAATCTGTCACACAGCCCACCGCAGTCTCTGTCTCCCTTGTTGGCAGACAGAACAGTTCTTCGTGGCATTTGGTGCCTCGAGGTGCAAGAGGACTGTGACTAGATTCAGCCCATCTCTGCCCTACTGCCTTACCCCCATGTTCACTTATTTCATGGACCCACGTGGCCACCTCAGGGGAGCGCATGGAATGTCTGCTGTCAATTCTAGTCACTTTCCAGACTTAGAAAATAGTTCTTCTAATGAGCATCAACATGTCCTGTGAAAATGCAGCCCTCTGATTTCCACAGAGCCATGCTCCATAAGGTCATCCCTTTAAAATGCCAGGTTTCCATTGAGTCTCTGCCTGGCCACGTGGCCAAGCCATTGACCACTGCCTATGAGTCAGTAAAAACCCAAACATGGCTTCTCCCACTGTTCGGTTCTTCCATCACTGCTAGGAAAACCAAGGATTTCACTGCTAGGATCATCAAGCTGATCTTTCTTATCTTCTTCGATCAGAGTGGTGGATTTATAAACAGGATGCTGTTGTTCATTCACTTTGGAACTGCCATCCACAAACCAAGCAGCTCTCTGTCAGTCAGTCAGGAGCTCTTTGTAGACATTGCCTAAAGGACCATGGAATCCAGCAGCTCCTCACACAGGATACTGGATACCACCATGCCCACTAGAGGTTTTTCTGACATCATCAACTTAATTCACGTTTCAAAATCACTTTATGTTCTTCAGTCTGGGGTAGCAAGGTAGTAAGTGCCATTCAAGTGGAAATTCTCAACCTCAAAGCCCCAGTGGCCATCGCTGGAAGGTGCTCATGGGCCTTTGTTCTAAACTGCAGTCTAGGCTCCACATAAGCTATCACACAGAGAATTTGTCTCCACCCTTGCTCCAGCTATGATTCCACACTGTGTGGGCTTGCATAATCTTCCTAATTCTCATTTAGCATGTCCAGTAAGCATCGCTTGAGGGCCTGATTTACATACCTTCTGTTTTACAATACTTGATGGGGGAAATATTCTCCAATCAGATACAATGTCCATCCCCATAATCTATTCAGGTAAAAGATACACAACCGCTTCACATAAAGCCAGTTCAAATATGTCAATTCTCCTACAAACTTTTACCTTAGTTTCAACAACTCTTACATCCTTAGCTACAGTCTCCTTTAGGACTTCAACAGGTTTTGGTTTTACCATACTAGGTCAGGGAACTGTTGCCCCGTATGACATAATATCCATTCCCATAAGACATTCAGCTAAAGAGACACAACTTCTTTATATAAAGTTTGTTAGGGGCGCCTGGGTGGCTCAGTCATTAAGCGTCTGCCTTCGGCTCAGGTCATGATCCCAGGGTCCTGGGATCAAGCCCCGCATCGGGCTTCCTGCTCGGCGGGAAGCCTGCTTCTCCCTCTCCCACTCCCCCTGCTGGTGTTCCCTCTCTCGCTGTGTCTCTCTCTGTCAAATAAATAAATAAAATCTTTAAAAAAATAAAATAAAATAAAGTTTGTTAAACATTCCAATTTTCATAATCCTATCAATCATTATATTCTCATGTTCTCTCAGTCTAATTGTAGTCCTGGTCAGGGCTTCACCAATGGGCTTTCGGATTCATGGGACTCCTATATCAAGGAATCCTGGAAGCTTCTCTTCTCCACCCCCTGACCATTTTACCTATCTTGTGCAAAAGGCTTTGAGTCCCCAGCGTGGGGTTGAGCCAAGTGACTCTGGCCTTTTTATCAACCCTTAACTTAGTTAATCTGCCTATTCACTGCTCCAAGTGATTATTGGTCAAGTTTCTTATAGTAATTTCCACCTTCCACCTTTTAAAATTTCTTCAAACAGGAATAAATAGAGCTTATTTATTTGGGGCCCTTTGACATCAGGAGACCAGTGGGGAGTCCCTTTGACAGCACTGTATCAAACCTTTGTTCTAACCCCATCAGGGTCTGTTTTATTTATCCCTGATGCAACGCTTCTCTCACTCCCTAGAACACTCTCTTTCTTTGGTAAACAACCGCTCTCACACCCTTCACTATTAAATATGGTTTTCTTTGTGCAACCTCTCCAGAATTCCTAGATAAAGCTAGTCATCCCTCTCTGTTTCTAAGCACACCCCCCGCTGTTTACATTTCCCATTTTAATATCATTAACTGACAATAAACACTGTCTTTCTTATAGGACATGAACAACACCAGGGCAGGAACTAGATTTCCTTTCTCCTTGTGTCCACAGCACAGATCATACTGTCGGACCTATAGCATTGGTTGAATTAATGTTTAGTGACATGAAGAGAGGAGGAGGGAAGGATGAAATAAAATGCAGATAAATGTAAAATGTAGAGAGAACACAGTACCAAAAATGTGAGTGTGAATGAGGATTATTAGATTCTTTATTGAGAATATTAGGTTATACTGTAGAGAGGTTTTATGTTTTGTCTCTCACAGTACAAAACCCCTAAGAGAGATCAGAGGGACTGATTTATATACAGTTGAAAGGATACAGAGACTACTGATTTAAAAAGAAAAACTACATATAAATAGCTCTTTTTTTATAATTTTGTTCAGGGTTGGCTATTGTTTTAAGGTTGTTCTGGGCCATGTTGCTTAGAGTCAGTTTTCATCTTAGTAGATGACGAGAGCATCACATATGTTGGGACCAAGGGCAAGCAGCCCCAAAGTGTCCCATTTGGGCATATTGACTATTTTGAATTAAAAGATACTTAAGAGGGGCCCCTGGGTGGTTCAGTCGTTAAGCATCTGCCTTCGGCTCAGGTCATGATCCCAGGGTCCTGGGATTGAGCCCCACATCGTGCTCCCTGCTTGGCAGGAAGCCTGCTTCTCCCTCTCCCACTCCCCCTGCTTGTGTTCCCTCTCTTGCTGTCTCTGCCAAATAAATAAATAAAATCTTAAAAAAAAAATAAATAAAAGATACTTAAGAAACAGCCAGTGCAAGAAGAACACTCTGCCAGCCTCTTTGTCTTCCGAAAGCAGGAGATAAATCTCCCATGTCAAAGGAACTATTCCTGTACCAGGAGATAAAGAGATATCCTTATTACCACAGATCTGGAATTCAGAGCTGAGAAGGCTGTATTAACAAACCACATACTTGTATTAATTTATTACTGCAGCTCAAATGTTCTTTAGATGTTTTTACTGATCGCAGCTCCCAAGCATAAGTTATCTTTGTTCTGCCAATTTCTCACAGATTTATTGTTTCTTTGTCTAAACTGTATAAAAACTTCATGCCTTGTTAATTTCCATAGGTCTCAATTTCATTATTGGGCCTCTGTGCACACATAATTAAATTTGTTTTTTATTCCTGTTAATCTGTCTCATGTCAATTCTTAGACTAGCCAGAAGAACCTGGAGGGTATAAGGATAATTTTCTTCCCCAACATGTGATAATTATATTAATTATGAAGTCCAAACTCTTTTATTTAAGTATGAAAACACTGAGGCACAAGGGAGTTAAGTGACATACCTATGTTCCTTATTCTTAAGAGAATTTGATTCTGTGCAAAACTGGGAGACTCCTGACATCCATCTTCTTTTGAGTTCTTTCTAGAAAAAATTATAAAATCCTCACTCCCTAATATGATATACAAAGAAGTTTAAAACATGATTGCTTCCAACGGTTGAATTTACCTCAGTCTGGATGCCAAATTTTACATCTGGAGTTGAGGCTTGCAATCTTTAAGCAAGGTGTGCTATTTGTTTATTTTCACTCTTGTGTAGTGCTTTGACAAGAAAGTTGCAGCCAGACGATTTGCATTATTGGAAGAAAAGAGAAATTGAGGGCAAAAAAGCCTAGAAGAAAGTGAAAAAAAAATATCTTGAGAGTAGGAATTTGCTCTACTGTTTCTTTAGTCTTTATCATTTTTTGTAAATTGCCTGTTAATTGCCTAAAGTTAAAAAGCAATAAAAAAAAGAATAGTAAACAAGAAGATATCTAGGTGAGTTGATAATAATTCCAAGCTTTTCCTTGGGCTGACAGGGGAAAAATCAGAGGTAGAATTACATAGACATAGAGATAAAGATAGATAGATGGGGGGAATAAAGGAGAAGGTAGAAGACCAGGATGAGTTTGATCTGACACTCGTTTGCCTCTCCTATTGGCATTAACCCAACAGCTGTATGCCATCTGTTTTTCTATGTAAACTTATGGTGTCCTTGACCGTAAGACTATAAGCCTCCTACCTAGTGATGCCCATTCCCTGTGATCATAAATTACTACTCCTTACTTTCATTTGAAGCTTCCAGTTCTGAAGATCAACTAAATGCCAATAAGAGTTGATGCTTGGTAATAACAACAAGATTTATTCAGCTACTTTCATGGTCATAAATCTCTTTAAATGCTGCATTAGTAATTATTTTTTAAGGTTAAAGAGATTTCTATAATCAGCAGTTATTATCAATCAAATTAATCCACGAATGAATTGATGAATATAGTGGTCAGTATGTGCCTGACATCATTCAAAAGATTACTTACAAACCACATGGGCCCTGCAGCAATCTCAGCTCTTAAACTAGTGCTTGGCACAGAGTAAGGAAACCACAAATATTGGTGGAGTGAATAAATTTGCACACAAAAACTTGAGACTCTTTTGTCACAATAGTGTCATTAAGGAACAAAGAAAAGGAAGAACATTTGAGGAAAATGAACTAAAGAGAAAAAGGGGAAAGGCCAGAAAGAAGGCAAAGATATACTGAGAAAATGATATTTTGGGAGAATGCACTGTCTACTCTTCAGCACATATCACTTTCTTATTCCCAACACTATCTGCCCTGATACATATTGTTATCTTGTTAGTAATTAAAATAATTATTGAAATTATTAGAATAATTCAAACTTAATAATTCAATTACTTTAAAATGTGCTTATTTAGAAATTTAATGGCTAACATTTTTAATAAACTTTTTCAAATTTGCCTCTCATTCTTGATCTCATGAAGCTTGATCACTTGGATATTAAGAATTCCATAAGAAAACATTCTGCTTTAATTTGAATAAATCGCCTAACTGGTTTGAGTTGCAATAAAATTGCTTTACTGTGGGCTTTGGTCACTATGCTCAGACCTAAGTTAGAGGAGGAAATCATGGTAGATGAAGGAAAGAAGAAAGAGGGGTTTGATTTATTCTATAAAACATGAGCAACTGTTGAAAGTGGATTAACACAATATTAACTAAGTTAAGGTCTGACTGCCATACGCAGAATGAATCAGGAGGTGGGGGCCAAGAATGAAAGCAGAGAGACCAGTTATTGCAGTGACAGACCAAGAGATGATAATGGTTTGGTGTAGGTTTATAGCAGCAGAAATGGAAGAAAATGCATTAAATGGGGAATTATCCCTCAGGGAAAGCCAACATGATTTACTGATAGACTGGATATGGCATGTGAGTAAAAGAAAAGAATTTTTATTTATTTATTTATTTTAATTTATTTGAGAGAGAGAGAGAAAGTGCACACAAGCAGGCAGAGGGAGAGGGAAAAGCAGGCTCCCCGCTGAACAGAGAGCCAGATGTGGGACTCGATCCCAAGACCCTGGGATCATGACCTTAGCCAAAGGCAGATGCTTAACCAACTGAGCCACCCCAGGCACCCCAAGAAAGGAATTTTTAAAAAGCATCAGTGGCTTCTTCCTGGAGGAGGAGGCCAAAAGTCTGTTGGTGGTGGTGGTCAATGAGGTTGCCAGTGTAGACAGAGATCTGGGGTTCTGGCTCTTCCACAACGGGTGAGCCACAGCACGTGCATGCCCTTTCACCCCCTCTGATGCAGCACATCAAGGAGTATACAGATAAAAATATTCAGGAAGGCCCAACTGTCAAGCCTACACCTCCAATAAAAAAGAGTTACATGATGTTTGGCATCAGTTCCAATGTGGTGATCTTAACATCTGCCCTGCAGACAGGACGTCAAACAGCATCATCCTATGCAGTTTGGTCATGAGAATGAACTGAGAAAACTCAATATGCTTATTTTTATTGGTTTCTTAGACCTCTTAGATATTTTGATAAGGAGCCCTGGGAATATAAAATGAAAAGAGAAACCTGGAAGATTTTAAGCTGCTTTTTGTAGGTGTGTAGCACATTGAGAGAGACCTTGAGAATCACAGTGAAGGTGCAGAAATATTAACGTGTTGAAATAGTTACGTCTTTCAAAAGCATCTGCAACGAGTCATTGAGATGATTCACAATTGTTCGGCTTTTTGCCTGATGATTTGCCCCATGTAGAAGAAAGGATGAGAGTAAAAATGGAAGCAATGGATGCTGGCGATAGAACTGATCAGAATGAACTACAGAAAGAAAATTCAGCTTGTAGGAGAGACCAGATGATAGAGAAAGATGCTGCCTTGTGTGTCCTAATTGATGCAATGAACGAAAGACAGTGAAGGATGTTTCTTTTTCTTCTCGCTTTTCTTTCACTCTTTAAGTATGTAGCATCATGTATCAGTTAATTTGCTTTTGGACAGCCTTCAAAGAACTATCACTAGAAGTCACGTAAATGTCTTTACTCTCCAACCTTACGAATTATGAGATGTCACAGGCAGTAATTGCACTTTATGGCAAACAGGCAGACTAGTGCACCTGCATTAAGTGTAATCACCTTAAAAAACAAGGTATTTGCAGCTATTGTGTGGAACGTTTCTGTTTTTGGAGTTGCAGTATCACATTAAAGATATCCTCAAAAAATAGCAAGCTTTCATCCTTGAAAAGTAGATCTGTCATTTGCTTTCAGAATGAGAGATAAATAAAGGATATCAAGCTATATAAATGTGAAATTATGAAATCTTTATTTATTTCACTTAAAAATTTGCTTACTTTAAAAAAGCAGTGTAACATGTTAAAAGAGAGGAACTCTGTGATCTTAAAACAGCAACTTTGTTTTCCCTCATGACGGCCCCTGCAAACACACTCCCTCATCCTCTTGTCCCTATCCTGAATGGGTCTCATAACTTTTTTGGGGTCACTCAGATAAGTCCTTGGGTTACTTTTAGTTACATTCATTTTAGTAATTAACTATACATTTCCTTTAAAGCTGAACTCAGACTTGCTGAAGGCTAGAAGCCTGCAATGGAAAGGGGGTTTGGTGGCAGAGACCGCTAGATGTCCTCTGGAGATTCTTGCTCTCTGGACATACATTGCTGAGATGTGGCTGCCCTGCCAGGGACGATATGTCCCCAGCCCCCTTGCATCTGGATAAGGTCATGTGACTAAATTCTCAGCAATGGGTATAGGAATCCAGGCTTGCCCCATAAAAATGTCTTGCTTGATCCTCCGATCTCTTCTCTCATCTGCTAATTGGATGGCAACACCCAGAACAACTTTGGAAGCCACTTGAAGGTGGCAAAGGGTCAGTCAGTTTGGGTCCTTTAATGACTGTGAAGACTAGGCCCTCTTTTCATTACCTTCACCCATTCGACCCCATCTGATTTGACTTCATGTGAGCAAGAAATCAACATGTTTTGAACACTGAGATTTTATCTTTGTTCTTTCTTCTCTTCAGCCCCGCCCCCACCGTCTTGGTGAGGAGCCTGCCTTGTGTTTGAGGATCTCAGTCTTTCTTTTAAAGTAGGTCAGTGGTTCTCCAAGTGTTGTCCTGGACTAGCGACATTAGCATCCCCTGGAGATTTGTTAGAAATGCAAATGCTCAGACCTCACCCCAGACCTATTGAATCAAACTTTAAGGGTGGGGCCCAGCAAGCTGTGGTTTTAACAGGTCCTCACTCAGGTGATTCTGATGCATTTTCAAGATTAAGAATTGCTGGTAAAGATAACGCTTTTTTTCCCAGATGTCCAGTTTTGATTCTTCTCTCAGTCTCTGGTTTTCAGTATAACCATCCTTTTGCTCTATTAAGGTCTCCAGCCCCAGAGCTGACCAAGTTAGTTTATAATGGCTACAGGACAATTTCCCTAGAGACAGTCATGTATCCTTTTCCTTTATAAATCATGGGAGTTCCCAAGTAGAGCCCTCTTTATTAGACAGGCAGCCAGCTGGCCAGTCATATCTTTTGTTTTTTTCTGGCATGTGTCTAGTATAGATCTTTGAGCTCCAGAACCTTCAGAGGACACAGTCCAGGCTCTCTTAAGATTAAACTGAAGGGGGAGGGAAGCCACCTCATCCTTTTGTGTGTGGGGGGGTGGTGCAAGCTGGATGTCGTATAACACGTAAGCAACTATCCAGAGAAACATCTTCCCTTCTTTGACCTCTACCTTTTTATAGCTTTGAGGAAGGTGTTGGGCTAAGAGGTGAAAAACCAACTTTTGGCTGCTTTGCAAATCCTTGTGCAGTAAAAAATGAAGTGAATCATAACATTGTTACTGGAGTCAAAGTATCATTTGTATATGGATTTATGAGTTTGTGTTGGGGGTGGATTAAGGGGGTAAAATTCCACGAGGAATTTTATATTTGAAAAAAAGAAAAAAGAAAAACAAAAAGAATAAAGGATGCTTTCTGTGTGAGAAGCTGAGTGAATAATGAAGTAGTTAACTAATATAGCAGAAAATTAAGGATGGGAAATCAATAATTGTATCCTCCTTATGTTTAACCACACTTACTCTATGGTACTAGGATAGAATCTAGTTTTCTAGTCTCCAAAGATCCCACCTACCATGACTGAGAAAGATGAGTACCCTGAGGTCTCTACCCAACTGAAGACTGAACTCGTAGGAGTTTGGAAAGACAGGTAATAATTAACATAAAGTTGAGAAATATATAGTCCTAGTCCTACTATAAACAGTTTAAGTGCATTTTGGTCCCACTTCATAATATTTTCTCTGTAGATTCTATTTTAACGTATGGTCTTTGCTCAGGTTCTTTGGCCAGCAGAGCCCGAGGCAAGAACTTATGTGTTAACTTGATTGTGGAGTACAATTCCAGAGAAGTAGGAATGAGGGAGAAAGGAGTGAGACAAGGAGGGAGGGAAAGCACATGTGAACAAGTGCCTCACTAAGCTGGCAAGCGCTCTGTGGTGAGGGCGGTTGATTGATTTTGAGCGGTATCTGCAAAGAGATACTATACGAATCACCACATCAGAAGAGCATATCCAAGAGAAAGAAGATCTATCTGCCAGCTTTCTTCTTCCTGTCACTTTCTCCCTTGGTTTAAATCTTTAAATATCATCTGTGTTTTAGCAGCCAGGCTTTCTTTCTTTCTTCTTCTTCTTTTTTTTTTTTAAGATTTATTTATTTTACTTAAGAGAGAGAGAGCACACAGTGGGGAGGGGCAGAGGGAGAGAGAGAATCCCAAGCAGACTACTGGCTGAGTGGGGAGCCGACGTGGGGCTTGATCTCACGACCCTGAGATCACAACCTGAGCCAAAACCAAGAGTCCGATGCCTAACCGACTGAGCCACCCAGGGGCCCCAGAGGCCAGGCTTTCTATATTTGAAGACAAAGTACTAAGTATTGGGAAAAATCGAGTTATGGCATGGCAAATTTTTGAGCAGGAGTGACCTTTCCTTATGACCATTAAATTATAACATATAGAAGATTTCTCTCCTTTTTCATACTTTTGCTTCAAGACAAATCCTTAAAGCCCAGTGAGTATTTACAATTTGTGGACTGTGATAATATAATTGGTAGAAAACTCTCCTTACTTATGCTATTATTATTTCTTGCAGCAATCCCACAAGGGTGGTGTTATTATTGTTATCCATCTCTTTCCCTGAAGATGAAATTGAAGCTAATAGAAATCAATTTGTCTAAAATCAGATGACTTATAATTTAGCGTAAGATTTCTGACCTTGTGTCTGATTTTATGGTTCATGCTATTTGTATTATACTCTTACTTTAGGTTCCTAGTTTCATTTTATTTCATTTTTTAATTTGTTAAGTATAGATAATAGTACTTATAATGTTGTGAGAAGACAATTTTTTTGAAAAGCATCATGTGCTATAGGTTTAATGTTTTTATAAGTAGTATAGGGACACCATAGTGCTCCCATAAAAAATCTTGTGGTGAGTAGGTGACAGAGGAGACATGAAGATTTATGGTCCAGGTTGGGTATGTTGAGAAGTCTAAAAAATGGAAAAGGAAATCATATTCTGCAACTGTAATCTCTTCCCCATAACCGCCCTGAAGATGGTTTCCTTGGTTTTAAGATTTGCGAGTTTTACTATTACATGCCGGGATGTTGGCCTGTTTTCCTTGATCTTGGGAGGGGTCCTCTCTGCCTCTAGGACATGAATGTTTGTTTCATTCCCCAGATTAGGGAAGTTCGCAGCTACAATTTGCTCAAATATATCTTCTAGTCCTCTCTGTCTCTTCACCCCCTCCGGGATTCCAATAATTCTGACACTGGAATGTTTTATGATGTCACTTATTTCTCAGATTCTATTTTCATGGATTCTGAGTTGTTTTTCACTGGCCTCTTCTTTTCCCTTTTTATTATTAAATTGTCTTCCAGGTCACTAATTCGTTCTTCTGCCTCACTTACCCTAGCTGTTAGATTATCTAGATTAGATTGGATCTCATTGATAGCATTTTTAAATTCTGCCAATTCAGCTTTCACTTCTGCGCTTAGAGACTCTACGTTGCCATTAATTGATTTCTCCATTCTAGCTATTGACTTCACAAGTGCTAGCCTGAATTCCATCTCCAACATCTTGGTTATATCTGCATCCATTTGTAAATCTGGGGCATAAGGCATAATCTCTGAGTCTTTCTTATTTTGGGTGTTCCTCCTCCTAGTCATTCTGTTGAGGGGTCGTTGAGGGAATGTATAGAGTCCAAATTATTGACCACAACCCAAGCAAGATGCACCTGTTTTATAGGGACCTTAGGGTTGCTGGCCTCTTTTTTTCCCAGGCTATCTTCTGGGGGAGGGGCCTGCCGCACTGTTACTCAGGCAACCCTGTTTGGGCAGAGTTGCCCTGCCCCCTGTGGTGGGAGATGGGCTCAATGAAAGCCGGTTTTTGGGGGCTTTTGTTCTCTGGTGGCTTTCCCTGGTGGCTTTCCGCCTCTCTCCCAAGAGTCAGAGCAGAAGAGACCATTTCTAACCCTCTGCCTCAGAGCAGAGAGATTGCCATCTGTTTTTTTTTTTTTATGTTATGTTAATCACCATGCATTACATCATTAGTTTTTGATGTAGTGTTCCATGATTCATTGTTTGCGTATAACATCCAGTGCTCCATTCAATACGTGCCCTCTTTAATACCCATCACCAGGCTAACCCATCCCCCCATCCCCTCCCCTCTAGAACCCTCTAGAACCCTCAGTTTGTTTCTCAGAGTCCATAGTCTCTCATGGTTCATCTCCCCCTCCAATTTCCCCCTCTTCATTTTTCCCTTCCTACTAGCTTCTTTTTTTTTTTTTTTTTTTTTAACATATAATGTATTATTTGTTTCAGAGGTACAGGTCTGTGATTCATCAGTCTTACATAATTCATAGCGCTCACCATAGCACATACCCTCCCAATGTCCATCACCCAGCTACCCCATTTCTCCCACACCCCACCACTCCAGCAACCCTCAGTTTATTTCCTGAGATTAAGAATTCCTCATATCAGTGAGATCATATGATACATGTCTTTCTCTGATTGACTTATTTTGCTTAGCATAATACCCTCTAGTTCCATCCACGTCATTGCAAATGGCAAGATTTCATTGTTTTTGATGGCTGCATAATATTCCATTGTATATATATACCACATCTTTTTTATCCATTCAGTGAGCTCTCCAGGCCACACTATCTCTGTTTCTGTCCGTGCCGCTATAAACTGTAGCATCCTGGGTTGTGCGCCCCTCTGCAGCGCTCCCAGTCCTCGCCTCCAGGTCGGAGCATGACTCTGTCCTTTGTGCTTCTAAAACCGCCAGCTGCCCCCAGTTCAGACCTGGCCCCGCTGCTCTGGGTTTCCGTCTGGGGGGCTGCCCTAAAGTCCTCTCCCTCCTGCTACTGGTCTGTGAGTCGGTGCCCCAACCCTAACACGGGAGGCTATCGCTCACCGGCAGTGTAGGATCCCGAGGGCCAGGCTCCCTCTAATATCTGCCCACAGAATCATGGCTCCCCACTTCATACCTCGAAACCAACTGCTTGTGATATTCTGTTTGGAGAGATCCAGATTTATCTTCTTACATCTCAGGCTGATTTCATGGGTGTTCAGAGTGGTCTGGTAGATATCCAGCTCAATTCTGGGGACCAGTTGGAATAGGGTCCCCTACTCCTCCGCCATCTTTTCCCCCTCCACTTATTTGATCAGCTTTTATTATTTGTTTGAATGATTTACATATTAAAGATATCTAAACTTTTTAGTATTTGCAGGGAAATAGTTTTTTATAGTTTATATAATTTTTGTGTTCTGTTTTTGTTTTTTTTTAGTAATTAACCTTGAACTTTCACATGGTCAAATATAATGTTCTTCTCTATTTTAATTTCTTCCGTTAACTTTATGCTTATTAACATCTTCCTGACTTTATGGCACATATTCATAATGTATACATTTGTTCTATTTTAGTTACAACATTTAAATTCTCTAGAATGTATTTTAGTATATAATATGAAAAGTACGTGACAAGCCTTAGTTAAAATTATATTTCTTTCTAATATGTTGAACTCATAAATTTGATTAACATTTTGATAGGTATTTATTCACCCAGAAATATTATTTATTTATTTATTTATTTAAGGTATAATTAACATAACATTATGTTAGTTTCAGGTGCACAACATAGTGATTTGATAATTGTATGTTGCAAAATGATTATCACACTAAGTATGTCACCATACACAGTTACACATTTTTTTTTTCTGTGATAAGAATTTTCAAGATCTACTGTCCTAGCTACTTTCAAATAAGCAATACATGGTAACCATGCTGTACATTATATCCCCATTCATGACCTACTCATTTTACAATTAGAAACTTGAACCTTTAACCCCTTTCACCAATTTTGCCCACACCTACCCCTGCCTTAGGCAACCACCAATTTGTTCTCTATATACATGAGCTCATTTAAAAAAATTTTTTTAGATTCTACATATAAGTGAGATAATATGGTATTTGTATTTTTTTTGTCTGACTTATTTCACTTAGTATAATACCCTCAAAGTCCATTCATGATGTTGAGAATGGCAAGATTTCTTTCTTTTTTTATGGCTAAATAATATTCCATTGTGTATACTTGCCATATTTTCTTTATTCATTCATTCATCAGTGGACATTTCGGTTGTTTCCGTACCTTGGCTATTATAGAGAATGCTATTATAAACATGGGGTGTATATATCTTTTCAAGTTAGTGTTTTCATTTTCTTTGAATAAATACCCAGAAGTGGAATTACTAGATCATAATAGAAGAACCTCCCTACTGTTTTCCAGAGTGGCCGCATTGATTCACATTCTCATCAACAGTGCACAAGGTTCCCCTTTTTTTCACAACCTTGCCAACGCTTGCTTTTTTTTCTTTTCGATAATATATTCTAACAGGTGTGAGATTATATCTCATTGTAATACTGTGGGTTTGATTTTCAAATCCCTGATGATTAATGATGTTGGGCATCTTTTCATGTACCTACTGGACGTCTCAGAAATATTAAGTGCCCCTTATCTGCTGGACAAAACAGGGATAATGAACAAGACATTCTTTTGTGTGCCCCCCCTTTTTTAAAGATTTATTTATTTATTTTAGAAGGGAGAGGCGGGGAGGGGCAGAGGGAGAGGGAGAGAATCTCAAACAGACTCCCTTATGAGCAGGGAGCCCAAAGTGGGGCTTGATCTCACAACCCTGAGATCATGACCTGAGCCGAAACCAAGAGTAGGATGCTTAACCGACTGCCCCTCTTAAAGTTACAGATTAGTGGGTGAAATAGAAGTGAAATGCACAGGTAACAGTAAAATTATTTGCTAATAAAGAATATTAAATACCATTAAATTATCTTTTAGAATTATATCTGTATTTTCCTTTGACCCATTATGTGATGTTAATTGTTTTTTTAATAATAAACCATCTTTATTTTTTCTCCTGGTGTAAATGCCTCCTTTTCAGTGTTGTAATTGTTTAACATATTCTTTGCTTTGATTTGGTAGTATTTTATTTACGATTTAATATTTGTAAGTGAGTTTACTTTCCTGGAAGGAATTTTGTGTGAGGGAAGGAGATGGAAAAAAAAATTGACAAAATCAGAGGGAATAAAATAATGTGCTTAGGAACTGAAAAAGTCAAGTGGTTTAACAAGCTGCAGCATGATGTGGTTTGTGCATGTGTGATGCGAGACATCATTTTAGGAAGATGGTCAGGAGCTAGATCATAGACTTACATGTCATTTTAAGGAGGTTTTAATGGTTTTATCTGAGAAGAAATATGAGTTGTATGTCTTGGAAAAATCACTTTAGCAGAATTATGGGGGACAAATAAGAAAGATTCAAGTTATTTAATATTTCAATAGTCTAGATTAGAAAATATGAATGCTTAAACTGTTTGTTATTGGGGATGGAACTCAGGGGATGGAATAAGACAATAAGGACATTCAATGGAATGTGGGCATTGTTGTATATGGAAGATGAGTGGCAATGAGAAGGAGGTAACCAGAGTATATTATGCCTACTGCTAACCATTGAGATAAGCAAGACAGATGGAGAGAGGTATTAACTAGGGAAGGGAGACAATGGGCTTGAGTCTGAGATGCCCATGAAATATCTGGGTAGAACTGTCCAATGGGCATTAGGAGTTTGCATTTCAGGGAGGGATGAAAACTTGGAGACTTAAAGCAATTAGTTGAGGTTATGCAGGTGGTGAAGGTAGCCCCAACACAATATATGTTTTGAAAAGAGGTAGGGAACTATTTTTACAGGGTAAAGCAGAAGTAGAAAAATGAGATAAACATGGAAAAACGAGAGATTGATGTTCTGAAAGCCAAGGAGATAGCAGAGGTTTAAGAAGAAAGGAAGTGATCAGTAATCTTACAAATACTAGAACTTTAGGTATGTGAAGGAAATATCTTGAATTAAGGAAACAAATTCAATCATAAATTTAATTTGTACTGGTGAAGTTTGTTAATTTCATTTATTTACCAATGTTTAATCAACTGAAAAGTCACAATAAGCCTGATTCTAAGCTGTTATGTTGGTTTGGCAAAATGTAGCTTAATAAACTTGAATGACAAAATGCCAAATTTCCCGTGGATTCTTTTTTGATCTTAATATTTGTTCTATTGCAAGGATTGCCCTCTGCTGGGTAATAGCTGTAATATCAACCATATATTGGCTTTTTAAGAATCAAAAGCTACCTCCGTGGGCTATAAGCAAATAAGTGGGAGTGTCGTGGTCAAATTTGAGATGGAAAGAAGATTGAGGTTGAAGTTCTTTAGTGACTTCCAAGAAACATAAAAGTCACCCTTATAGGGGAAGAAAGAGGTTACCTTCCTTGTGATTCTGCCTGATGAGGAATTAAAGTCACACACTACATATAGCCCTGCCATCCTAAATTTGCTTTACTTAAGGCTGAGACAGATTTAAAAAAGAAATCTGTATAATATGATGGAAGTCATGTGTTATATGTACAAAGGTTTCCTAAGGGCCATCAGTCACTTTGGCTTTACTTCAGTCTGTGACCTAGAAACACAAAGGTAATATATGCATCTCATTTAAATTTAGACATCTCAAGAAGGAATGTAAAAGCAGAAGAATAAGAGCTTGGTATTGTTTTCTTTGCCATTACAGGCCCTTTATTTGTAAAGCTTGAACATCTTTCAGTTGTATAACATCTAACCAAGATCATGTCCACTGTAGTGAAGGCCTGCCACAAAGCTGGGTCCTTTCAGATATATAATAAGGTAATTTCAGGTATATAATAAGATACCTTATTATCTTCAAATATTATCAGCTTTATCTATATTTAAGAGTTAAATGTCTTTTAAAAATCATTAAACTACTAACTGGGTTTAGTAAATGTTATTAGAGATGGCTAGTGAATGAAATGCGAAAGTTTCCTTCGTCCACTCTAAACTGCCACTCTATTTCCAAATCTCAGGGGTACTTTTTTAGTTTTGTGTATTCTCCTAGGAAATTTGCATATAACTGCAAGAATATTTAGAATAAAAACTTTAATTTGAAGCTCAACTAGTAGTTGAATCTAAAACTGACCTATTATTTCAGTGTAATGTAAAAAATCCAAGACGACTTCTCAGAAACTTTGTTTATCCTCTTCCACTCCTTCCCCCCAACTTTTTCCTTTTTTAGAATGATAGTAAAATCATAATTGAAGGGAACAAAACCTTAATCAAAACTAAAAACAAAAGATTTGGTTCAAAAGTACTAAATGTAAACACTACTGTTTTTTACACAAATAGGATTTATTATTCACTCAAAAAAGATTTATTTATTGTCTCTTAAGTCTCAGGCCTTATTCTAGGAACTAGGAATAGAGCAGTGAACAAAATGAAGGAACTCTTGGTCCTCATGTAGTTTACATTTTACTGGGTAGGTGGGCAAATAATACATTAATAGATTTATAATATCAGATGATGGTAAGTGCTATGAGAAAGAAAAACACATTAAAGAGATAGTAAAAAAAAAAAAAGGTGGTATTTTAAATAATGCAGACAAGAAGTTCCCATTGAAGGGGTGATATTTTAGCAGAGATATGTATGAAATGAGGGTGTCAACAATGTGGACATCTGGTGGAAGAGCATTCATGGTAAGACTATCTACCACGAGGGCTCTGGGGTGGTCTTATGCTTGATGGTTTAGAAGAGGCCAGGGTGGCTGGAGCAGGGTGAGAAGGGTAAGAGGAGTAGGAGATGTGGTCAAAATGGTAATAGGGTTCCAAAGCATGTGGAGCCTGGGAGACAATAGTAAAGACTTTGGAATTTATTCTAAATATAACGGGAAGCCATTAGAGATGGAAGGAGGGTGCCCGGTTAGTGGAGGCATTAGGGCAAGACATCAAGAAGAGAGAAGAGGTTGGGTTGGAGAATCAAAAGAGCTCTGTGGGACACGTTAAGTGTGAGATTACTATATATTCAAGCGCATATGTTTGATGGGTATTTTAGATTGAGCAACAGAGGCCTGCATTGAAGATACCAAGTTGAGAACATCAGCATATAGATAGTGATCCTCTCTAGAGAGTGAATATAGATAAGAGAAGAACAGAAGTCTGGGGTCTGAGGTCACTCCAATTTTTATTTTATTTTTATATGGAGGTATAATTGGCATATAACATGATTTTCAGGTGTACATCATGGTTTGATATTTTATACTCTGAGAAATAATCACCATAGTAAGTCTAGTTAATATCCATTACCATGCAGTCACAATTATTTTCTTGTGATGTATTTTAAGATTTACTATCTTAGCAGCTTTCCAATATGCAACATATGATTATTAAATATAGTTTGACTTCACTCCAATTTTTTGAGTGTGGGAAGAGTAAGATTCTATAGGAAAGACATCTGTGAAGGAGAAGTCAGCAATGTAAGAGACTATGTCAAATGCTGGATAAGAAAAATTTAAGGCGAGAATTGAACATTGGTTTTGGCAACAAGAAGGTAATTGCAGACCTCAATGAGAATGATTTCAGAAGAGCAGAGGAGATGGGCGCCTGGGTGGCTCAGATGGTTAAGTGTCTGCCTTCGGCTCAGGTCAGGACCCCAGGGTCCTGGGATCGAGTCCCACATTGGGCTCCCTGCTCCTTGGGAGCCTGCTTCTCTCTCTCTCTCTCTCTCTCATGAATAAATAAATAAAATCTTTAAAAAAAAAAAAAAAAAGAGCAGAGGAGATGAAAGCTGGAATGGAGTGAAAAAAAGGAGGAGAAGAAATGAAAAAAAACAGCAATTTGAAATTTTTCTGTGAAGGGAAAAAGGTAAAGAAAAGTTTTTAATGAGAGCAAAAGGAACTGTTATCCAGAGCATGGGTATAATGGTTCACCGAGGATGAAGTGAGGGCAAATTTTCCATTTGAACAGGAAGGAAGATAGGTAAACGTGGTACATATACCTAATGAATACCAATTTTCCAGTATAATAAGAAAAAAGGTCATTAGATAAAAAAAAAACAAACATGTTTTGTTCTTTTTGGTTTTACCAAACAGTATTTCACATGAATTTTCCATCTTTGCACATGAATAATTTTTATTGGCTCTAGTATTCCATTCTCTAGATCAGAGGTTTATGCCAATACTATATTAAAGAAAAAAAATATGTGACAGAGAGTGTATTTGGTCCACAAAAGCCTAAAATATTTACTATCTTGACTTTTACAAAAAGTTTGTCGACTCCTGCTGGAGATGGACCATAATATCTTTAATGGACCATAATGTCTTTAATCATTCCTTCTTGATGTAGATTTAAGCATGTATGCTGTTTTCAACTTTAAAAAAAAAAATCATTCTACACAATACTGCAGTTATACGATTTTGTACAAACATTTTCATACACATAAGTGAATATATCTATGGAACAATTTCTCAAAAGTGAAGTTGCCAATCAAAGAATATGTGCATTTTAAAAACCATCAAACTGCTCTCCTCAAATTTGTGTTTATTTATATTCCCTTAAGAAAGAGTGATTTTTTTCATTGACCTTAGATGCTACTAAACTAATTCCTCACGAGTCTGACAACTGAAAAATGATAACTTTTCATTCTCTATATCTGCAATTAAGTAGAGAACTGGGCCTCTTTACATATTTTATTAGCAATTGTATTTATTTTGTTATTATCTGATAAAGACTTTTGCCCATCTTTCTATTGGATTTTCTTTTTTTTTTTAAAAGATTTTTTTTATTTATTTGACAGAGAGAGAGAGAGATCACAAGCCGGGGGGGGGGGGGCAGAGGGAGAGGGAGAAGCAGGCTCCCAGCCGAGCAGGGAGCCCGATGCGGGGCTCGATCCCAGGACCCTGGGATCATGACCTGAGCAGAAGGCAGAAGCTTAACCGACTGAGCCACCCAGGCGCCCTGGATTTTCTTGTTTGTATTGTTCTGCAATAAGTCTCAGCATATTGCAGAAATTATCCCTTTGATGGTGATATAATTTTATTAGGTATCCCTTGTCTTTTTTTCACATGATTTCTTTTATTACTGAGTTATGTGATCAATGTTTATGTTACTAAATGTATCATTGCATTCTTTTATATTTCTGGGTTTTATTACATAATTGAAGGGTTTTCTCTATATCAAAACTATTAAAACATTCTTTCATGTTTTCTTTTAATAAATTTATGATTTCAATTTGGTTTAATTCTTTTAGCCATCTGGAATTTTTTTACATTGGGCTAGGATGAGGTAAGAATTTATATATATTTTCTTTTCAAATGGGTATTCAGTATTTGCATTTACTGAATAATCATGACATTTACATATGCACACATATGCATGTATGTATAAAGACTCTGGTTACAAGAGAAAAGGCTGAGGGAAAAGGCTTTTACTATATAATAATTTTCAAAAATTTATATTGAATAAAAAAGAAACATTTTTTATCACATATTATGCACAAAGCATTTTAAATCCAGTATTTCATCTAAACTTTATAGTAACTGAATAAGTTGGAGCTTATATTACATAAGATGAAATTAAGGCTCAGAGAATCTAAATAATTTGCTTCTTGTCATAAAACTATTAGGGGAAGAGGGAACTCTTCTTTAATTGGATGCAATTACAATTTCAATGAGGAGTATTACCTTTTCTTCATTTCTATGGTACCCTTGTGGGGGGTCTGGGCAGACCACCCTAAAATATGCCAAAATGATTAATTAATTATATTTAATTAAAGTGACTTAAGATACAGCCAGTGCAAGAAGACCTCACTCCTCTTTGTTTTTCTGAAGGTAGGAGATACATCTCCCATGTGAAGGGTACCTGTTCTGTACTAGGAGATAAAGAGACATCCTTATCACCAGGCATAGGGAATTCAGGACCAAGAAGGCTAAATACACAAACCTTGTTACTTTTGCTAACTTACTACTCCAACCCAAATTCTTTACAAATTGAAGCTCCCAAACATAAGTTTTCTTTTTTCTGTTAATTCCTCACAGATTTATGTTTCTTTGTCTAAAATATATAAAAGCTGCATGACTTGGTCATTCTTATAGGGCTCAATTGTATTATTGCATTATTAGCCCTCTGTGTGTATGTAAATAACCTATTTTTTTAAAGTCTTGTTAATCTTCTCTCATGTCAGTTTCTTAGACCAACTAAAAGAATCTTGAAGGGTAAAGAAAAATTTTTCCTCCCCAACACTCTTAATTTTAATTTTTCTTCCCTCTATACACAATAGATATTACCACGGTAACTTGATGTACCAGCTTCTGAGATCTTCATAATGCTAATACTGCTAATCTTATAGATGAAGTCAGATTTTTGTAGTATTTAAAATCATGGGCTCTGTAGTTAAATAAACGTAGCTTGGGAAAATTACTGGCCTCAGTTTCCTCATCTTTAAAATGGGTTAATAACAATACCTGCTCACAGGAGTTTTTGTTGTTAAATTAATGATTTGTAAAAAGACTTTGCCATAGAAACTCCATATAATAAGTGCTTACTAAGTGTCATTGTCTTAGGTTATAATCAGCCAGGAGATTACAATATTCAGATAATGCTTGGTATTGCTCTTGACCAACCTCATCGAGCCCATGTACTTGTACTTTCTGCTTTCTAGAGAAAACTATTTCTAGTTATCCTTGGAAAGATCCAAGGTTCAACTAGTCAGGGCTTCTCAAAAATATATGTCTATAATGTCTATAATGGTGAAATTGGTTGGTGGCACAGAGTTGGATGAACAAAATCTAAATACCATGTTTTCTATTTTTAATCAAGGAGCTATGTCCAGGACAATAATCAAATTAGAATCTACTGCCCATGATATACTTTAAAGGTCCATCTAATGGGCTGATTCACTCCTTAATTTATAAAAGATAAATGGCAAACAATTACACAGAACTTTGTTTTTAAGTATGGTGAAAGTTCCCTTGGTACTACAGTGGAAAACAAGTTTTTAAGTGTTAATAAAATTTATATCGATAAGCTAAAATTAAGCACAAAAGAACTTTCAGCATTCTGTTATAAAGATTGGCTGCCATGAAATGTTTGTAATACTGCCAAATTCCTATAATGCATGTGCCTACATTTTAATTAGTAATACCTACAATATTAGGGAAAGATACTGTTATGGGTACATTAACAAAAATGTTGTCTTGGTTGGTTATGGTTTTCTATTGTTGCCATCCTTATCACCTAATGATAAACTACTAGTAATGTTGCTTCATTTTTTTTACTGTACTTTGTTGGGGATATTTAGTTAACATAACAGAATATATTTTAGAATTTGCATTTTGGGACTATAATTTTCTAATATCTATAATTAGACATAAATGTATTGTGGTTCAAATATCAAAGGAGATACAGAAATAGTATACACAATATTTGTTTGGACTATGATTATTGTTACTGGTGATTTATTTTTTTCACAGGCAAGAAGTAGTGGAGAGTTAATATGACAGATTGAATACAGGTTTTTATTGCCACTCGATTCCCCAAACCCAACAATATTTGGGTAAAAATAGAAAAGGGAGAGAGCATAAAAACTTTGGAATCTGGAGACTCATTGGATAAGAAGTAACTGAGTTAGTAGAACAGAAAAAAGTTGAACACTAACAGTGGAAAAGCTAAGAAGCAGCTGATTCATGATGTAGAACCCAAGGAAGTCTCAGGAAATGTTAACACTAAGTACTTCTGAAATTGCAAGTGTGGATAGGATAGAAAAATGAGAATTGGTTAAGTCTACTATTTAGAGAAATCCCTCTTCCATTATAATCACCCAGGTAACTACCTTTTCCTCCTCTTAATAGAAGACTAACGCTTTAGTCTTTAGACTGGTCAAACCAAGAAGTATACATTCAGGGAAACCAAGAGAGACCAAACCAGAGAGATGCCATATTAAACACACAAGGACTACATGGATGACTGCACCTCTGTTTCCTTTCCTCTGATCAGCCTCCGGAATTCTAGAAGGTGGTGTGTGCTTCACAGTCAGAGGTTTAAAAGATTTCTTTCTGGATAAATTAGGCAGCAAAAAAGAATATATCTATATAAATTAACAGATAACAATGTTCTAATTATATAGCTGAGTTCTTGCAAAATTACCCCAATACAATGCTCTCCTGTCAAGCAGTCATGCATACACACCAAAAGTGCACATTTTAGTGTCCCATTGTTACGTGTGACTACATAACCAGAATCAACAGGAATTGGATGAAACCTAATACCATTTGAGGTCAAAGTGTCCATCAATTGATGAATGGATAAAGAAGTTATGGTATATCTACACAATGTAATGTTCCTCAGCCATAAAAAAGAATGAAATCTTGCCATTTGCAAAGACATGGATGGACGTAGAGAGTACAATGCAAAATGAAATAAGTCAGTCAGAGAAAGACAAATATCATATGATTTTACTCATATGTGGAATTTAAGAAACAAAACAAACAAGCAAAGGTAAAAAATAAGAGAGAGACACAAAGCAAGAAACAGACTCTTAATTATAGAGAACAATCTGATGGTTACTAGAGGGGAGGTGGTGGGGGGATGGGTTAAATAGGTGATGGGGTTTAAGAGTGCACTTGTCATCATGACCACAGGGTGAGGTATGGAACTGTTGAATTACTATATTATACACCTGAAACTAATAAAACACTGTATGTTAATTAATTGGAATTAAAATAAAACTTAAACAAAGAAACAAAAATAAATATATATAAGGAAACTCAGAGGTAATAGGGACAATATAAGGATCAGAAGAAAAATTTAAAACTGTTATGATTATTATCCTTTGAGAGATGAGAGAAGATATAATGGAAGAACAGGCTACTAAATGTCCCTCCACAGATGAATGGATAAACACACACACACACACACACACACACACACACATGCACACTCAAGGGAATATTATTCAGGCTTAAAAAAGGAAATTCTGACAACATGGACAAACCTCAAGGACATTATTCTAAGTGAAATAAGCTAGATACAGAAAGATACATACTGAATGATCTCACTGATACGTGGTATCTAAAATAGTCAAACTCACAGAAGCAGGGTAGAATGGTGGTTGCCAGGAGCTGAAGGGAAGGCAAAATGAGTAGATGTTATATAGTCTCAGTTATGCAAGATGAATATCATATCTAATATACAGCATTGTGAATACAGTTAACAATACAATATTGTATATCTGAGATTTACTGAGAGTAGATCTTAAGTGTTCTCACTACCATACTAATGGTAACTACGTGAAGTGATAAATATGTTAATTAGCTTGATTGTTGTAATTATCTTACTGTGCACATGTATTCAAAACATCAATTTGTATACCTTAAATATATATAATTTTCATTTCTCAATCTTACCTCAATAAAGTTAGTGGGAAGAACAAGATATTAAAAAGAATATTGAGAGAACAAAAAGAATTTTAGAAATTAATAAATGATAGTAGAACCTTCAAAAAATCAGCAGGAGCTTCAGAAGATAAAATTGAAGAAAGCTCTCTGGAAGTGGAAAAACATTGACAACAAGGGAAATGCAAATGAAAGAAAAAGTAAAGGAAATAAGAGGGACAATCAAGGGGTTCAATGTCTGAATATTTGCAAAAAGAAAGAACAGAAAATTGAGAGGAAATTTCAAAGAAATAATTTTTAAAACTTCCCAGAATTAAAGGGTTGAGTTTAAGATTAAGAAACTCTACTGAGGGGCACCTGACTGGCTCAGTGAGTTAAGCATCTGCCTTTGGCTCAGGTCATGATCCCAGGGTCCTGGGATGGAGCCCCAGCTGGGCTCCCTGCTCAGTGGGGAACCTGCTTCTCCCTCTCCCGCTCCCCTTCCCCCTGCTCCTGCTCTCTCTCTCAAATAAATAAATAAAATCTTAAGAACAAAAAACTCTACTGAATAGCTGCTCAATGATTGAAAAAGCAGAATCTATACCAGTGCACATCATCATGAAAAGTGAAAAAAAACTACAATATCTACTTCTTACGAAAAGTTAAACTTCTAATATTTTTGAAAGACAATAGGTGAGTATCTTACAAAAGCAGTGTAAAAAAGCATTTCTTAAGTAACACAAAAGACAAAAAAGCGACAAAAATCAATACACTGGAATGTATCAAAATTTAAATTGTTTGTATCAAAATCCATTACTTAAACACTAAAAAAAGAAAGCCACATACAAGGAGAAAGTATTTTCAAAACATATAACTTACA
The DNA here is from genome assembly GCF_964656455.1 of Halichoerus grypus. NCBI lineage: Eukaryota > Metazoa > Chordata > Mammalia > Carnivora > Phocidae > Halichoerus > Halichoerus grypus. The sequence goes on along the minus strand of NC_135720.1, from coordinate 100,056,186 downwards.
AAGAATTTTTATATAAAATATATAAAGAACTCCTATGAATTGTTTAAAAAAAAAAACCCCCCCCACTCACATTGCTGCCATAAATACACAATGAGAACAGGCAGTATACTAAGGAGGAATTGCCAAATGGCCAAGTAATGTATGAAAATATTTGCCACCTTATTAATAATTAAAGGAATAAAAATGTAAACATACAGGGTATCATATTTGTAAATTTTTAAAAATGCAATTAAACCAAGTGTTTTAAGGATATGGAGAAGTCGAAAATCCTGTTTCTGTTGTTGGCAGTGTGTAAACTGGTTCTTCTAGTTTGAAGAGTAATTAGGCAATTTCCAGTAAAAATGAAAATGCAAATTATCTTTGGCTCAGCAATTTTAGTCCCAGAGAATGCTGGTGTATGTTTACAAGGACATGTATAAAAATATTTACTATAACAATGTTTGTAATGGTGAAAAATTGGAAACAATCTAAAGGGCCACAAATGGAGTGAATACACAATGTTGGGGAGTGGATTAACTCACAGTTATTGCATTTACTATTTCTTAGTGTATGATTTTCTTATTCAGATATCAAATTCAGTTAATGAAAGAGGGTGTACTCAATTGAAGACTTTTTCAAAACTTGTGTGATCATCTAAAAAAGGCAATGACATTTTTAGTCACTTAAGTGAAGTCACTTTGGTCCACTTTTAAAGGTGAAACATCACCATTAAAGAGTGTTTTGTTTTATCTCCAAAGGGCATTTGCAGGAAGCCATGCAGCTTTCTCTCCTGTTTTCCGTACCACACCCATGTTTCCTGACTAAATAGGCACAATTTGCATACTTATCCACATGCATGCAGGGCCTGGCTAAGATGAAATAAAAGGCAAATACAATGCTGATCCCTGACTTAAAGTATTAGTTATCCAAAACTATATTATCTTAGGGAAAACCCATTTATTTTTTAAATATATTCTATTAGTCAAAGCTCACTACATACGTAAGTGGTAATAGTCTTAAACCACTGAATAGACATACTGATGTAGCCGATACACAGTTTACACAACCCACAGCTTTATGAAATCAAATAAATCCCTCTATTCTGTTCCAGTAAGGGTCAGAGTAATACAAATAAATTTAATTCCCAATATATTTCAGGTGCTACTTATTCAGCCCAGTAGTATATGTACGTGTGAGTATGTGTTCAGAGCAGGTTGTACAAAGGGGCAAGGGCAGCAAACAGGGCACACAAATCCAGCTCATGCTCCATTCAACAAAAATACAAAGGACTAGTATCTTCTGCTAGCAGTGGCTCTGGTATGTATATTTGTGTATATATGTAGCATCTAGGGATTAATAGAAGACTAGCTGGAACTTTCAACATAGGTGCTTAGAAGAGCCCAAAGTTCTTTTTCAGGTGACTGCTTCCCATGAAGTGCAGCTGTTAGGGAAGAATCAAGTGATGTAGTCAGCAGAGTGTGTTTGTGAGTCTGAGTGTGTGTGTGTGTGTGTGTGTATGTGTGTGGCAGGGGAGGTGGGCACATTGGGCAGAACACCACCAAGTTTCTCTTTCATATGTTCCCAGGCTTTTATTTAGGGCCCAAAGCCAATCAAGCCTATCTGAGATTGTATAGTCAGTCAGTTTCTATCATTTTGCCTTTCGCCTCCCTGAGAAAAAGGTGCTAACAGAATAAAGAACTTAAAGGGAAACCTCATCTCTACTTTGGCTTAACTTTGCTCTGCATGACTACCTCAATGCCTACCTTATTTTAGTCACCATCACTCTCAAATGACAGCTGAACATAACATTTCATTTTTAGTTATGTTTTTATTGCCAAGATCAATATGGCTGAAGTAGGAAAAAGGACCCAGAGGCAGAATGGGGACACGCATGTATCAGGACAGATTCTGAGACTGTCATGCTCTGTGAGGTTAGT